>NW_011495050.1:23321271-23355726 GCF_000754665.1 Bison bison bison | reverse complement strand
TGTGTTTAGACAGTTTAGAACATCTCCTGCCTCTCACAGTTGGGAGGCTCTGAACAATCACATGTGGCCGGAAAAACCTATTCAGGCAGGCTAGAGGATTTCCAAAGGAGTTTGTAGGTTAAACACTGTCACACCCAGGAATTATTAACTGGAGCTGTAAGCTAACTCTTTTTTCAGAGAGGTAGTGGGGGACAGCCCCCCGTAAAGTCAGAGGTGTAGGTGAAAGCACAAAGCAGAAAGTAGGCAGACTCTGGTTTTGGGGGTGTACGCTCGAGAATTTCCAGGGGGACTCCTGAAGCTCGATCCCGCCTTTGCGTATGCCGAGCCTTCTTCCTCATGACCTTTGTCATGGGCGGAGTTCCTCACGCTGGCTACCGGCAGTGATAGAATTCCAGTTGAGCTACTCCAGATCCTGAAAGATGATGCTGTGGAAAGTGCTGCACTCAATATGCAATATGCACTCAATATGCAATATGCTGGCTCCCGGCATGCACCATTTTATACTCCAAGAGTGTACAGGGTTGCAACTTCTCCACATTCTCCGCAACACTTGTTCCCCGACCCCCTCCCTTTTGCTAACAGACATCCTAATGGATATGTGGTATCTCATTGTGGTTTGATTTACATTTTCCTAAAAACTAGTGATGTTTAGCATCTTTTCATGAGCTTATTGGCCATCTGTATATCTTCTTTGGAGAAATCTGTATTCAAGTCCTTTGCTCATTTAGTGTTATAGGCTGTTTTTATTGTTAAGCCAAATAAGTTCTTTTTAGGTTGGGTATTAATCCCTTATCAGATATATGATTTGCAATTATTTTTCTCCATTCTATAGGCTGTCTTTTTACTCTCTTGGCAGTTTCTGTGACACACAAAAGCTTTCATTTTGATGAAGTCCAATTTATCTTTTTCTTTTGTTGCATGTATTTTTGTTGTCATATCCCAGCCATTGGCTTTTAAATGAAATACACAGAAGAATCAAGTCAGTGACATAAGTATGAACCAAAAATGCTCTTTAGAACGTTCACCAAAAGATAAACTGGAATAGGGCCAAAAAACTAAACTAACAAATTCTGTTTGAGAAACCAAGCAATGTGCTATTTGGAAAAACTTGATCTTGTACTGAGATTCATTTATATCTACTTCACTTTAAGTAAAAACAAACAAACAAAACCTAAGTTCTGACAGAAAGTTGAAATGGAAATACTGGAGACCAGGAACATCCACTTTGTTCTCAGCAGTTTGACAGCCCTCCTCTTCCTAAATCTACAGTATAAACTCAGCATTGTATCTCAAGTCCTTTGCTCGTCTTTCATGAGCTTCTCCTCCTTTAGAAGACTTCTTCATTCTTATGCCTTCAACTATCTTACGTGTTGAGGACTCACAAATTCTGAAAATCTTCCTGACTTTATTTACTACTTACAAGCTTAATGATGTTTAAAACTCAACAATCTCAAATGAGATCATTTCATCCATCTCCATGGCCCTTCTAGTCTGCCTCCAGCCCCAAAAACAACCACTGCAAAGCACAGGTATCTTCATTAGCTACCTGAGAGCAAAATTTCAATGTCTTCATGGCTTTACTCTTTTTCATTTCCTATATACCAACAGTCAACAAGTTCTTCAAAAAATTTTTCTTGGTTCCGTCTCTTCCATTCCCACTGCTCCTGAGTATATTCCTCAACTCATGTCTGGGTAACTGAAGGAAGAGCACCCCAACCTTCTAGAATCAGAGAGATGTTAGTTCAAATCCTAGTGCAAATCACTTACTAGACTTAAGACCTTTGCTTGGTGATTTGGTCACTCAGACGAGTCCGCCTCTTGTGACCCCATCGACCATAGCCAACAAGGCTCCTCTGTCCATGGGATTTCCCAAGCAAGAACTGGGGTGAACTGCCATTTCCTTCTCTGGAGGATGTTCCCGACTCAGGGATCGAATGTGGGTCTCCCGTATCATAGGTGGATTCTTTACCCACTGAACCACCGGGAAGCCGTCTTAAGACCTTTTAGTAAAGCTATTTAAACTCTCTGAACTTGGGTTTCTTTCATTGGTGTTATGATGATTAAATGAGAAAAGGTATGCCAAATGCTTCCATGCTACTAGGAATAAGGTAGTTTCACCTTTAAAGTATACATACTACACCAATGTTTCTTGAAAACTACTTGTATTATATAATATTCTTCTGCTAAAGAATCTATAATGGCTCCCAGTTCTTACCTGCACTGAAAGCTAAACAAAGCTGTCTAGACTTTAATGTCCTTGTTATCTTGTTTAACACAGTCAACCTATTTTCCCATTGTTCATGTATCATGCAATAGAGTCAGGCTGACCTCAACTGAGTCTCTAGCAGCCATAAACCCATATCATGCTATGCTCATTAAGACTTCATCTTTGTTTGTGTCTTCTTCACTACCCAGGATGGTCTTTCCTCGCTAATTCATTTTAATTAAATCCTATTACCTTCATGTGGAGAAGGAAATGGCAACCCACTCCAGTGTTCTTGCCTGGAGAATCCCAGGGACAGGGGAGCCTGGTAGGCTACCATCTATGGGGTCACACAGAGTCGGACATGACTGAAGTGACTTAGCACAGCATAGCATTACCTTCATGGCTAATTCAGTCTTTATTAATTATTCCCTTTTTCAAACTTTGAGAATTTATAACCTGCCTTACAGGTTGCACTTCGGCATTTAAATTTATGATCTCATACTGTAACTGTTCCGTAAAATCTTTTATAAATACAATACCTATGGACAAGAAAGCCTTATCATAACTATCTCTGAATCTACTAAAGTACTCCATTCAGTACCCCATGAAGTGTAAGTATTCATTGTATATTTACTTTTTCACAGAACTATAAAATCATGAAGCTTTAATAATTCAACCCCTTATTTTATACATAAAAAAACCAAGGCCCATAGAAAGTAAGGGACTTCCCCAAGGTCACACACCTATTTAAAAGTAGAACTGGGACTAAGAAACTAGTTCCTTCATGTCTTAATCCATTATTCCACCAAGTACGTGTACCTTATTTACATTTTAAATTTTGATCTACTTGAATGTTTAAGGTAGAGGTGCAAGTTTATACTTTTCGCAGCTTACGTCACCAGATCTCTTGCTGAAAGGGCCCCATACAAATCACTTGTTCCATCCTAGTCAAAGCCACTGTCGTCTCTCAGATTATCACAACCACCTCCTAGCAGTTTTCACTTTTTGCCCTATTTGTTCCCATTAGTCTCCCATATAACAGGCAGACTGATCCTTTCAAAACACAAATTACATTATGTTACTCTCTGACTCACCAACCCCGCATTTGGCCTCCCGTCACAGTTACCAAAAAGCCCAAAATCCTTATCTTGGCCAAATGTGATCTGGCCCAGGAACACCTGCCAATCCCATCTCCTATCACATTCCTTCTCACTCACCAAGCTCCAGCCAGCCTGGCCTCCGGTGCTGTTTCTTGAGCATTTGAAGCATGTTCCTCTTCAGCCTTTTAAACTGGCTGATCTCTTAGCCTGGAATGCTCTTCTTTAAGGCAGTTTTATTTTCTTCTTAACTCAGGTCTCCATTTATATGCTAGATGTTTCCTCTTTAGTGAGGCATTTTCTGACCACCAATCCAAAATCGAAGTCCCCATCAATCTTTTACCCTTCTATATTTTTCCTCGCCTGTACCTGGCTTTTCTACCATTAGAATCTAAGTTTGATGAAGGCAAGGAAGCCTTCTTTTTCACAGATGAACTCCCAATGCTTAGAACACCTGGTATACAGTAGGGACTTCATACAAATTTATTTAATAAATGAAGTAATTAATATAATTACTTATTAATTCATTTAACAAGCATTTATTGTAAATTCATAATATGTCAAGGAGTGGACTAGGCATTGGAGATACAAAGAATAAGAAACAGTTTTGCTCCACTTTTGTTTTTTTTAAGAAGTTTGAGGTCTAAGAGAAATTGCCTGACATATGAAAAATAAATTACAAGGCAATTTGTTAAATGCTGTGTTGGCAAATAACAGGAATAAAAAAAGCAGGGCCCTTCACTCTACCTCTTATCAAATGAAGAAAGCCTCATAGAGGATACTGCCTTTAAATTAAGTTCTTAAAGGATGAGAAGACTATAATACTTAATGTTGTTGTTGTTCAGTTGCCCAGTCATGTCTGATTCTTTGTGACCCCATGGACTGCAGCATATACACACACACACACACACACACACACACACACATATATATACACACAATATTTAATATATGTACATAAAGGCATGCTTCATATTAAAACTTGTTTTTACAACAGAACTACACTTAGACATCCATTCTCAGTTTAGATACCCCAAGTCTGAAACAGGTGCCATATTTTTGTGTTGTTATATTAGCTTTGTGCTTATCTACACTGATCATATACCTACTACACAATACTGTAATTGTAGGTGTATCTGACTTGTCCAAATCTATTGGACTATAAAATCTATAAGGGAAGTAATCAGATCTTGTTAACAATTATATATCTGGTACCCATTACAAAGTCTTGTTCTCATTACAAAATCCATTATATTAACATTAAAGCCCTATTTATGAGGTAGTGCTGAAGCACAGAATGTTATATACTAGGTTCTACTACAGAATTTTATTTAAATCAACTAGTTATTTAAAACACAGAATGGCTATAAAGAAACTAGGAGGAAAAATACTGTGAATTAGAATTATTCAGTCAATTATTTATTGAATAGGTATCATCAATGAGTTAAAAGCACTCTACTAAGGACTTTTTGTGGGTCACTCCTATTTAATCCTCTTATTAATACTGTGAGACACTGCTGTCCCCATTGTGTAACTGATGAAACTGAAGTTCAAATGGTTTAATCATTTGTCCAGGATCATATAACCAATAAGTGGAGAAGCAAGGATTCTAACCAGGTTGTTTGATTCTAAAGCCCAATGGCTAACTTCCAATTTTATAAGGTTTTAATTTATTTACAACATTTCTCGACTCTAGGTTAATTTCTATTATAGGTCAGCTATAGAATGTTTCATTTTGCTAAGTTAAGAAATGAAGAAACTGATATACGCATAAGTAAACTAATTTGCATGTGCTAAGTCACTTCAGCCGTGCCCGACTCTTTGCGACCCCAAGGACTGTAGCCTGCCAGGCTCCTCTGTCCATAGCATTTTCCAGGCAAGAATACTGAAGTGGGTTGCCATGCCCTCCTCCAGGGGATATTCCTGACCCAGGGATCAAATCCCGATCTCTCATGTCTCCTGCCTTGCAGACAGGTTCTTTACCTCTAGTGCCACCGGGGAAGCCCAAACTAATTTGCACTTTGGTCAAAAAGTTAACAAAAAAGGTTGAGATTTACTCTTTTCAGTAGATTCCACTAAGGAAGGAAGAAAAAAGTTGATTTTCTACCAGTCCTTAAAAAAAATCTACTGCTAGTTTAATATCTTATTTTACTGTGGTTGCAACCAGTTAATTCCCAAAATACTAAGCTAAATCTATTTTTATATGTGTGAGTCATTTATCTCTCATTCTTGTAAGATTCAGTACTGTGACCATTAAATTTAATAAGAAACATAACATCTGGTTGATGTGAAATAATACTTTGAAATCTTTCTATATTCTGTATCGGAATTGAATCTATGCTGAGGTAATGAAGCTTGCGTCTCTGGATTCACATAACTGGCTTAGATAACCTATAAAATTATAAAAACACTGAATCAAGTTTGGAAGGGATAGCCTTTCCTGCGTATTACTTGCACTTACATAGTCACTTTGCTAAAGGATGCTAAACCAATTTACAAACTGACAGTAAAAGAAAAAAAAATGAGCAATCAGGTCACTAACGAGAGGGTGGCATCCAAACAGTGAGCAATAAAGCACAGAAGGGGTGAGGAGCTGTTTTCTTATGAAATTAGAAAACTCAAATACTAATAATTTGGTGATGGTGTTGAGAACGTTTCAGTTAACACTTTTTACTTTTCTAAATCATTAACTCAAATTATTCCTGATCTTTCATATGGCTATTAAAATTTCATTTGATTCTTTTAACATTTTCATAATAAAAGAGCTATTTATAATGTTTTTCCAAAGTTACACTTCATTTATACATACTCTGCTATTTCTCACAAGAGAAAAGCAGAAGGAAAACATGTTGATACTTTATAGAAAAAGGTCTGCAGAGCAGATGCTTCCCCACTGTAGAGAGCCGCCAATTCCAGTAAGGAATACAATAGCATTTTCAATCAGCGGTCATCATGTGCCAGGAATGCAAAACAGAGCACTGACGATAATCCAGGTTATGAATCATAAAATCCACATGGAATACAAATATTTGAAAACATTATTAGGAAATCCTACTCCACTGCTGAGACAGATTTATGCAATAACGGCCTGAGAAATAATCAGAGCCACTGCACTAGGTGTCTTTACATTTGCAATATCTTCCACCTTAAAAAATTTTCTAAATATTCAGCTACTATCTGATTTAAAGGATATTAACACAAACATTTTAGAAAGCATTTGTCATTTCTAACATGAATAAGACTATTCTTAGATAAATGGGTGTCTTTTTACTTTGCAATGTTCTAATTATTTTATTTTTCTCCTTGAAATGATATTAAATTCTTTATTACCTATACAATTCTATACCATTATGTTATCGTTACAGAACTTATCCCAGTGGCACTGATTCAATTAGATACTACTGTTGAGTATTCAGGACTTCCCTAGTGGCTCAGCAGTGAAGAATCTGCCTGCAATGCAGGAGATGCAGGTTTGATCCCTGGATCAGGAAGATCCCCTAGAATAGGGCACAGCAACCCACTCCCGTTTTCTTGCCTGAAGAATCCCTCGTCCTGAAGGACGAGGAACCTGGTGGGCTGCAGTCCATGGGGTCGCAATGAGTTTGCACACTACTACAGCATGAGAAGGATTATTTTTCAGGAAAAAAAAAATGAATGTGATGAAATTAAAGTAGACACAAACAGATGGATAGATATACCATGTTCTTGGATTGGAAGACTCAATATTGTGAAAATGACTATGCTACCCAAAGCAATCTACAGATTCAGTGCAATCCCTATCAAATTACCTATGGCATTTTTCATAGAATTATTTACATTCTATGTAAAAATTGTAAAATAGAACAAAATATTCTACAATTTGTATGGAAACACTAAAGACCTGACTAGCCATAGCATTCTTGAGAAAGAAAGACAAAGTTGGAGGAATCAGGTTCCCTGACTTCAGATTATACAAAGCTTCAATCATCAAGACAGTATGGTACTGGCACAAAAACAGATCAGTGGACACGACAGAAAGCCCAGAGATAAAGCCACACACCTACGGTCACCTAATCAATGATAAAGGAGACAAGAATATACAATGGAGAAAAGACAGTCTTTTGAATAAGTAGTGCTGGGAAAACTGGACAGCTACACATAAAAGAATGAAACACTCCCTAAAACCACACACAAAAATAAACTCAAAATAGTGTAAAGACCTAAATGTTAGGCCAGATACTATAAAACTCTTAGAGGAAAACACAGGCAAATATTCTCTGACATAAATCGCCACAAGATCTTTTTTGACCTACCTCCTCGAGTAATGAAAGTAAAAATAAACAAATAGGACCAATTTAAAATAAAAGCTTCTGCACAGCAAAGAAAACCATAAACAAGACAAAAAGACAGCCCTCAGAATGGGAGAAAATATTTTCAAGTGAAGCAACAAAGAATTAATCTCTAAAATATACAAACAGCTCATGCAGCTCAATGAAAAACAAAACGAAACAAAACAACCCAATCAGAAAACAGGCAGAAGACCTAAATAGATATTTCTCCAAAGACAACATACAGATGGCCAACAAACATGAAAAAATGCTCAACATCACTAATTAATAGAGAAATGTAAATCAAAACTACAATGAGGTATCACTTCACACCAGTCACAATGGCCACCATCAAAAAGTCTACAAACAAATGCTGGAGAGGGGTATGGAGAGAAGGGAATCTAAATTGATATAGTCACTACAGATGGTGGTTCCTTAGACAACTAAAAATATAACTAGCATGTGACCCAGCAATCCCACTACTGAGTATATACTCAGAGGAAACTGTAATTCAAAAAGACACATACACCCCAATGTTCACTGCAGCAATATTCACAATAGCCAGGACATGGAAGCAACCTAAATGTCCATCAACAGTGGAATGGGTAAAAAAGATGTGGTCCATGTATATAATGGAGTATTACTCAGACATAAAAAGGAACGAAACTGTGTCATGTGCAGAGATGTGGATGGCTCTTGAGACTGTTATACAGACTATGCTGCTGCTGCTACTGCTGAGTCGCTTCAGTCGTGTCCGACTCTGTGCGACCTCTTAGACGGCAGCCCACCAGGCTCCCCCGTCCCTGGGATTCTCCAGGCAAGAACACTGGAGTAGGTTGCCATTTCCTTCTCCAATGCATGAAAGGAAAAGTGAAAGTGAAGTCGATCAGTCATGTCTGACTCTTAGCGACCCCATGGACTGCACCCCACCAGGCTCCTCCGTCCATGGGATTTTCCAGGCGAGAGTACTGGAGTGAGTTGCCATTGCCTTCTCCATATACAGAGTATAATGTCAGAAAAAGAAAAACAAATGTCATATATTAACATATATATGTGGAATCTAGAAAATTTGCAAAGCAGAAACAGAGACACAAACATAGAGAACAAACATATGGATACCAAGGGGGCAAAAGGGTGGGATGAATTGGGAGACTGGGATTGACATATATGCAATACAATGTATAAAAAATATAACTAATGAAACCTATTGTATAGCACAGGGAACTCAATTTGGTGCTTTGTGGTAACCCACATGGGAAAGAAATCCAAAAAAGAGGGCATATGTGTAAATGTATGGCTGATTTACTCTGCTGTACAGCAGAAACTGACAGACCAGTGTAAAGCATCCAAACTCCAATTAAAAAAAAATTAACTACAATATTATGGACCCAAAAGGCCAAACTGACTTTAAAGAAAAAGTTGTAAAAGATTCTAATTCGAATAGATGAATACAGATAATGAAACAGATAATGCCAGTTATATATAAGCAAAAAAAAAAAGAAGACAATGGAATTTCCTACTTCGGCACATGACAGAGGCACTGAAATCTAATAACTAATTTGTGGTCAAAGAGTCAAATAAGAAATCAACATGGCATATGCAGTGCAGCTTCAAGGAAATGAGCATAAAATTGGGGAAACCTGTGGCAGGGATCTTTCACTTTTCTCCCCATGCAGAACTAAACCAGAGCTTGTGCTTACATGCTTACCTGCGTCACCAAATAGATTTTAATCATTCTTGACTTAGAAAAGGCAAAAATCAAAGGGAACTCTTGTGCAGTTGCTTGTATGCCTCATGCCATGGAAGAGTCCTGTGTACTATTAAAGTAAAGGCACTCTGCACTAGGGCACAGTAAAACTCCTGATGTGACCGAACAGGGCACGCATTCCCTTTACATTCCACTTCCAAACATGGATAGGCTAGCACTTATTCATTGCTTCTGTTATCCGCACATCTACAGTGTCCACTGTTTCCAGGTTACAAGTGCAACAGCCCACAGCAGGAGCATCTGGCTAACTCTGGTCTCGTTCCGTGCCACCTTCAACCCAAATGAGCTAAGAACTACTGAGAAAACATCAGAAATATTCCCCTTCAAATCGCTGCCCTTAAGCACTGCTTCAGTGCCTGACAGGTTGGGGGAAAAAGTCATAAATTGATATTCGCCCATTAAATATTGCTAAGACTTAACAGTATCTGGAAATCTGTACAAAGAATAAACTTGCTTCCCACTGCTGTAAGTAGGTGGTCCTTCTACTTCACTGCAAAAGCAGCAGCACAAGAGCTTATACAGCTGCTGCCTTTGACGTATCTGTCTTTAACAAACAGAAATGTCTGCCTTCATGGATCCTAGCTTTTTGCATGTTCACGGGCATGTTTTAAAGTTACATCAAAGCTTTCAGGATCTCCAAGAGTCATAAAAGACTTGTTCATCAGCACAACAAGCAGAAATGGTGAGAAGGCGTGTGGGCAGGACTTCAGAGGCTCCCTGATGCAAGACGGTACAAGTTCCTGGCATTGCATTAAAAGCTTTCAAACACAAGATTATCTTACATCCCCTGTGCACAATACTGATATATCACAGAGTAAATTAAAAGGTAAAGCAACCCTAACCATGACTTCTCTCTTTTCTCCCACAGCCAAAAGCACGTCAAAGGATGAACAAAATATAAAGATTATAAAATCAAGCATTTTAAGATAAAAGGAACTTCTTTAAAAACTGTTGTTGTTACGAACAGTTTATTAAAAATCCACAAGAGGGCACCAAAGACAAAAGGCTAGAACAAATTCCATTAATTTGTGACACACACATAAAACAAGTTTATAAAATAGGTTATTAAATTTACTAACATACTATCAGTATCTTTCAGAAAGACTAATGGCCACTGATTTTTTAAAAACCTGACATATTTTAAAACAGCACCATCACTGCCATGTTATTTTTCATATAAGCAGTATTTATGTTTCTCAAAAGACAAATCTATATTCATTAATACATTCAGTAATCTATCTACATATCTACATGCAGTAATCGCCCCAACGACTTGCATAAAATAGCAGGAGCTCAGGAAACTTGCTGACTCTACAAAATTGACAGAAACATACAATAGGAAATATCAAGTACTCATATCACTTTGTCATTGCATTCTAAATTACATTGATATAAAAAGATTTATAATTGCATTATGTTCTTAGAACAAACAGAACTTAGAGCTAATTTGTCTTTGAAAATAATGTCTTTTTCTCATCTTTTCTTTCTCCTACTCCTTTTCTGCTCTATTAGGATAGTTTTTAGCAATAATCAGAAACTTTAATAAATACTTAACAAAAGAAATCTTTTATAAACTCAGAAATGATAACATTATAAAATGACTTTAAGAAATCAGCTTCCAAAACATACAATTTAGAAGAAAACTGTCTGAATCACAACAAAATACCAATATTAATTTTAGCATGCAGTTTACATTACTGAAACTGCTGATACAAATGACATTCTGGGGCAGAGAAACGTCAAGTCAGGGCAACAAAAACAAGCAGTTCCCCCCAAAACAAATATTTATGACATGTGTGATTTATGCACTGCTCCAGAAATACTTCATGTGCCAGGACATACCTGATTATTTTAAATGTAGATACTTTCGGTGTTGATGATAATCTTGGGGCACTATGCTAAACAATAAGGGGTAAAATCAGTTAAAGTCCATTGCAAAGAACTGTACACATATATTTATTGACTTGATAAGTCTGAAGTATTTGTAAGCACTTACTATGTGCCAGGCAGTACGCTAAGATATAGTCTTTGTCTCTGAGAAATGCACAGGTTAGTGGAGAAAATTAGAAAGTAGACAAATATAAATACAGTGAGTTAAGCATTCGCACAGAGCTCAACACAGGATACCACGGGAGCACACAGGAACTCTTTAATTTCAAGATCAGTTGGATAAATACCTAGGACTGCAACTGGTAGATCTTATGGTATGTTTAGCTTTGTAAGAAACTCTCTAACAGTGGTACACCATTTATGCTTTTCCACCAACAATGAATGAGAGTTTCTGGTGCCGAGCTTGTTCACCAGCACGTAGTACTGTCAGGGTTTTTTTTTCCATTTTAGACATTCTAACAAGTATTTAGTGGCAACTCATGGTTGGTGTAACTTGCAATTCCTGATGACAAAAGGTTTTAGGCATCTTTTCACATGCTTTTTTGACATTTATGATCTTTGACAAGGTGTCTGTTCAGTACTTTTCCCCGTTGTTTAAATTGTCTTGTTTTTTTATTGTTGATTTTTAAGGAGCTCGTGTATTTTGGACACAAGTCCTTTCAAATAACGTTCAGCTCAGTTCAGTCGCTCAGTCGTGTCTGACTCTTTGCGACCCCATGAATCGCAGCACGCCAGGCCTCCCTGTCCATCACCAACTCCCGGAGTCCACCCAAACCCATGTCCATTGAGTCAGTGATGCCATCCAACCATCTCATCTTCTGTCGTCCCCTTCTCCTCCTGCCTTCAGTCTGTCCCAGCATCAGGGTCTTTTCAAATGAGTCAGCTCTTCGCATAAGGTGGCCAAAGTATTGGAGTTTCAGCTTCAACATCAGTCCTTCCAATGAACACCCAGGACTGATCTCTTTTAGGATGCACTGGTTAGATCTCCTTGCAGTCCAAGGGACTCTCAAGAGTCTTCTCCAACACCACAGTTCAAAAGCATCAATTGTTCGGCGCTCAGCCTTCTTCACAGTCCAACTCTCACATCCATACATGACTACTGGAAAAACCATAGCCTTGACTGGACGGACCTTTGTTGGCAAAGTAATGTCCTGCTTTTTAATATGCTGTCTAGGTTGGTCATAACTTTCCTTCCAAGGAGTAAGCGTCTTTTAATTTCATGGCTGCAATCACCATGTGCAGTGATTTTGGAGCCCCAAAAAATAAAGTCAGCCACCGTTTCCACTCTTTCCCCATCTATTTGCCATGAAGTGATGGGACCGAATGCCATGATTTTAGTTTTCTGAATGTTAAGCTTTAAGCCAACTTTTTCACTCTCCTATTTCACTTTCCTCAAGAGGCTCTTTAGTTCTTCACTTTCTGCCATAAGGGTGGTGTCATCTGCATATCTGAGGTTATTGATATTTCTCCCGGCAATCCTGATTCCGGCTTGTGCTTCCTCCAGCCCAGCGTTTCTCATGATGTACTCTGCATTTAAGTTAAATAAGCAGGGTAACAATATACAGCCTTGACGTACTCCTTTTCCTGTTTGGAACCAGTCTGTTGTTCCATGTCCAGTTCTAGCTGTTGCTTCCTGACCTGCATACAGATTTCTCAAGAGGAGTCAGGTGGTCTGGTATTCCCACCTCTTTCAGAATTCCCTGGTTTTACATGTTGTATTAAGGTCTATGATCTATTTCAAGTTAATTTTTGTGAAAGCCTTGAGGTATATGTCTGGACTCTTTTTTCTTTTCCTCCATATAGGCATCAAGTTGCTCCAGCGCCTTTAAGAGATTATTCTTTCTCCACTGAGTTGCCTTTGTGGCCTTTCCAAAGTCAGCTGACTATATTTGTGTGGGTTTGTGTCTGAGCCCTCTATTTTGTTTCATTGATTCATCACTGATAATACATGTCTATTCTTTTTGTAATACCACACTGTCTTGATTATTTTATTTTTACAGACGTTTGTAAATTGGAGTCTTCAAACTATTTTTTCTTATTCATTATTGTGTTGGCTGTTCTAGGCCTTTTGCCTTTCCATGTGATCTTTAGAATCATTTTGTTCAGCAGTTACATGTTAGCTTGCTAGAATTTTTATTGTGGATGAACTGAATCTATACATTAAGAAGAAATGATATCTTAACCACATTTTGAGTCTTTTAATCTGTGAACATGGAATGTTTCTCAGTTTTTTTTAGAACTTTGCTTTTTTAAATCAGTGCACACAGATTCTATACATATTTTGTCAGATTTAAGTATTTCTTTTTTCGTTAAAAGGATTTTTCAGAATTTCCAAATTCCAGTTACTTATTGCTGGTAAACAGAAAGCAAATGAATATTTTACATTGCCCCTGTATCCATGACTTCACTATATTCACTTATTATATATAGTTCCAGGAGTTTTTTTTGCTGATTCTTCAAAATTTCCTAGAGAATCATGTCTATGCAGGCCTTTTCAGTCAGTCACGTTATCCCTTTCTTCTAGGGCCTTTCTTCTCAGTATAAAAATTTAGTAATATTCTGACCATTAAACAACTAAAGGAAAAACAACAAGTTATTCATAACCAGACTTCTTGACAGAGTAGTCAGAGCCTTTGTTTCTTTCCTTCATCATGTTCTCCTTCCACCTTGTATCATACTGTGGCTGAAGTACTCTTTACAGGGCAACTTTCTGGGTAAGATGAGATCATTTAGAACCTATTTAATTTGAGGTGTCCATGGGTCATCCAAGTTTTTCTGTAGCAGGAAGCAGCATATGCATTTTTTTAACCCCAAGGGAGAGAGCTCAGGCAGTTAGGGAATCAACAGACTTTCTGCATCTGGTGATTAAACCTTAAGCAAGAGTGGGATTGCTCAAAAAGTCTTTAAAGAAAAACATTGGCTGCTGCTTCTGCTGAGACCACTTCTTAGGTCACCTCATTTGCCTAATTAACTCCTTATCCTTCAGGAGTCATTTCAGCCTTTGATCCCTCTGGAAAGGGAGGCTCTTTCATGGTACTCCTCCACGGCTTTGGTTTGTCGTTGTTGTTCAGTTGCTAGGTTGGGTCTGACTCTTTGTGACCCCATGGACTGCAGTGGGCCAGGCTTCTCTGTCTTTCACTATCTCAATGGAGTTTGCTCAAACTAATGTTGACTGAAGTATCTGCTAGAATGTCTAAAATGCCAAAAACAAAACACCCCACAAAACCTGACAATACTAAGTGCTGGTGGACATGCTCAGGAACCAAAACTCTCATTTGCTGGTGAACATGAAAAAATGGTGTAACACTGTTAGAGGACACAGCAGTGTTTTACAAAGCTAAACATACCATGGGATCTGCCAATTACAGTCCTAGATATACTACCAACTACAGTCCTTAGGTATGTTACCCAACTGATCTGAAAATTTCCATCCACACAAAATGTTTACAGCCACTTTATTCATGCCAAAAGTTAGAAACGACCAAGATATCCTTCAATAGACGAATGGAAAAACAAATTGTGATACATCCATGCAAAGGAATACTGTTTAGTTAAAAATTAAAATGGGGTTAATTTTAAAAAGGGATGAATCTTAAATGCTTATTGTTAAGTGAGACAAGTCAGTCTGAAAAGGCTACATACTGTTTGATTCCAATTACACGACATGGAAAAGGCAGAACTATAGACGGTAAACAGAAGAGCAACTGCAGGGTTTGATGGGTAGAGGGGAGCTGAACAGGTAGCACAGGGATTTGGGGGCAGTGAAAGGATTCTTCAGTGTACTGCAGTGGTAAATATGTAACACCATGCATTTGTCAAAACTCATAAGATGTTTATACAATAAAGAGTGAAGCTTAACGTATGCAAGATTTCAGGATGTAATGCAGAATGTGACACACACCAAAACATCTAACTGCATTACAAATGTATGAAAGAACTTCACTGAGCAAGGTGGGCAGAGAAGGTACTAACCCAAGTAACCCTGAAAGTGCGTGGAGTTTGTAAGACTTAAAAAGCATCGTACTAAGCACCGTGCTCTACTTGATAAAGTTGTTCCCATGGGGACATGCCTAACAATTCAGAAACGACTCTACATGCACACAGGAACTGAAACACTTGGCAAAGTGGCTGGTACAGGTGCAAGGAACCAGGTTTCTCACCACTGCGGCAGTTATAAACAAGCAAGGAGACAGAGAGAACGACCCATGTGGTAACGGATTAGAACTCAGAGACACCAGTATGAATTCACGCTTAGTTTAATATAGAAACAGATGAAGATATATATATATATATACACATGCGCACACATATACGTATGTATGTATGAAGACACAGTATACACACACACACATATATATATATGTATCTGCTTGGTTTATCTGCTGAGAGGAGTCGATAAAGGGACAATACTCCCACAGCAGCAACAAGTACACCTACAGTCCGGATCATAGTTTCTGATACCATTTGCTAATAAGGAACTAGTCTCCTAGGATTCTAGAAGCTGTGGCAGGAAATATATAAACTGAGTCTAGAGGATCTTACAGTGTCAGAGAATAAGGAAGAAGTAAAGTAAAAGCAAACCCACAATGATGCGGTTATGTCAAAGGGACAAAGGAGTCAATCATAAAAGGAGGCTCCAATGTCCACAGCTGGAACAACTGGAACAAGAGAATAGTACGGAAGTATTGGATTATAACTCAAAGTGTAAACTAAATAACCATGAGTCAGTAAGATATATATGACTGAATAAGTAAAGGGAGAAAACAGACAAATCTCCTATACAGAAGAATTCCAAATAACTTATGTAGACACTTTGCCCTCCAAGAGGGGGAGCATAACTCCCCATTTCTCAAGTGTGGGCTCCATATTATGATGTCCTTCCAAAGAGTACAGGATGGAAAGGAGGAAAGAGTAATTTCATCGTGCAGAAACCTGACAAACACCATGTCAGCCAAGTGATCATGGTAACACTGACAGTGACAAGTCATATTAACAGAGCGTACTTGTGATAATGTGATACAAGAAGAAACACAGACTTGATCTGTCTCCAGTTCCTGGCACAGTGCTTCTAAAACCCTTATAATTTCCTGAGTGATATGCGTGGGAGGAGCACATTTTGGTATTCATAAGTCCCTTTCCACCATATCTGGGTTTTGCTAATACGGACACTCTTAAAGGATGAGGGCTGGCTGCCAGAGGAACCATGTGATTAGAGGGCTGGAACTTTTAGGTCTACCCTCCTGACATCCAGGAAGGAGAAAGGAGTTAGGGATTGAGTTAATCACCAATGGCCGATATTTTAATCAATCGTATCTCTGTTGTGGAACCTCCATAAAACCTCTAAAAGGAGTGTTTTGGAGAGTTTCCTGGTTGGTGAATACACTGGGGTGCCAGGAGAGTGACATGTCCAGAGTGGGCATGGACCCCCACAACCCCCTTCTTCATACCCCATTACCCCAGGTGATTCTTCCATTGGACTATTCCTGAGTTATATCCCATACTTGTAAGAGTAAGTAAAGTGTTTTCCTGAGTTCTGTGAGTTATTCCAGAAAATTAATGAATCTCAGGAGGGCACTATGGAACCCCTGACTTATAGCCAGTTGGTCCAAGTACGGGAGACCTACACTTGTGAGAAGCATCTGAAGTGAGGGAAGAGACGGATTGGTGAGACTGAGTCCATAATCTGTAGGGTCTGTAGGGTCTGTGCTAACTCCAGGTCGTTAGCATCAGGATGAATTAAACTGTAAGACACCCAGTTGGTGAACCAGAGAATTGTTTGGGGTAGAAAACCCACACATCTGGTATCAGAAGTTTTACAAATAGAGGAAATGAGTTTTTCTTTAATGCTCTTGATATAAATGAGATAAGACTAGCCTTTAGCTCTACAGTCTCTCTCTCCAAAATGAATAACCTCAGTGTCATCATAAGAAAAAAACATCAAACAAATCCCAATTGAGGGACATTCTACAAAATACCTAATTAAATTCCTCAAATTTCTCAAGGTCACCAAAAACAGATAATCTGAGAAACTGTGACAGCAAGAGGAGTCTAAGGAGACATGGGGTGGTGACTAAATGTTAATGAAAAGTGGTATCCTGGATGGGTCCTGAAACAGAAAAAACGACACCAGGTGAGAACTTAGTAAATATGGATAGAGTATGGATCTTAGTTGAAAACATTTATCAAGACTGGTTCATTAATTACAACAAATGCAGTGCACTAACATAAGATGTTAATAACAGGGGAAACTGGATATGTGTATATGGGAACTCTGTACAACTACTTTCACAATTCTTCTATAAATCTAAAAGTGTCAAAAATTAAAAGTTACTTCAAAAAATAAAATGGAAGTTCTTCACTTTTTTATTTGAATAAATAATACTAAATAAATACTTACTAAATAAATATTTACGCTATAAAGCCCAACACTAGAATCTACAGTTCAATGGTTCTTATCTACATTAGAATCAGCTAGGGACTTTAAAAAAATTCTGATGCCTGGGCTTCAGTTTATATCAATTACATCAGAAATTTTTCAGAGTAAGGAATTCTCCATGGTCCAGTGGTTAAGATTTCATGCTTCCACTGCAGGAGGCATGGATTCAATCCCTAGTCAGGGGTTTAAGATCCCACCATGCCCAGAGACATGGACTAAATTTTTTTTTAGTTAATTAATTAAAAAAAAAAAAAAAACGAATTCGCCAGAGTAAAAACCAAGGATTACTGGGGGATTTTTTCCCCCTCCAGAAGTAGATAGGTTGTTCAAATGTATAAAGAGAGATTAAGTGACAGTCATTTGCTGAATATTCAATGCATGCATGCTAAGTCACTTCAGTTGTGTCTGACTCTTTGCAACCCCATGGACTGTAGCCCACCAGGTTCTTCCACCATGGGATGTTCCAGGTAAGAATACTGGAGTGGGTTGTCATGCCCTTCTCCAAGGGATCTTCCTGACCCAGGGATAGAACCCAAGTCTCTTGTCTCCTGCATTGGCAAGCTAATTCTTTACCACTAGCACTACCTACCAGAGAAGGCAATGGCACCCCACTCCAGTACTCTTGCCTGGAAAATCCCATGGACGGAGGAGCCTGGTTGTCTGCAGTCCATGGGGCCGCTAAGAGTCGGACATGAGTGAGTGGCTTCACTTTCACTTTTCACTTTCATGCACTGGAGAAGGAAATGGCAACCCACTCCAGTGTTCTTGCCTGGAGAATCCCAGAGACGGGGCAGCCTGGTGGGCTGCCGTCTATGGGGTCACACAGAGTCGGACACGACTGAAGCGATTTAGCAGCAGCAGCAGCAGCAGCACTACCTACATTATAGTAAACATTACAAATTCCAAGGAATCATTTTTTCCATTGGAGATAACTAAAATATACAGACTTTAAGTGATTTTTGTATACAATTTTTTGTATTGACTAGAACAGAACTCTGCACTCCATTATTTAACCAAAAAGTTTGTTGGACTCTCTTTTCCAAATAAGATATTTTAAAAAATATTTAGCAAATTTCTGTATGAATATGCTTTAAAACAAGAATGCCCTGGAGCATATCTTATTTTTGAAGAGGTATCCTTTATTGGATAAGACTGTTTAAACTTTTACATGGCAGAAATAATTCACATAGATTTACTTTATACCCTACTATGAATACTCCTTGGTAGAAACAAAATGTCATCTTTGTAGAAAGTTGTATTGAGTAGAAAGACCAGCTTCATTAGAAGACACTCTTTAAAAAGCAGACTTTCTATAGCTAATTCAGGAACTTACAGTAAATATGAACAAATATATGCTTTTTAATCAACTCACACTAAGGATTTGGGAATATCTTCCACTGACATTCAGAAAACAAATAATTTTCTTAATACGTAATACAATAGACCCATGTCAGCACCAAATTTATATCACATGCTCAGAAAGGCCAAAAAAGATCTTTGCCATCTTTAGCAATGCTTAAACTAGAACAAAAACCTTGATATCAGGATTAACCTGCTACAGAAATCTCTGTTTGCAATTTATGTAATTTTAAAAACCTGTACAATTACCTCAGCATTGATCAAAAAATGTCTATTTGTCAACATGTATTCTCATTGGACAAGCTTTTCCTATTAATAGGTATAAAAATCAAATTCATAAAGCACTATTTCTAATCATGTCCCATATCTCTCTTGAATAAAAAATATTTAAAGAAGTTTGTTTGTAATAGTTACCTGGGGCTCAGGTGTATAGTACTAAAAAACCTTAAAACACTGTATCTTGAAATAGTTATCATATAGTGTTTCCCTTTCAAATTCACATGGAGAGTTGTTGGAAATGTTGATGAAATTTTAGGTCACAAATTTTTCTCCAAATATAGTACCTTGAGTTATGAAAAAGAAAATTAAGCTTGGAAAAACTGTAAGTTGATATTGGTATAACCCATAAATTCTCTCATTTCATTCACTCAAAATGAAAAAAGCAGGATCTACAATTGGTTCAAGTATTAATACTGAATACAAATATAAATATCTTTGATAATACAGCAACTCAACATGGTGAATTTACAGCTCTAGGATTTTGAAATCAGAGAAAGAATTTGATCTATATTATTTCAAAATTAAGCACTATTAAATTTTCAGTGGTTTAGGGACAAAATGGCTCTATGTCATGTCAGCCCAGTAACTGGAAAATGACTAATCAAAAGATTGAGACTAAAGATAATAAAAAGGCCATCATGGAACACAGACCCTCTGTATTCTTAAACTAAAAATAAATGTAGAAATAAAACTTGGTAATGCAGACTTCCCATGATGCTGAAAAGACCATCTTTCAAACAATCAAAATAAGGAAAAAAGGAATGGGGAAAAATCTCAAATGAAAACAACTAGTGTATCAAAATAGCCAATCAGGTGGAGCCGAGACGGTAGAGCAGGAGGACACAGTTTCCCCCTCCTCCCATGTAGGGCATCCACCAGGCACTGGTGGGGGACTTCGGACACCCAAGGAGAGGGAAGGAAGCCCCATGCGACCAGGTATGACATTGGGGGAAAGGAAAAGTGGAGGTTGAGACGTGACCGGCATCCCTGAGGGGTTGCTGGGAGAGGGGAGGGGTTCGCACTATCAGAGGGGCCCTAGAGTAATGAAAATAAAAACAAAAATAAACATATGGGACCGAATTAAACTTAAAAGCTTTTGCACAGCAAAGGAAACCATAAACAAGACAACTTAAGAAATAATTTCTCCCATTCTCCTTCATAATGGGAGAAAATACTTGCCAACGAAGCAACAAAGGATTAATCTCCGTATTATAAAAACAGCTCTTGCAGCTAAAAAGAAAAACCAAAAAACCCAAACATCCAATCAAAAAATGGGCAGACCTAAATACATATTTCTCCAGTGAAGAAATACAGACGGCCAACAAACACATGAAAAGATTTCAGTATCACTAATTATTAGAGAAATGCAAATCAAAACTACAATGAGGTATCACTTCATACCAGTCAGAATGGTCAACATCAAAAAAAACCTATAAACAGGGAGTTTCCTGGTGGTCCAGTGGATAAGACCCTGTGCTCCGAACATAGAGGGCCTGGGTTTGATCCCTGGTCAGGGAACTAGATCCCACATGCCACAACTAAGACCCAGGGCAACTGTAAAATAAATAAAAAAATTTTTTAAATCTACAAACAATAAATGCTGGAGTGGGTGTGGAGAAAAGAAAACCCTCTTGCACTGTTGGTGGGAATGTAAATTGATACAGCCACTGTGGAGAACAGTATGGAGGCTCCTTAAAAAACTAAAAATAGAACTACCATATGGCCCAGCAATCCCACTAATGGGTACGTACCCTGAGAAAACCATAATTCAAAAAGACCCAGCTATCCCAATATTCACTCCAGCACTATTCACAATAGCCAGGAAATAGGAGAACCTAAATGTCCATCGACAGATGAATGGATAAAGAAGATGTACATATATACAATGGAATATTACTCAGCCACAGAAAGGAATGAAATTGGGTCATTTGTAGAGATGTGGATGGACTGAGTCTGTCACACAGTAAAGTCAGAAAGAGAAAAACAAATATTGTATACTAATACATGTATGTGGAATCCAGAAAAATGATACAGATGAAACTACTTGCAGGGCAGGAATAGAGACACAGATCTAGACAATGGACAAGTAGACACAGGACGAGAAAGAGAGGGCAGGATAAACTGGGAGGTTAGGACTGCACATATGCATGCCCACATGTAAAACAGCTAGCGGGAACCTGCTTAGAGTACAGGGAACTTAGCTCTGTGCTCTCTGATGACCTTGATGGGTGGGACGGGCATGGGGGAGGGAGGTCCAAGAGTTAGGGGTCATATGTATACATATAGCTGTTGCACAGCAGAAACTAATACAACATTTTAAAGCTATTTTACTCCAATAATAAAAAAAAGAAGAAATAGAGCAAGGCCTTCAGAGTTTTAAGGGAACATTATTTTCAATCCAGAATTTTATACCTGATCAACCAACAGTAAAGAAAGAATAAAGACATGGTCAGATATACAAGGTCTGAAAAAACTGCTAATGTCTGGAAGCTCCTAGAAGACAGGATGCATCAAAATAGGGAAGTAAAACACAAAAGACAAGATTCAGGAAACATAGGACACATTACAGAAGAGAGAGAAAGGAAATTCCCAAGATGATGTTGGGGAATGGAAGGTCTGCAAAGGACAGCTTGTTCAAGACTCTAGAAAGTAACTGTTCAGATTAGAAGCAAATAGAGGGCTCAATAAAGTATTAGGCAAGTAAAAAGTATGATGCTAAACAATTATTTGTATTTGAACATACAGAGAGGTCTTTACAACCTCTGCAGAGAGTATAGGGACGGAGCATTTGACAACAAGTCAGCGATGGGTACATAGAGAAGTTAACAGCAACAAACAACAGTAAGAAAAGCTGTGACAACTACTAGTTCCAGAAATCACAAAAACAAAAAATAAGTAATCATAATGTATTATGATGCTTACATAGTCCTAACTGAACACTGAGAAGGATTTTTTTTAGAACTGTGCTTTAATTATACGAGGAAAATGAGAGATAACAAGTAATCAGTTCTAAAGAATTTCAGTTTGTGATCAATAATTTTATCTAAAATATGTTTTCTTAATAAAATGAATTTACTTTTCAAGAAGTAAAAGAACAAGGATAAATTTTAAAATTCTCTTTACTGGTTTTAAGCTTAGTTTATAAAGATCTCTACCAATTCTTCCAAACACATGTGGCCATTTAAAATTTGTTTTTAAATACTTAAAGAACTTTTCATGATAACTGATGTTATTTTTGTGGCCCTTGGAGTAGCAAACAAGCAGCAGCAATAATTATCAGCAAAGAAACCAAACACTAAACAAAACAATAACAAAGTACCTGGCCAAAATATTTTAGTAGCAGTAGTAGAGATAAAAGTAGTAGCTTTAATAAAAATGGAAGCTAAACTATTGAGCATACTATGTGTGATAAGTTGTTCTAAGTGTGAAGATACATATTTTTTTATTCCATCCCCCTAACAACTCTATGAAGCAAGATCTATCACTATCCCCTTTTTATAGACAGTGAAATTGAACCAGAGACATTAAATAACCTGGCCAATGACAGTAAATTGGGAACAGAATCAGGATTTTAGTCAAAGCAGTCCATAATTTAACCAATTTGATATAATTGAAGCTTCTGGACTGACTTGGACTGATTCTGATGCTGTTCTATTTCATCATCAGTTTAAAAGATTCTCGAGAGAGACTGATTTGAAATTCCTTGGGCTTCCCTGGTGGCTTAGACGGTAAGTACCAGAGGCAGACCTGGGTTTGATCCCTGGATTGGGAAGATCCCCTGGAGGAGGGCAAGGCAGTGCACTCCAAAATTCTTGCCTGGAGAATACCTCTGGACAAAGGAGCCTGGCAGGCTACAGTCTGTGGGGTTCCCAAGAGTGGGACACAACTGAGCAGCTAACACAGCGAGGAAATGGAGGATTCTGGAGAATGCTCACCTGAAGGCTATACCACATATGGATTTTTCCAAGCACCCTGCATTTCTCCTGATACCCATGCTGAGAATTACGGTGTCAGTAAATCACACTGGAGGGCACATGGCATTCCTCAGACACTAAGGACCATAGCACGACAAGTTTAGAGTTCAGATCATAAAGAAATCACCAAAAAGTCCTCTCTTCTGAAGACAGAAGCTCGAAAACATGGTCAAAAGCCAGTTAATAGGCAAAACCTTTTTCTCTGAATCACTACTGAATTAATATGAAATAAAATGACACCTCTGAAAGTGAAAATAAAAGGCCTACTACACGCATCAAAGTGAAAAACTCTCAAGCAAACCTAACATCAAGAAGTATCCAATTTTGGCTCAACACTTTACTTAACATTCTTCGACATCTGTTCGGCTTCTTGTATTCTACTTAAATTAACATTGCAATCGACATGGGAAACACCTGAGCTCCAGTACAAAGCAATTCTTATAAACTCCTAATCAATTTTTTAATCTATTTAAAAAAGGACCATTTGACAATGTGCACTCACTGCCTTCTCTTATAAGTTCAACTTATTAATACCATCTATCCCACTGTTAGATAATCATCCAGTGTACCATGCGTGCAGTGTTTGCCTTGTTATTTAATTTAGAATCAGCAAGCACTGATTTTTATGGTGTCAATATTCATATATAACTTCCTATCTAACATTTTAATAAGACATACAAGATAACTTAAAACTAGTATTTTAAAAGTCAATGATTAATTAGGGTTTAAGAACTATACAGGCACATAGTTTATTGCATAATTAATAAATTACCAAAATGCATGCTCACACCTTGAATGCTACAGATATATTAGTATAATCTGAATGAGAATAAGAAAAAGTCCTGTATGCCTTCAATTTATAGAGACAACCTATGTCCCACTGTCTGCTGACTTGGTCAGAAATAAATGCAAACTTTATGATTATGTTTGACTTTTATAAAAAATAAAATATCACTTTAATGACAATTTGGCTGGGAAGATTAAAAAGACACATAGCTATGAGACTTAAACCTGAACATGTAATCCAATTTTAAGCCAATTTTCAAGAGACCCCCAAAGGTATGAATAGTACAAAGACAAATACTATGTAAGATTCTGAGCCTTCAATATGAATAAGAGTTCCTGAGAGGACAAGACTACTGATTTTAAGATTTGGTAACAATGAATGGCAATGTAGAAATATACTCTTACTATAGAAGGACTCCAGATCCACTCTGCATATCCTGTTCTTGTAAGCTTTTTGTCTGTGCATGTATATATATTTATTTATATTCAGAGCACAAGTGATAAAATGACCTCGAGATAGAAACTGCTGCCTGAGAACATAAAAATAAAGCAAAGTGTATGAATACTGCTCATAGTGTGTGACTCTGTCAAGACGATTTTTTCTTATAATTTCAATAAAACAACAAAAAATAACATAATAGTTTCATCTAAAAATATCAGCTTAGTCCCAGAGATAAATGCTTATTTGAAAATTAGAGAAACATTAAATCTGATGTGATTTTTAAATCTATCCATATTATTTTGGAAGCCTTCCCTTCAAACGGTGAAACCTAATACCCCACACCTTGAATGTGCACTATACTGTATAACACATACCTAAAACAATAGGATGGCTTCCGATGGGGCAGCGAGCAGAAGCTGGACACGCTCAAGAGAGTATTATTTAGTAACAGCATGGAAAGTGACAAACTTTTAGCTCTTATATTTTGGACACTGATTCATCCAATTAGATCTTATATTAAAAAGTCATTGTATATGGTAAGAGATAAGAGTCCAACTTCACACTTTTACATATGGCTATTCAGCTGTCCCTCAGACATATATTTAACTTATATGCAGAGTGTATCATGAGAAATGCTGGGCCAGATGAAGCATAAGCTGGAATCAAGATTGCTGGGAGAAATATCAATAACCTCAGATATGCAGATGACACCACCCTTACCGCAGAAAGCAAAGAAGAACTAAAGATGAAAGTGAAAGAGGAGGGTGAAAAAGTTGGCTTAAAGCTCAACATTCAGAAAACTAAGATCATGGCATCTGGTCCCATCACTTCATGGCAAATAGATGGGGAAACAGTGTCAGACTTTATTTTGGGGGGCTCCAAAATCACTGCACATGCTGACTGCAGCCATGAAATTAAAAGACACTTACTCCTTGGAAGGAAAGTTATGACCAACCTAGACAGCATATTAAAAAGCAGAGAGACATTACTTTGTCAACAAAGGTCCGTCTAGTCAAGGCTATGGTTTTTCCAGTAGTCACGTATGGATGTGAGGGTTGGACCATAAGAAAGCTGAGCACTGAAGAACTGATGCTTTTGAACTGTGGTGTTGGAGAAGACTCTTGAGAGTCCCCTGGACTGCAAGGAGAACCAACCAGTTCATCCTAAAGGAAATCAGTCCTGAATATTCATTGGAAGGACTGATGCCGAAGCTAAAACTTCAATATTTTGGGCCACCTGATGCGAAGAACTGACTCATTTGAAAAGACCCTGATGCTGGGACAGACTGAAGGCAGGAGGAGAAGGGGACGACAGAGGATGAGATGGTTGGATGGCATCATTGACTCAATGAACATAAGTTTGAGTAAACTCTGGGAGCTGGTGATGGACAGGGAGGCCTGGCATGTTGCAGTCCAAGGGGTCACAAAGAGTCAGACACGACTGAGCAACTGAACTGAACTGACTGACTGACTGATTCAGCTGTCCCAGCACCATCCATTAAAAAAACTGTTCTTTTTCCATTGAATGGTCTCCATACCTTAGTTGAGAATTAATTGGCCATAGATAACATGATTTATTTCTGGACTCTCAATTGTTCTGGACTTTCTATTCCATTGATTTTTATATCAATCCTTATGCCAGTACCACACTGATTTAATTACTGTAGGTTTGTATTATATTCTGAAATTGGAAAGTGAATCCTCCAACTTTGTTCTTCCTTTTCAGTATTATTTTAGCTACTTGGGGCCCCCTTTTCCATATGAGTTTGAAGATAGGCTTTTCCTTTTTGCAAAAAAAAGATCATAAAGATTGGATGAATATGTGAGTCACTTTGAGAAGTACTGCCATTTATACAATATTAAGTCTTCCAATTCATGAACATGGGATATCTCTTCAGTGATTTAGGTATTCTTTAATTTTTTTCAGCAATGTGTTGTATTTTTCACTGTATAATAACTTTTTATATCCATTATAAATAATAATAATAATAACAACTTTTTTATCCATTCTCTTGGATGCTATTGTAAATGCAACCGTTTTCTTAAGTACCCTTTTGCATTGTTCATTGCTAGTGGATTAAAATATAACTGATTTTTATATGCTGATCTTGTAGTAAACTTGCTTATTAACTCTAGAAGATTTAGATATTTTGAACAGATAACATTTAAGAAGGTGCTCTACCTTGAGGAGACCAAAAGAAAGGCAAGCCTCTGTGTCAGTCCCATAGGGAACTGCCGGATAGTTCAAAATGGAGAAGCACACATTTCTGAGAATAAGGTTATTACTCCTCTTCCCTGCCCCCAACCTCCATTGTCCCAACAGCTGCCACTGAGCTAAAAAGTCAGGGATGGCAGGCATCCAAAAACGCAAAAATGCCATATCACTTTCTTACGAAAACTTAACATTCTTAAACTTCTTCATTAAGCACTCCCCTGGTTGTTTTAAGTTTTTTATTAGATTGCAGATCTAAAAGACTGATCTGTCAGTTTCTGCTAACATAATGGTTTCTTCATTTTATTTGTTAAAAGAAACTACTGGGAAAACTCCACTATTCTCCATGATCAGAAGCTTCTTTTAACAAATATAATGTGGTGGAATTGACAGAGTACAACTCTTGAGACTATGTCATAAAAGGCATTGAGATGTCCCCTTTGTTCTCTCTCTCAGTTGCCAGACTGTGAAGACTCTCAAATAGACCTATGGAGAGTCCCACACGGCAAGTTGCTGAATCAGTCTGCCAACAGTCATACGAGTGAGCTACCTTGGAACTGAAGTCCTTGTCAAGCCTTCAGATGACTATAGCTCTGACCAACATTTAACCGCAACCTCAGAAGAGACTCTGAGTAAAGTCATCCAATTAAGTCACTCCTGAAAAAATGATCTATAGATATCAAAAAATAATAAATGTGTATTTATTATTGCCGCTAGGTTTGGGCAGTATATGATATTTATACTGCCTCTAGGTTTGGGCAGTATATGATATTTAAAGCTGAGGCCTGAAAGATGAGAAGCTAGTCATCCAATGAGTTCTAAGGAAGAAGAGTGTTTCAAGCAGAGGGAATGGCAAATGCAAAGACCCTGCATAAGGAAAGGTCACTGACATGTTAAAAAAAAAAAAACAAAAACTTGAAAGAAGATCAATGTTCAGGAGCTCAGTGAAGAAGAGAAAAATAGGAAGAAAAGAGATCACCAAAATGGCAGAAAGTAACTGAAGTGACTGTAACGAAGTCTTTAAAACAGTGAAAACCGCTAAGTTCTAGGGTAATCAAAGGTACCTTACTCATAAAAAAAATGGAAATCAATCTATAATTAAGTACCGGCAGATAAGAGCCAAGCAATAATAGTCACTAGTCCAATGACGGCTAGGCAGTTTTAGTCCAAAACTCACGACAGGCTTAAATAAAGTGAAGGAAAGCCACTGGTACCACCCCAGAGGGGCAAAAACTAGACTTTTTAGAGAACATAATCTTATTGAAAAGTATATAACTCTGATAAGCCAGTGGTGTTTATTTTTAGAAGTACTAATAAATATTGGATTGAAAACTGAGCATAAAGTCTTAATGAAGAGGCCTAAAAGAAAAGAAAAAAAAAAACCCTAGTTTTATTCTTGGGTTTCTCACTAGTTATGTCAACTTTGGTAAATAACTTCACTCCTAATTTAATTTCACTTAACTACAAAATAAAATAAATAATATATACATGTCCAGTCTTACCTTTTTTAAGATCAAATAAAATGAGAAAAATGTTTTGAAACTACAAAAAACTATATATATATACAAATCTGATCGTTTGCAGAGAGAAACCAAAAAAACTAACTGTATCTATTATCACATGGGAACCCAGGGTGGAAACTGTAACCCTTTGAGAGCATGAACCAAGATCTTTACATCATCCCATATTACTTACAGAAACAACACTTTTATAAGAATGCTATTTCTAAATTCTGAATGCTAAAATCATTGGCAAAAATTTACATCTAGAATGCAAGCTTAAAGCATCTGTCTCACCAGGCAGTCCATAGCTACTGCCAAAGGAATAACTGATGCAGCTGAATATCTAAAGAAAATGATTACAAATGAGTTCTGAGGCTTCCCTGGTGGCTCAGTGGTAAAGAATCTACCTGCCCACACAGGAGACCCGGGTTCAATCCCTGATCCGAGAAGATCCCACATTCCATGGAGCAACCAAGCCAGTGTGCCACAACTACTGAGCCTGTGCTCCAGAGTCCAGGAATCACAACTACTGAGCCCTCTTGCCGTAACTACCAAAGCTTGCGCACCCTAGAGCCCATGCTCTGCAAAAAGAGAAGCCAATTCAATGAGAAGTCTGGTCACTGAAGCTAGAGCCCACATAGCAACGAAGACCCAGTACAGCCAATTAAAAAAAAAAAAAAAATCAGCTCTGAAAAGATGCACACTTGTCCTTGTTTTGGCATACCATATGGCACAAAGTTTAATAACAGGTGAAAAGGGTAAAAGAATTTCAAAAGAAATGCCAATTAGATAACCAGTCTCTGAAATTAAAAATAAATTTGAGGGCTTCCTGGTGGTCCAGTGGTTAAGAATCTGCCTGCCAGTGCAGGGGACACAGGTTCAATCTGGGGTCAGGGAGGACCCCACATGCCGCAGGGCAGCTAAGCCCACGCACCACAACTACTGAAGCCTGCACCCTAGAGCCTGTGCTCTGCAAGAAAAGCCACCACAGTGAGAAGCCCAGGCACCACGACTAGAGCACCCCCTCTCGCCACAACTGGAGAAGGCCAACAGGCAGAAACGAAGAACCAGAGCAGCCAAAAAACAAATAAATAATTTTTAGGGTAAATTTGAATCAGCAAAATTTGTGTACAAAAACCCTAAGATTAATTAAAAAACCTTTGGGAAAATACAGATGATGTTACCAAAGACTTCAATCATCATAAACATAAAATATCTGTGTTTTCAGATTTAATGACTAACTGAATACCCAAGAAGTATTCATCTCTATATCCTAACCAGAAAAAAAAAACTACATAATTTGAAACAAGGAAACAAACCATTAGTGAATCACAGAAACAGTAGACACTATTAAACGTGATATAAAGATATAACCTTTTACTTTATTAAAATGCACTGATGCACTAATTTAAAGTAAATGGAATAAGCTGGTCCTTTTATGTCCCTCCTGCTTTCTCTAATAACCCATCTTCTGCTGTGGCATCAACCCATTGATGATCAGTTAAAAGCAAGTTCCAGAAAATATGACATCAGTTCAGTTCAGTCGCTCAGTTATGTCCGACTCTTTGTGACCCCATGGACCACGCCAGGCCTCCCTGTCCGTCACCAATTCCCGGAGTCTACTCAAACTCATCTCCATTGAGTCGGTGATGCCATCCAACCAAATTGACCAAATTCAAGAAAACATTTATTCAACAAACAAGAGAGGTAATATCAACTAGACAACAGATACTGTATAAGCTTACTATATTAACCTTACATTCCCCATTAGTCACTAATGCTTAGCTACCAGAAAAGAGTAGTGAACGTTTAACAAAAACAAAATATATTTTGAGATTTAATGAACAAATATACTTCACTTGTATAATAAGACAGAAAGTGCTATTGATATATTTAAAGAAAAGAAAAAAATGAAATTATAGAAAAAATCCTCAGAAGAAAAAGATTAATTTTTTTAGAGTAATTACTAACCGAATTTTCTTCCTCCTCTTCCAGTTCTCGCTGCTGTTCTTCATGTCTTTTAGCTTTGATCTCCATTGCTTCTGTGATCAGGTCTCTTAAAATCGATACAGGTTTTGCATTCTTAATAAAAGGGTGCTAGAAAAGTAAAATTCAATGGTATAAATTCAAATGGCTTCTCTGAATTATGTCTTAAAAACATTACAACAATATATAAATGTGAACCAGGATAACAGGCTTCAATGATTGGTTCTTTATCCAGAATTAAATAGATAGGTTAAGAACAGAGGATATTTCAGCTGCTTTAGAAATAAAGATTTTACTTTTTAGGTTTACTTGTTTTTAAAAAACCACTGCAGAACACAAAAACAAATGTAATCCTGTTGATGAAAATACATCACTGTTAGAGATATAATTTTCCAAAGGAAGTATAGATTATGTAGTCAAAAGCCAAATTTTTTTTTAAAGATTGGTGTATGTGTGTGCTTAGTCACTCAGTCGCGTCCGACTCTGCAACCCCATGGACTGCAGCTTGCCAGGCTCCTCTGTTCATGGGATTCTCCAGGCAAGAATACTGGAGTGGGTTGCCATTCCCTTCTCCAGGGGATCATTCCAACCCAGAGATTGAACCCAGGTCTCCTGCATTGCAGGCAGATTCTTTACTGTGTGAGCCACCAGGGAAGCCCAAAGATCAGTGATTATATTATATATAAAAGTAAAATTATTTTGATATTGTTACAAATTTTAATTAATCTTAACAAGCCAACAGCTAAAGTCAGTAGTCAAAAGGAAGACAACTATTTTTTTTTACTTCTTTTACATATTTTCTATTTATTATATATTTAATAATGTAATCATTTCCAAGGGAAAAGTAAAAAACAGTAATAAAAGAAAAATATTTTTCAAAAAATAAGTACTACTTAATTTCTATACTATATATAAAGTAACTTTTCACTTCTTTTTTTTTTGTATCATCCTGATGTAGCTAAAACATCTGAGTTTGCAATAATCCTGATAAGAGGAAATAGAACAATCAGGAAATACCTGGGTGTTGGAGGACTTTGTAATTCAAAAGGGGGAACATGAGAGAATGTAGAGGGAAAGGTTAAAAGTTTAATTTGGAATAGATAGATAACTGTATTTTTTTTGAGGATTTAAAAAAAAACGTATTTATAATTAATTGGTGATCGATGTCAGACAAACCGTAAGTATTTCACTGAATTAGTATTTTGAATCAGCAATACAGCTTCAAAATGTAATTTTCTTAATTACATGTCAGTAGATAAGAGTCAGATCAAAGTCATCTGAGTTATTTTAATAAAGATTAATACAACACAAAAATATTTTTAAAGGTAAAACAATTTTTAGTGCTAAAGAAGAAATTTACTGACATTTGTAGGAGGCTTTAAAATGGTGAAGGTATCATTTGGGAAAACTAAGAGTAAGAATTTTACCTGAATACAGAAGTTCTAGGATAGATGAGACAGAACTAATAAATTCTTTTATAGCAGTTATAGACTGATCACCAGATAATTAAGTTCTATCAACATACCTATGGTGGAGACTCCTAGTCACTCACCAAAACAGAGTTGGGACTGGACCTATGGCTGCCCAGCTACATCTGCCTCTCTCAGACTCCCTTTCAGTTGGTTGTGATTATGGACTAAGTTCTCACCAATGCAATACCGATATTTCACTGGTACTGAATTAAATACCAGTGTCTGTGTTGTGTTCCACCCCTCTGATCTGGACCTCAGAACACTGAGAGAGGGCACTCTTCTGTGATTTCTTCTCTTTCTGCCATGTTGGGAAACAGACAAAGACTGTCCTAAAGGATGATGGAGAGCGAGAAGGAAGAAATCCCAGTCCTGCTATCAAAATTTCTGAGTAACACTGGTAAAGAGGCTGCAAAAATTAGTAATAACTGAATATATGCTCTGTACCCTTAAAGAACTTATTATCCAGAATAAGGAATAAAAAATAAACGCATAAAAAAATTACAGTGTGACATACAAGTTACATTCATGATGATCTAGCACAGTCTATATGATTAAGCGATATAAAAGTAAATGAGTAGGTGAAGTAATATCAGGTGTCTCACAGAGAAGAAACAGACTGTTTCAGGGAGAAGGAAAAGTATGTGCGACACGAACAAACACAAAGAAAGATAGGAGATGGATGTGAAACACTGTAGGAAGAGCTGTTGAGCCAAAACAGAAACACGGCTTACAAAAATGGTGTCCCAAGAGTTTAGATACAGGTAACAGTGGGGCAAGAGGGATAAATACTCAGAATGAGATACCGGAATTTTGCCTGACAGCCCCTTTAATTACACAGATGAGAGAATAGTGTAAGGAAAAGAATGTGATACCACAATCTTGCAATAGAGTTTAGGAATGAAGTAAGATGGGGAGAAACTGTAAAACAGGTGTAAATTATTAAGAGTTAAAAAAAAAAATAGCTGCCACAATCAAGAGGAAGTACTGAATCTGGTGGAAAAACTCTTAAGAAGGATTGAGAGACTATGTATTAACAGAAGTGAAGGAAGACCAACACGGCAAAAACTGAGAACCAGTAGAAGTGTACCTCTTTACAAAGGCAAAAAAATATCAAATAGTATTTATGCTTTATCTTTTCAGGAAAAATTATGAGCCAAATTCCAAGCCACAGTTTTATCTTTAAGAAATGCCAAAGTACACATCCATTCTATTGCAAACTTACTTTCATGCAGTTCATTGTGAACTGACCACACAGTGTTACACTAACATTAGTCTACAGAGCTTAACATTCCTAATCTCAAAATCTCAGTATGTCTTACTTCATTTGTACTCATTTTTTCCCTACATAATCACTACAGGCATGATTCTGACCAACAAAGGGGAACTGGCTAATAAAGTTAAAAGAGTACTTTAAGAACAAGGCCATAATATTTGAGCATTCTTGATGGAAGGCATCACTGACTCAATGGACATGACTCTGGGTAAACTCCGGGAGTTGGTGATGGACAGGGAGGCCCGGCGTGCTGCAGTTCATGGGGTCGAAGAGAGTCAGACACGACTGAGCAACTGAACTGAACTGATCATCACAAGAAAAGTTTTATCAGACACATTGGCAGATTTTTTAAGAATACTTGAAAGCTTTTTACAAGTAGCTGGTAGTAAAATTTTAAAATTCAAAGCAACATAAAAAAGAACAGAACAACAACAAAAACCAGAGAAGACAAGGTGGCAAAACTGAAACATGACACGTGACTGAAACGTTGCTGTACAAACCAATGCAAATAAATGTGCTGAGTTTCCATTACAGCAGTATCTTAGTTAAGTACTAAAACACACTGAGTTCATAAGATAACTTCAACTACATGCTTTCTATATGAGATATATTTAACAAAATAAATCCAAATTATGTTTCTAGCAGGGGATACTAAAAAGAACTTGGGTTAAAAGTCAAGGACAGGCAACGAAATATCAAACATAAAACAATGTCGACAGAAAACCAGGAGAAAGAACTCAATTTGACTAAGGAAACTGAAACAAAATCCGTCTTCCATAAGAGCTTCATCCCGAAGAAGCAAGACGAAGTCATACGGAAGCGTCTCCTAATCGATGGAGATGGAGCTGGAGATGATCGGAGAATTAATCTGCTGGTGAAAAGTTTCATTAAATGGTGCAACTCAGGATCTCAGGAAGAGGGGTATTTCATGTTGCTGCCGTTTCTATACTAATGTCCTGCTGTGATTTTTTTTTTAGGCCATACATATAGTGCTGTCAGTTTTTCATATTTTCACTCATTAACAGAGTCCAGAGTAGGTTTTTCTGGCCTTCCCTTCAGAGGCTACTTTTGTGTTTATTAAAATGTGCAGAAGGTGCAGTGATAAGAATTGAGGGTTAAATTCAGACTTATTACTTTGGTCCCTTTTAAAAGCAGATAAATGTGTAGTAAGACAAAATACTTAAATGAAATTTTCTCTATTTTTTAAAAATGCACTAATAAAGTTGCTGCAAGCTTTTATATATTTGATAAATTTCTAACTTAAAGAGTTTTTTCATCATTTGAATTAGCTTTTCACATAGATAAATAATTAGAGTGAAAAAATTGAGAACAGAATTGTGATAATAAAAACCATCTTAAAACATTTTAAAAAGGCTATTAAGCAAAATTCAACAAATAGTTGTTTGAATTAAACTTACATTGCTAACAACTACAGTCCCATCTTTACATTTGTAACTAATACAGTTT
>NW_011495050.1:23299922-23321171 GCF_000754665.1 Bison bison bison | reverse complement strand
AGAGAGTCAGACACGACTGAGCAACTGAACTGAACTGATCATCACAAGAAAAGTTTTATCAGACACATTGGCAGATTTTTTAAGAATACTTGAAAGCTTTTTACAAGTAGCTGGTAGTAAAATTTTAAAATTCAAAGCAACATAAAAAAGAACAGAACAACAACAAAAACCAGAGAAGACAAGGTGGCAAAACTGAAACATGACACGTGACTGAAACGTTGCTGTACAAACCAATGCAAATAAATGTGCTGAGTTTCCATTACAGCAGTATCTTAGTTAAGTACTAAAACACACTGAGTTCATAAGATAACTTCAACTACATGCTTTCTATATGAGATATATTTAACAAAATAAATCCAAATTATGTTTCTAGCAGGGGATACTAAAAAGAACTTGGGTTAAAAGTCAAGGACAGGCAACGAAATATCAAACATAAAACAATGTCAAGAAGAACATGATCAAAAAAAGCAGAAATGAAGACAAAAAATGGTAAGTGAAGGAAGAGTCATATAATATTAATAAGGGACATAATACAAAGAAATATAGTTATAAATTTGATATATTAGTATAGCATTATGATATATAACGAAAACAGAGACCTAAGAAGATCTAAATAAATAAGAAGAGGAGACATTAGTATTTCTTTTTAGTCACTGAGAAATAGAACACTAAAAAAGATTAAAGCAATCTGAATAATATAATCAGGCTGAGTTAACAGAAAAATCAGTAAACAGAAGTAATATCTTTTTGTTAAATGCCTAGAAAAGCATGTGGTACCAGCATAAGAATGGAAAGAACAACAAAACAGAATATAATGCCTGGAAATAGAATATAATGTACAAAATAAGCTGGCATATTATGAAAACCAACCAGTGAGGAAAAAATACTTACTGCTTTGTTATTTTGGGGGTTGAGAGGAAGGTTTTGAATTAAGTTAGATCTTCACCACAGAAATATCAAAATAAATTACAGATGGATTAAGAAGTTAAAAGTCAAAAAATGGAAATATAAAAGAACTGGTAATACAGGAGAATATTTATATGTTCAACCCCGTGCCATGAAACACAGGGAAAAAACCATAAATGAACTAAAACTTTAACATTTATGTCAGACAAGAGGGTAGTTACTTTAAGAGTTTTAAGAAGAGTATCAATAAGAAAAAGATAAACAGACCAAACTCTAAAAGGCAACAGTTTCTCTGTTTCTGCCACAGCCCAGTGGTTAGGACTTGGTGCTTTCACGGCAGGGCCCAGGCTCAATCCCTGGTCTGGGAACTAGGATCCTGCGAACTGTGTGGCGTGGCAAAAAAATCAAGTATCTCAAGTTAAACACAAAGTAAGAGGACAGGAATCCTTACACCACTTGAACGGAAGACAGAGACTACCCAAAACCAGCCTATCACATTCTTGGTCGTGTATTTTAAGAAATAAAGCTGCTTAAAGATTTACTCTTCTAAAATCTGAACTGTTAAACTTTGTTCATGTTCTGAGTTATCAATTTCTTAACTGAAAGAATTTAAATTAATCATTTCTTCCAAGGAGTGAACTGCAGAAGAGACTTCTGCTTCTGGACCGACTGGGCAGTCATCCTTTCCTCTATACCGTTCCATCAAAGCATAGTGAAAACCCTGGACATTATACATAAACAAGCACAGGAAGACACTGGAAGGTGGAGAGAAGGTGGCAAACCAGCTTGGGACTGTGGCACTAAAGCAATGACACAGCTGTGAGTTTCATGGGCTTTCCTTTTACTTCATTTATCCCAGCCTGGTTATTGAAGAAGTCAGGAACCCAGAAACACCCACGGCACAGACTAAAACAGCCCCTACAAAAGCCTGCTCTCTCTTGAGTGAAAGGATCAGGAAAGGACAGTTAGCCAGCACGCAACCCTCTCTTTTAAACAATAACCATTCTGCTCCACCAAACACTGCAGAGAAAACACTGACCCCACCCCAGGCAGCAAAGGCTGGGTGGGGAACCTAGACTTCTACCCTCTGGAGGCTGTCCAATCCTTTCACTGCAGTAGTATCCAAGAAGAGCAAATGTTAAGCTGGGGCGTTCATCCACACCCAGCAGTATAAAAGGTGCTTCCCTCCCCCAGTGGGGAGTGTTGGTGGAGATCTCGTGACAACCTGGACTTCCAGCACTATCAGGCCGTAATAAGGAAACCCCACCTCCCTCTCTGCTAGAGGGGACTGGAGGCGGCCGAGGGGAGAATCAGAACTTCCGTCGCTGCCCAGCTATACTGAGGCCCTACAGTGCCTGCAGAGGCCACTGAAGGAACCTGAGTCCTCAACCCTGGCTGGTGGTAATAAGGAGCCCCTCCCCAACCCTACATGTCAAAAGAGACCACGTAGGGGGGCCTGGACTTCTAATGCTACCTGAGAGAAATGATGGTGCCCCTCTACCCCACTGAAGCACTATCAGAGGACACCACTCATTACAGAGAATTTAAGTAAGATCCAGCGTCTCAAAACATAATACTCAAAATGCCCAGGTTTCAAATGAAAATCACTCATCACAATAAGAAGCAATTAACTCAACTTAACTGGTTCAACAGATACCAATATCGAGATGACATGGATAACAAAATTATCTAGCAGGGATTTTAGAGCAGTCATAAAAATCCTTCAATAAACATGCCTGTAAACACATGACACATTAGAAAGCCTCAGCAAAGAATTAGAAGACACAAAAAAGAAACAAATGAAAAAATTAAAACTAAAATATATAACAAAAATAAAACCTGATGGATGGGCTGGCTCTATAGCAGAATGAGGACAGAGAGGACTCGGTGAATCAGAATATGAAACAGTAGAAATTACACAATATGAATGAGAGAAACTAAACTGGCATAAAATTGAACAGAATCTCAGGAATCTGTGGGAGTGAAACAAAAAAAATCTAACACTTGTGTTAATGGAGTCCTAGAAAGAGAGTAGAGGGTAGGGCTGAAAAATGTCCGATAAAATAATAGTTGGAAACTTCCCCAAATTGGCAAGAGATATAAACCCACAGAGTCAAGAAGCTGAACAGCACAGACCCAAAGAAATTCATACCAACACACATCTTAATTAAACTTCTGAAAATAAAGACAAAGAAAAAAGTCTTGAAAAGACCAAGGGGTAAAACAATTCAGATGACTGTAGATTTCTTATAAGAAAGCATGGATATCAGAAGAACGTGGCACAACATTTTCCAAGTATTCAAAGAACTGTCAACCAAGAAAGGATTCTATAGCCAGTGAAAACATCCATCAGGAATGAAGAAGAAACAAGATGTTCTCAGGTGAAGGAAAATTAAGACAATTTGTTAACAAAGGCCTACTCTAAACGAATGGCTAAAGGAAATCTTCTAAACAGAAAGGAACAAAAGAAGGAACTTCTGGAACATTAGGAGGAAGAACACTGAAGAAAACAAAAACAGGTTAAACAGTCATCCCTTATCCTGGTTTTCTCGATTGTTTAAAGGTTAATTTAAATATAACACTCTGATATGGACCTCAATGTAATAAAGAGGAAGTATTAAAGATAATTATATTATAAATGGGAGGGACAGCAAGGTAGATAAAGTTTCTACTCCTCACTTCAACTGGTAAAATGAAAACTAAGTCATATGCCATGAGAGTTCACAAAGTGACCCACGACACCACCTATTTCAGCCAAGCCCATGGGCTAATTTGAATAATGACAGATCTCACTCTTCTAGAAGGCCAGACTAGGGCAAGAATTGACTTTCAGGTTCTAGGCTACCCACCAGAAGTACAGGGAACATCTCCAGATTAGGAATTCTAGGGCCACCAGGCTGAACTTAAACTGTCCCTAGGGATTCAATATCTTCATCTTTTAAAAACTACCAAGAGTTCAACTTAATCTCAAAGAATCCTTTCAGTCTTAGTCTGCTCGTTTAAACTTATACAATTATCTAATGTTGGAAAATAAACCACTATAAAAAATTCAGCACAAATTCCTCTTCAAAACCTGTTTATCAAAGTCTACAAATCAATATGGTAAAATCTACACATGTAGGTTATAGGCAAATGTCCACTTAAACTTGGTAATAAGACTATATTCTTAAAGTTAAAACATAATTTAACTTATAACATATAAAACATATGCAAAACTCCCTTAAGAGACAGAACAGGATGGCTTTCAGACATTCAGTAAAATAAAACTCGGAGTCTAATGAGACTCAAATGATACAACAGATAGTAATTCTGTCTAAAAGCTTTTCAAATCAGAAGTTTGCTATCTTAAATAAACATATATTGAATTTAATACACATGCATTAAGCACTACATGTGTATTAAAGATACCAGGATACAGATACCTGTACTAAGATACCAGAGGTGCGAAAAACAACGCCCCTCCCCAAAAGAGTACCACTTGACCTTGAACTAGTTACAATCCAGGACAAAGACACAGAAACAAGTTATTTCATCCTAACATGGCAAAAGGCATGGCCAGGGTGCTTATGGAAACCCTGAGAAACAATTAGCCTGAACAAAGATGAAAGGAAGGCTTTCTGGAGGAGTACCTAATTTGAATTTAGAAACAATGAAACAATGAGTAAAAAGGAGCCTGCCAGTCTTTAAACTAGCAAGTGAGGGGTGAGAAAAGGTATAGAGGATTGAAAAAACATGATCTGTATGAAACATGAAACTGCAAGTCGACTATTTCAGCATTTATAAAGGGGAAAAAAAGGGAAGTCAAGCAAGGGGTTGATTAAGAGGCCAGAGGTGGATACACCAACATTATAACAGAGGGCCTCCATGCCCAACAGCACAACAGGAAAAGTTTTTTAAAAATCAAAAAAACAAATACTGGCTCATAAGGGGCAGCCTGCTGGGCTGCCGTCTATGGGGTCACACCGAGTCGGACACGACTGAGGTGACTTAGCAGCAGCAGCAAGCACTATTCAAAACCAGCTGCACTGTTTGCCCTCAATATAAAGAAAAATGCTTGAGCCAAACCCAGCTAGAAGCCAGAGAGTAACGAGCTTATTAATAAAATCCATACAGGTCAACTGGGCTTCCCATGTGGCTCAGCTGGTAAAGACTCTGCCTGCAATGCGGGAGACCTGGGTTTGATCCCTGGGTTGGGAAGATCCCCTGGAGAAGGGAAAGGCTACCCACTCTAGTATTCTGGCCTGGAGAATTCCATGGACTGTATAGTCCACGGGGTTGCAAAGAGTTGGACACAACTGAGCAACTTTCACACATACAGGTCAATTTCTGGGCAGAAAGCAGAATGGAGAAAGGGTGACAAGTACAAGTGGAATAACCCTAGAAGAATCCCTTGATCACTGTGTGATCTTTCGTGAGTCACTGAACTTTTCTGGGCTTCAGTACTCTCGTATACAAAATTAGGGGATTTTACTGGAATATTTCTTAAATGCTCTTCCACCCTAAGAACTCTAGGTTAAAAACAGAATTTCTTTAAAGAGAGTAGAAACGATTATGGAATAAAGACCAGAAAAAAATATTGGTTAAATTACCCAAAAACCAGTCATTGGATGTATTTGGATTTACTTTCCTCATCAGATTTTATACTATTTGTCCCATTTTTTTTGTTATTTCCCCTCCCCCTTCTTTCTTATCTTCTTATTTAACCATAAGTTAAATAATTTAGAGATTCAACACAATAACAACAGCAATAGATCTTTGATTTATGTGCTTAAAATTCCTTTGAAGTGCTGACAATATTTCAAAAATAATGTTTCAATTAATTAACTTTTGAAAGGTAATATGGGCACATAAAACCAAACTCAAAAGTCTTAAAAAAAGAGTCTTCGGCAAAAACAAAGTTTCCATCCCACTACTGCTTCTCAGCCATGTAGTTACCTTCTCTGGAGGCCATTTTCTTGCTTATTTTTCTACAGCTACTCCACTGTAAGCACTGACATATGTATACATGCATATATGTATATGTGGGTGTGTGTATTTTGCCAATAACTCCCCTCAGCAGACCTCAAATTGCTTCCAATCTGTTGACAGATATTTATGTTGTTTCCAATCTTTTGCCATTATAATGGTTTATGAAGAGTTTTTACACCTATGTTATTTCACACGTGGTTAAATTTCTCTGTAAGTTGCTAGAAGAGTAACTACTAGGTCAAAGAATATATGGTGTTTTATTCTAGACAGATTTTGCTCAACCACTTTTCATGGAAACTGAGTATTCAGCTAAATTTTTGTAACAATAAACCTTATATTAAAGGGCTAGTTTCTAACATTCTCAATAATTCCTTTTTTAAAAAACATTACCTTAGAAAAATCACTTTTTATAACTATGTTTTTAATCTTTTTGTCACTTAAAAAGAACTATTCTCCAAATATCAAGTTTTGTTAACATGCACACTTATCATAGCACACAGGTCTAAGTCAATTCTGCTGGGAAAGTAAAGACTCATGAATAATTACTAAAAGTATTAAATTATTTCTACTTGCATTTAATGTCAAAACAGATTTAGAAAAAAAAAGAAAGCCTCCTGACACTCTGCATACAGTCTACTTGTACAGGGACACTGACACTCTTCATCTAGGTCATCTTGCCACCAGTATTTACAACGTGCGATCTTCTCAAGGAGTTCAGGGATTTCGTATTTACATGTCTTATAGGGCAAAAAGTCAAAGAAGAAATGCTGGGTCAAGGAATAATACATCTGGAAGTTAAAACATAAGAAACAATAACAATGGAAAAGAAACTCATTTCTGAAATGAGAACCCTACAGAAGTTTAGTTTTAACACAATTTTAGGAGGAAAGAATTGGCAACAAAAATTAGTGGGGAAGGGGGGAGGGCAGAAAATTGAACTTGGAAAACAAAATTTTTAAATGAGAGAAACAGAATATACAGGAGGAGAAAGGTGTGTGTGTGTCTGTCTGTACATCAATCCATATTTCCTGGAAAGTTCACATCTTTACAAATCAGTTAATGAATAAATAAATCAGTTAATGAAACTCATAATGATCTTGGTCAATGTCAGAAACAGCAAAAAGGTATATAAAGAAAACATCCTCCTGTAGAGACACAAGCACTGACCTGTAAAAGCTGTGTTGCAGTAGCTCTCTGCTCAGGGTTCTTCACTAGGCACTTCTTAACAAAATCGGTGAAATCATCAGACCAAAGTTCTGGCTTCCTGAATGTTGGTGGTGGGTTTGTAGGAATCATAAATATAGCCTGATACAAACGAAAAATCCAAAAGACACAGTAAGAATCACAATAACACAGCAAATAAACAAATCTCTTTATCTATCTTTAATCAGACTCAAAAATCTGAAAAATAAATTTAAGCTCTTCTAGGATTTCCAGTCAAATTGCAATTCAGGAAGCAAAGCCATCTGCTACTAATGTAATCATTTCCCATTAAATTTCCTCTATTTGAACTGTAGCTCATTGAGCACATCATTCTTTATTTTATCTATTATTTTTAATCAGTCTTCAAAGGAGACTGTATTTCTAACCCTTTTACCAAACTGAGGACATTCTCTGGTTAAACAGATATATACTTCAATTTTGCTATTGCATGCCAGACTTGTTTCCCATTTCAGTATTTTTTTTGCAGTACTGCTATTTAGAATGGCTAGCAGCAGCCTAATTTGCTTCTGCAATTCAGAATATTTAAGTACAAATATAATTACTGCTGTGGTTTGAAATAATACTTGATGGAAGCAAGTCTTTAATTTCTCTTTCTAAATATTTGAGTCAAGAATCCATATTAAAAGTTTTAAAAGTAATATACCACTTTATCACTAATGATTTAATTTAATATTAATAACTTATGGTGGCTCAGACTGTAAAGAATCTCCCTGCAATGTAGGAGACCCGGGTTCAATCCCTGGGTCGGGACGATCCCCTGGAGAAGGGAATGACTACCCACTCCAGTATTCTTGCCTGGAGAATTCCATGGACAGAGGAGCCTGGTGAGTTACAGTCCATGGGGTTGCAAAGAGCCGAACATGACTAAGCGACTAACACTTTCATTTCTTCACTTTCATTCATGACAATACATTCAAAGAGTTCAAAAATTCAAAAACTTTAAAAAAGTCTCCCTGTCATTTTGTCTTCATAGCTACCAAGTTATCCTTTTTTTGACCAAGAAAATTAATCCCTCAAGTTCTTAGAAAATCATTGTATGCAATGAATTAACTTCTCTCCTGGGCTATAGAATAGTTCCTGATAAAATACCATCACTAAAACAACATTTTCTTTGAAAGGATATGAAAACCATAATAAAGTTAAAACAAATGTATCCTGCACACAACAAATATTAGATATCATCACTTTCATTTCCACATAATGTTATTTAAAAAAGACAAGAGACAAACACGCAATGACCAAAATTTTACAAAGTAAAATGAACTCAGCCGTATTATAACTACTTATAGTTTAAGAGGTAAGTTCATATATAATGACACAATCAACATTAAAGGTGACATGAGGAAAAAATGGCTTTTTGGCAATCAACATAGACATTCACAGTATACAATACACATGGGCCTCTTAAAGGCACAGCATACACAGGCCTCTCAAAGATGTATTCAGGGGTGAAGCATCCATAATACCTCCCTTCTAGACTTCGGTATTCTCTGACTATCCAGAAGAGAGGTGTCCATCTCTGCCCTAGCTCTTTCTTTCCTGGTTTTTGCTTGTCCTTCCTCTTCATGTCCCCTTCACGGATCACAGCCTTGAGATGAAGAGGCTTGCGTAACTCAATGAAGCTATGGGCCATGCGGTACAGGGCCACCCAAGATGGACGCGTCATTGTGGAGAGTTCTGACAAAACATGGTCCACTGGCAGAGGGAATTGTAAACCACTCCAGTGTTCTTGCCTTGAGAATCCCATAAACAGTGTGAAAAGGCAAAAAGATATGACACCGGAAGGAAGATATGACATCTTCCCCAGGTTGGAAGATGTCCAATATGTTCCTGGGGAAGAAGAGAGAAACAGATCCAGAAAGAATGAAGAGGTTGGGCCAAAGCAGAAATGATGCTCAGCTGTGGATATGTCTGGTGGTGAAAATAAAGTCTGATGCTATAAAGAACAATACTGAATAGAAACCTGGAATGTTAGGTCACTGAATCAAGGTAAACTGGCTATGTCAAACAGGAGATAACAAGAATGAACATCAACATCTTAGGCATCAGTGAATCAAAATGGACCAGAATGGACGAATTTAATTCAGATGACCATTATACCTACTACTGTGGGCAAGAATCCCTTACGAGACACAGAGTAGCCCTTATGAGGGCTATAAAAGAGTCCGAAATGCAGTACTTGGATGCAATCTCAAAAACGACAGAATGATCTCTGTTCGTCTCTAAGGCAAACCACCTAACATCACAGTAACCCACGTCTATGCCCCAACCACTAATGCTGAAGAAGTTCAACTTGAATGACTCTATAAAGAACTACCAGACTTTCTAAAACTTACACCAAAAAAAGATGTCCTTTTCATCCTAGGGGATGGTAGTACAAATGTAGGAAGTGAAGAGATACCTAGAGTAACAGGCAAGTTTGGCCTTGAAGTACAAAATGCAGCAGGGCAAAGGTTAACAGAGTTTTGCCAAGAGAACACACTGGTCATAGCAAACACCTTCTTCCAAAAACACAAGAGATGAATCTACATATGGACATCAGCAGACTGTCAATACCAAAATCAGACTGACTATATTTTTTGCAGCCAAAGATAGAGAAGCTCTGTAAAGTCAGCAAAAACAAGACCAGCTCAGATCATGAACTCCTTACTGCAAAATTTATGCTTAATTTAAAGAAACTAGGGAACACCACTAGGCCATTCAGGTATGACCTAAATCAAATTCTAAAAGATGATGCTGTTAAAGCGCTGTACTCAATATGTCAGCAAATTTGGAAAACTCAGCAATGGCCACAGGACTGAAAAGGTCAGTTTTCATTCCAATTTCAAAGAAGGGCAATTTCAAAGAATGTTCAAACTGCTGTACAATTTTACTCATTTCACACACTCTAAGGTAATGCTCAAAATTCTTCAAGCTTGGCTTCAGTAGTGACTGAAGAACTTCCAGACGTACAAGCTGGGTTTAGAAAATGCAGAGGAACTAGAGATCAAATTGCAACATCCACTAGATCAGAGGGAAATCAAGGGAATTCCAGAAAAACATCTATTTGGGTGTCATTGACTATGCAAAAGCATATACTGAGTGTGCTGCTGCTGCTGCTGCTGCTAAGTCATGTCAGTCGTGTCCAACTCTGTGAGACCCCATAGACGGATTCTCCAGGCAAGAATACTGGAGTGGGTTGCCGTTTCCTTCTCCAATGCATGAAAGTGAAAAGTGAAAGTGAAGTTGCTCAGTCGTGTCCAACTCTTAGCCACCCCATGGACTGAAGCCTACCAGGCTCCTCCATCCATGGAATTTTCCAGGCAAGAGTACTGGAGTGGGTTGCCATTGCCTTCTCTGAGTGAGTGGATCACAATAAACTATGAAAAATTCTTAAAGAGATGGGAATACCAGATCACCTTCCCTGTCTGCTGAGAAACCTGTACGCAGGTCAAGAAGCAACAGTTAGAATCACTGGTTCAAAATTGGAAAAAAAGAGTACAAAAGGCTGTGTATTGTCACCCTGCTTATTTAACCTATATGCAGAGTACATCATGTGAAATGCCGGGCTGGATGACTCATAAGCTGGAATCAAGACTGCCAGGAGAAGTATCAGTGGTACACACATGTTACCGCTATAATGGCAGAAAAGTGAAGAGGAATTAAAGAACCTCTTGATAAGGGCGAAAGAGGACAGCAAAGAAGCTGGCTTAAAAACTCAACATAAACTAAGACCATGGTATATCCAGTTCCACCACTTTAAGGCAAACAGAAGGGGGAAAAAGTGGAAACAGTGACAGACTTTATTTTCTTGGGCTCCAAAATCACTGCAGACAGCGACTGCAGCCATGAAATTAAGACACTTGCTCCTTGGAAGAAAAGCTATGACAAACCTAGACAGCATATTAAAAAGCAGAGACATCACTTTGCCAACAAAGGTCCACATAGCTAAACCTATGGTCTTGCCAGTAGTCACATATGGATGTGAGAGCTGGACCATAAAGAAGGTTCAGAGCTGAAGAATTGATCCTTTCAAATTGTGGTGCTGGAGAGGACTCTTGAAAGTCCCTTGGACAGCAAGGAGATCAAACCAGTCAATCCTAAAGGAAATCAGTCCTGAATATTCATTGGAAGGACCGATGCTGAAGCTGCAGTTTCAATATTTTGGCCACCTGATGTGAAGACTCATTGGAAAAGATCCTGATACTGGGAAGACTGAAGGGAGGAGGAGAAGGAGATGACAGAGGATGAGATGGTTGGATGGCATCACCAACTTGATGGACACGAGTCTGACCAAGCTCTGGGAGTCAGTGATGAACAGGGAGGCCTGGCGTGCTGCAGTCCATGGGGTTGCAAAGAGTCAGACACAACTGAGCGACTGAACTGAACTGAACACACAAAAGCATGGTATTAGACTTCATATGGAATTAAAGGATTTAGCAGGAAATACAGTCACTGTCCTTAAGAAACTTCTAAATGAAAGAACAGTAAAAGATTTAAAGAGCTGTACAATGATAAAGAAAATCATATAAAGCATTAAGGAGAGAGGTCATTCTCTTTAGAAGAAATAGGATAAGGAAAAGTGAAATAAGGCTATTGGGAGGAGCAGAGAACAAGCTGATTATCCTATAAGGGACTAAGAAATGATAAGATTAGAAGAGGAATGAAGGATATGGAGTTTGGTCAGCAAGAAAGTGCACAACTGAATGAAGTTGGTTCCCCCCCCTCCTTCCGTGTGTGTCTTTATATTTTTGCTTTTAATTAAGGTTTATGTGTGACCTCAGAAAAGGATTAAGAAAAAACAAACCTAGAGATATTCTAAATGTGGCTAGCATAGAGGTCTCAGGATGAGTCATAAACAGAAATAGAAGAAATAACGTACACACACTACAAGGGCTTCCCTTGTGGCTCAGCTGGTAAAGACTCCACCAGCAATGTGAGAGGCCCAGGTTCGACTTCTGGGTTGGGAAGATCCCCTAGTGAAGGGAAAGGCTACTCACTTCAGTATAATGCCTAAAGGGAAAGGCTACCCACTCCAGTATAATGCTTAAATTTAATGCCTGAAACTATAAAATCTCTAGAAGGAAAAGCTTCATGACATTTGTCTTGGCAATAATATCTTAGATATGACATCAAAAGCTCAGGCAAAAATAGCTTACAGACTTGAGGAGTAAAAATAGTGCTTCATCCTGCACTTTTCCTCAGCTTAAGTTTTAGGAATGACCTTTGATTCTGAACATTTGTTGATGTTTATCTAGGATAAAAGGGGAAAGCAACATGGAGGAATTCTGAGAAAAAAAGTGTGGTTTTACAAGGACCTACTGTATAGCACATGGGATTCCCCAGTGGCTCAGCGATAAAGAATCCTGCAATGTAGGAGATGCAGGTTTGATTCCTGGGTCAGGAAGATTCCTGGAGTAGGAAACAGCAACCCATTGCCATAGTCTTGCCTGGAAAATCCCATAGACAGTAGATATAGTCCACGGGGTGGTAAAGAGTCAGACATGACTAGAGTCAGACACGTGCGCACACACATGAATAACTGAATCACTATGCTATATAGCTGAAACTAACACAATATTGTTCATCAACTATATGCCAATATAAAATAAAAAGTTTTAGCCACACCGCTGGTATAGTGGTATCATGCAAGATTCCCATTCTTGTGACCCAGGGTCGATTCCCGGGTGGCGCAAATTATGCTTTGCATTTTGGGGCTCCCCTAGTAGCTCAGGCTTCCCTTGTGGCTCAGCTGGTAAAGAATCCGCCTGCAATGTGGAGACCTGGGTTTGATCCCTGGGTTGGGAAGATCCCTTGGAGAAGGGAAAGGCTACCCACTCCAGTATTCTTGCCTGGAGAATCCGAAGCACAGAAGAGCCTGGTGGGCTACAATCCACGGGCTCACAAAGAGTTGGACACGACTGAGCGACTAACACACACACACTACAGAAGAAGAAGCAAGAGTACCTCCTAACAACACTGTTTGGGGGGGGGCTAGAGGAAAGGAAAAACCATTACTCCAGAATTCAAGCAATAAAAAACAGATACCTTAATTACAGAGCATTCAGGTATTCTAACCATTTCCTATATCGTTCTTCTGAGAGCCCTCAGAATATGCGGCAGTCTACTAAAATGTGTTATCACTGGTTATCACTGGTTCCTAACTTGGAAAGTTATGCAAAAGACTTTCTGTGGACAAGGCAATGAAGCCTCAATACCCCAATCTGTTTATTCTAGGGTAAGACTTAATCTCTTTATTACTATACTCATCTTCTTTGAAAAAGAGATAATCCTTTAATAGAAGAGAACATTCTTATTCATCTTATATCACATTACACATATGACATCTAAGATAGTCCTTCAAAAGCAGCGTAGCCAGTTTTATGACACAATGAGCATCTACCAAGTGACAACTATGCACCGAGTACTTTCTGTGCGTTCCTATGTTTTATTAAAAGAAACAGCAGACTGATAAGCCACAGGCCAGAGAGCACCAGCAGATACATTTTGTTCAGGCAACACTGAGTTCACAGTCCCATAAGGTAAAAATGTGCTGAAACTAGACTGCTTCTACATGAGATGTATGTTTTCCCTTTCACATGGACCCCATCTAGCCTGGCTCAGTCTTATATTTCATCAGATGGCCCCCATTATGTATCTACCTTTGTAAGCCCTGGTATTACAGATTTTATAATAAGACACATATCTTGAACCCATGGAGTTTGCAATGAAACTGCGGGGGCGGGGGGGGGACACGTGAAAAAACAGCAAACAATGGAGGGCTAGAAAATAAAATTCTTCTGTAAATAACCTAATTAACCTCAGCTCTACAGTTGAAACAACAAAAAAGAATCCGCCTGGCAATGCAGGAACTGTACAAGATGCAGGTTCAATCCCTGGAAGATCCCCTGAAAGAGGGCACCCCTGTATTCTTGCCTGAAGAATCCCATGGACAGAGGAGCCTGGCAGGCTACAGTTCATACAGTTGCAAAGAGTTGGACACAACTGAAGCGACTTAGCAGGCATGCATGCACACATTCCAGCTTTAAGGAGGGAGCAAAACGGGGTTAATATCAGCTGCGGCAAAAGGCACACAAATACACCTGCTACTTCAAATTAGAGAATAAAAATAAATTTGAACTCTCATCTCTGCGAAACAGTTCAAAGCACATATGTACATAAACCCCTCTATAGAGACTGACCTCAAACTGCAGGTATATGATACTAGATTGTCTAGATAAATGCTGTTCATCTGCCCTTCTGTTACAAATTGATGGATAACAACTCAGCGATTTATGTCCTTGAGCTAATGCTCTCCTTTGAACTTTGAGCCAGTGCGTGAGCTGCAGTCTTATCTTCAGATAATCTTAACATATAAGGCTCACCTTAGCAGTAGCTATTAGAAATCCAAGGATAAAAAGCTTAACTCTAAAGCTTATTTACCCAGTACTATCATAAAGTGATCCTAAAATGTTCACATTCTATTCTCAAACAAGCACTGAACCGCATACAGTTCAAACAAATAAGTCTTAATATATGATCTACCAAAATGGAGAGGCTCTAAAAGTCTCCAGGGAAAACACTATACGTTTTATTTCCTTTTCTTTTTAAAGTTAGATAATAATAAACTGACAGATTTTTCTCACAGACTTGACTTTGTTCAGCTAATTTAACCTAATCATGAATCAGAGGATCCTCTTAAGAATTGCCAGGTTTTGTATGAGTTGATTAGGTAACAGGCCTCTGCTGTAGAAAGTTTTGGCATTCAGTGGCTAGCCTTATCCTAACAATTCACTCCCTTCCTTGACACCAACCAAATCACATGGACACACATTACAGCCATAAAATTTATCTTATCTCTAACACCATTTTGATTGAAGAATGTTAGTACAATAAATGATATGATTATCTTTGTGTTTGTTTCTACACAACATGTTGCTTAACCACACAGTGAACCTCTGATTGAGTTTTTTAAAGAACTTCCCTGATCACAAGTAGTCTAAGAAGCCAAGAAACATTAGCGCCTCAAAACAACAAATTATCTTCATGCCTGGAATTTCACACCTTTAGACTCCAGGAGCATCCAGAGGATGTGAAAAAAGCTGGAGCTGAGAAACAACAATGCCTGAACTGTAATCTCAGTGGAGTGAGTCAACACATGTGTTTGAAGCTAAGGTAGCTAGGACTTGTGAACGTACAGAAGCAACGGACATGCTGGAATCACAAAGGAACCTGTGCCACTATTCAAGAACCTCGGGTACACGAGCAAAAGGTTATCTTCATAACAAGCAAATGAGATAAAGGATGAGAAAGCACTTCATTAAACTGTGAAGAACTAAAAACACATATAGCTGTCTTCTGACAGTGAACATAATACGGAGGTAGCAAGCTAAGTTAAGGTATATAATTCCTAAAAAGAATACATAGTAATAATACTTTTAAGAGATTATTAGAAATAAGGTAGTAAACAGTACAGTGGATGAAGCCAATGCTGGACTTAAGTCAAAAACATAGGCTTGAGTCCTAAATCACCCTCTGGCTGTGCAGCCTCAGTGTTTTCATATAAGTGAGGTGGCTGGATATTTTTCAGACTCCTTTTTGGGTATGAAAGACTCTGGTACTCTACCTAGAAATCTAGGTTAAGAGTTAAATCCTACTAGGCAAATACTCAATTGTTGGTTAAAAAGAACATGCAGGTGGAAGAGGAGAGTGAAGGATAACAAAAGGCCTACCAGATATTAATATAAAAACACAATTCAAAGTTTGTCTCACCACTCCCTTAAAAGCAATTTTAAATAGACAGAGGTTTGAAGAGAATATGAAGATCTAGAGTGATCCTTGCTCTTAGGGTGCAGTTTCTACAGTAAGCCCAAGGTTAGAGTATTGCAAGCATGACCTCATAATCAACTCCAGTTGCAGGAATTTCAGTAATCATTAATCTGGCTCATGAAGGCCAATCTGTCTGCCTAGGACTCAGATTCAGGGGAGGGATGTAGCTGATGCCCTGGCATTCAGGGTGAATAAGAGAACCAGCTCTAGAGGTCTGAGCCAGCTCTAGATGGCACTGGGTTACCATCACACCTCCATCATAAGCAGCCATTTGACTGACCTCTTCTATTTCTCTAAGCCTGTTACCATACTTTAAAATTGGGAACAATAGTAATAATGACAGAACAATAATAGAGCTACCTCATGGGGCTGTTCTAAAGTTTAAATGGGTTAATATATGTGAAATACTTAGAATAGCACCTGCCACATTATAAATGCACAATAATGTTAGCTCTTATTAATCCAATTTTACTGCTGAGGCTGTTAATTAGCTTATTCACGATCACACAGCTAGTAAAGTGGCTGTCAAAACGAGAGATCAGATCTATCTGGCTCCATATCTACTTCACACTATTTCCATGTCTCTATTAAATTTCTGCCACAGATAATTCTATTACAAGGTAAAGGCTCTGTAACACATATTTGGTCTCCCAAAAGAAAATGCAAAGCTATCTCTATAAAAATAATTATAGTTCACTTTCTGTAATTGTGGTAAAATGTAAATAAAAAACACCAAACAATTAAGACATGGCCAAGTAAAATACCATGTATCAACAAAATGGAGCAACATATTGCCATAAAAATGACAAGTGTATAAATTACAAAGCCACAAAGAAATGTTCTATTGAAAGAAAAGTGAATTTATAATAACCAAGACATGGACACAACCGAAATGTACATTGACAGACGACTGGATAAAGAAGATGTGATATATATAGCATGTGTGTATACACACACGCACACACACAATGGAATACTAAGCAACCAAAAAAAATGAAATAATGCCATTTGCAGCACACGCATGGACCTAGAGACTATTGTACTACGTGGAGTAAGTCAGAAAGAGAAAGGCAAATACAGATGATCTCACTAATATGTGGAATCTAAAATATGATACAAATGAACTTATCTATGAAACAGAAACAGACTTACAGACACAGAGGACAGACTGGTGGTTACCAGGGGTCGGGGAGAGGGATGGACTGGAAGTCTGGTGTTAGCAGATGCAAGCAAGTATCTGTAGACTAGATAAACAACAAGGCCTTATACTGTGTACCACAGAGAATATATTCAATATCCTGTAATAAATCATGATGATTAAGAAAAAAGAAAATGGAAAGATATAATAAAAAAGAAAGGTAAAAATGAGAAAACAAACAACAGTACAAAATGATTTGGTACAAAATCTCAAAAACTCAAAATATCAATTCACTGTCTACAAGACTGCAGGTGCTATGAGAGCTCATTCAGTTGTGTCTGACTATTTGCGACCCCAAGGACTGGGGGCTGACAGGCTCCTCTGTCCATGGAATTTTCCAGGAAAGAATACGAGACTGGGTTGCCATTTTCTACTCCAGGGGATCTTCCTGACTCAGGGATTGAATCTGTATCTCTTGTGTCTCCTGCATTGGCAGGCGGATTCTTTACCACTGCGCCACCTGAGAAGTCCTGCATTGTACAAGACTGTGTAAGATTCCTTTAAAAATTTTTATTATAAAGGCCACTATATATTTATAATTGAACAAAGGCATCATTTAAAAACACTGCTTAAGTTACCACTCATTGCAGTCTGCTTCTACAAGCACCTCTCACAGATGCAAAACTTAAATTCCAATACCTTTGAATGCTTCCAGTTAAGTCTTAATCATCTTTCAAGGTTGAAATATAATATTACTTTAATATAATTCAAAAATATCCATAAAATATGGCTATAGAAGAAACCAAAGTGACTAAGACCCAAAACTTAAGGAACTTTATAATTCTACTCTCTCTCAGTCTCCAGAATTGGAATTCCTGTGTGTGATCAGCTCAATTAACTTTTTTAAGCACATAAAATGTATCCAAACCTATAATATTAGAATTTATTCAAGAAGCTTAGACTCTAATGGGGTAGGAAAATGCATACCAGATCATTTCAACAAAACAGTGTAAGTGCTAAGGTAGATGGCAACAACGGGCATTACAAAATGAGTTAGCTCAAATTGCCCTTTAAAGGAAAAATGAGAGGCTGGGTCTTAAAGAGTGAACGAGTGAGTGAATGAGGCACAGAGAAGAGAGCTGCATGTTTGTTCAAAGGTGTGAGGTCTGAAATACCAAGGGGTCAAGGAAGGAAACCAACTTATTCCCGGTGTGGGGCAGGAAAAATTACAAGATGAACCTGAAGTATCTTCTTGGCCCTTAAAGGAAAAAGAACAAAAAACAAAAATAAAAAACACAAACTAATCAAGTCTACCAAAAGAAGTTCAGAACTTGTAGAACTTAGCTTTGCTCATAACAGATTCAGATTTAATCTTAAATCTGATCTGAGAACCAGGCAGTTATTTTTTGTCTCCCAAGTAATCCTAACGTACAGCCAACGCTGAGAACCACTGTGCTAGAACACAAAATATAAGGCTACGTACCATCACACCATACACCTCAGCTCCGGCACTCTGCCTATTTTAACGTGGACTCCAGTTAGTTTTAAACTCATTCTAAATGCTCTGAGTAACACGGAAACTACTTGAAGGCATAAACAGGCCTATTGAGTTTTGTACCCCCAGCAGCATTAGACCTAGTTATTTATGCAGAGTAAAATCCAAATCTATACTAAGAGTGTCGATGTAAAAGACTCCAGTTAAATATGGTGACTTGAATATACTGACTTACTCAATGCCATGCCAAAAATTCTACTAAAGGACAGTAGGAATTTTTTTTAAATGCTTAAACTCCAGAGAAAAGGACAACAGCAAATATGGGATAGCAATAAAATTCTGAAAACAGAAAAGTAAATGGACAAGTCTTAACTCAAAAGATCTGAGAAATCAGTGAGAAGCAATCAACTCCCACCATGGAGGAGGGCGGGGCGGGGGAAGGCTAAGAAATTGGAAGGACCACATACATTTAAAGATAGAGGACATCTGTAGCAAGAAGCACACCTGGTGTCCAAATTTTAGTTTCAAAAATGCCATTCCCACCGAAAGAAATCAGTGCTCCTTGAAGAAACATCGTTGGGCCTTATTTCAGTAAGGAAGCACTCAAAGATTAATGAAATCATGCCAAAAGGTGCAGGACTGCTGCCAAGTCGCTCCAGTCGTGTCCGACTCTGTGCGACCCCATAGACGGCAGCCCACCAGGCTCCCCCGTCCCTGGGATTCTCCAGGCAAGAACACTGGAGTGGGTTGCCATTTCCTTCTCCAATGCATGCAAGTGAAAAGTGAAAGTGAAGTCGCTGAGTCTTCTCCGACTCTTAGCAACCCCATGGACCCCACCAGGCTCCTCCGTCCATGGGATTTTCCAGGCAAGAGTGCTGGAGTGGGCTAGCTGAACTTAAAAAAACTGAGCATCCAAACAGTAATAGTAGTGGCTATAATTATGGTGGTGGTTTAGTCTCTCAGTCGTGTCTGACTCTTTGTGACCCCATGGACTGTAGCCTGCCAGGCTCCTCTGTCCATGGGATTCTCCAGGCAAGAATCTTGGAGTAGGTTGCCATTTTCTTCTCTAGGGGATATTCCTGACCCAGGAATCGAACTCTGGTCTCCTGAATTGCAGGCAGATTCTTTACTGACTGAGCTAACATACTGAATAAGATGAAAATCAATTAGCCTATAGCAATATTTTTTAATTTCATTTTTACATTAAAAAATTTTATTTGACGTTAGAAGGCGCACAGTTTTCAAGAATTTGTCGAAGTTTGTTACGGAAAACAGCAGTTCCACACTAATCCTTTCTTCTCCAGGGTAAACACCTCGCTGTTTTACCTGATTCTTTAGGTATTTACCTCAGTTATATAAATAACATGCTTACAATGGTACTTCTTGATTTTTCAGTTTGAGGCATAATCTTTTGACCCTCAACTACAGAAGACGAACATGTAGCTTTCTTCTTCCTGCCCATTCCACAAGTACCTTTCCTCTTCCAAACTACTTATTATTTTCTTTAAACTGATACTCAGTGTCTACAACAGTGTAACTATGTAAATACCATATATAGTAGCTGAGCCAGGTAGAAATGATTTCTTTTCCTATCCTGCACAATTTTTTTTGTCTCTGGAGATGATATAAAGTGGTATTTTTAAAAAAAGAGTTTAAGAAAAGCTGTTCTTTATAAAAAATACCAGCTAATAAACACACAATGACTGAATGACTTAGAAGATCAACATTTGTCACCCTCAAAGTACTGCAATGATCAATTCGGGCAAGGACGACCAGAGGATACTACTGCCAGGGAACAATTACTGGAGAAAGGATGCTTCTGGCAAATTACAAAAGTACCCTTCCAGACCACTCAATAATTACAAAGGAGAAGACGTACCTTACAATAGAGAGATCTGTTCATTGTTACCTTAACTAAGTGATCAGACTTTACTAAGAGACAAACTCACAGTATGTGATTTCTGATATGACACAACATGAGAAACACACCCCCACCCACGAAATCCTTCCCCAAAATACACAACCTGGATCTACTCTATCGAGGACCGCACACCTCGTTCTATTGTGTTCAGCCTCAACCGCGTTATGCATATACTGCACGTTCTACAACTGAAGGTCCGTGGCAGCCCTGCGTCAAGCAAGTCCGTCGGCATATGTCCAACAGCGTCTTCTCACTTCATGTCTCTGTCACAGCCTAGTGATTTTTATAGTGTTTCCTATTTTTTCATTGTGTTATTATATTTGTTATGGTGCTCTCTGACCAATGATCTCTGATTTTATACTAGGACTTGCTGAAGATGTACAAGAAAATGAGTATTTTTCAAAGCAATATTTTTAAATTAAGGTACATATATTGGTTTTTCTTTTTTAAACATAATGCTATTGCACACTTAACAGAATACAGGATAGTGTAAACATAACTTTTCTGTGCATTGGAGAACCAAAGAAATTCATATGACTCACTTTACTGCAATCTTTGCTTCATTGGGGTGGTCTGGAACTGCAACGTCGCCAAGGCACGCTTGTATTAGAAATGAAGCTAGTGTAACAAATTTTTAATTTTAAAAATTTCAGCTAGTGTAACTGAATTTTTAATTTTATTTAAATTACTACTAGGTTGGTGCAAAAGTAATTGCATTTTGCATTGCTAAAATTTGCCATTGGAATAATTAATAAATGGAGTTATGTTATACACCATTTTATCCCACAT
>NW_011495050.1:23284311-23299822 GCF_000754665.1 Bison bison bison | reverse complement strand
AATAAATGTGGTTATGTTATGTATCATTTTATTGCACATTTCTCGCTTTATGTTTTTTCACTAATGACTTATTACTTGCTGTTTATATTTATTTTAGACTATGGAAAATGATGTTCGACAGAAAGCAAATTTGACCAATTTTCTTATTCGAGTTCAAAATGGGTCGTTAAGCAGCAGGGACAACTCACAACATCAACAATGCATTTGGCCGAGGAACTGCTAACGAACATACAGTGCAATGGTGGTTCAAGAAGTTTTGCAAAGGAGATGGGAGCCTTGAAGATGAAGAGGGTAGTGGCCAGCCATCGGAAATGGACAACAACCAACTGAGAGCAAGTATCTAAGCTGATCCTCTTAGAACTACAGGAGAAGTTGCCAAAGAACTCAGTGTCGACCATTCTACTGTCGTTTGGTATTTGAAGCAAATTGGAAAGGTGAAAAAGCTCGATAAGTGGGTGCCTCACAAGCTGACAGCAAATCAAAAAAATCATCGTTGTGAAGTGTCATCTTCAATGAACAATTTCTCGAGTGGATTGTGCTGTGCGACAAAAAGTGGATTTTATACGACAACCGGTGACAACCAGCTCAAGCGTCTGGACCAAGAAGTGTCAAAGCACTTCCCAAAGCCAAACCTGGACCCAAAAAAGGTCGTGGTCACTGTCTGGTGGTCTGCTGCTGGCGCGATCCACTACAGTTTTCTGAATCCAAGAGAAACCATTCCATCTGAAAAGTATGCTCAGCAAATTGATGAGATGCATACACTACAACCTGTGCAACCGGAACTGGTCAACAGAAAGGACCCAGTTCTTCTCCATGATGCCAGTCTGCACATTGCACAACCGATGTTTCAAAAGTTGAACGAATCAGGCTACCAAGTTTTGTCTCACCTGACCTCCGGCCAATCGACTACCCCTTCTTCAAGCATCTCTGACAACTTTTTGCAGGGAAAATGCCTCCACAACAGTAGGAGGCAGAAAAAGCTTTTCAGGAGTTCATTAAATTCTGAGGCATGGATTTTTATGCTACAAGAAGAAACAAACTTATTTCTTGTTGGCAAAAATGTGTTGACTGTAATGGTTCCTATTTTGATTAGTAAAGTTGAGTTTGAGCCTAGTTATCATGATTTAAAATTCATGGACTGAAACTGCAGTTACGTTTGCACCAACCTAATTCATGTGAACCATTAGGCTGGTTTTCCTGATTTATATCTTTTGTATTAACACTGTAACCGTAACTATAGTGCTTTCTTCAGTTCTGTGAGTCATTCTATCAAATTATTGAACCTGTGGAAGTGAAAGGAACTGACAAATTTACAGCCAGTCGGTACCAGTGACTGGAAGACCCCTGAAGCACAGCTGGTCTCTGAGGAACCAGCAGTTGTGCTGGAAACTGTGACCTTTAACTTGTGGGGTCCACGCCAACTCCAGGTTGGTTAGCACCAGATCTGAACTGCATTCCACCCTGTCGGGGTTCAAACAGAATACCAAATTACAGGTGGTACTCAAACATGGCAAAATATCTTGAAACTGATACATAAGTTTATACAAGAAGTACCTCTTAAGCAAAGGTGAAGAATAATGTCTCTTTACATTTTTTTTTTCTACAGTTGTGGTTCTCAAAGTGTGGTCCCCCCCTTCATGAAGTCCTAGGGCCCATCAGGTCAAATCTATCTTCATAAAAATACTAAGACATTATTCTCCTTTTTTTCTCTATTGACATTTACACTAAAGGTAAAAAAATAACGATGGGTAAAACTGCTGGACCCCTAGCACCAATCAAGACAGTGGACCCGAACTGTCCTATTAATCCCTATACTCTTCACTATGCAGTCACGGTTTTCTTTAAAAAAAAAAAAAAAAGTCATTTTCCCTTAAGAATGTCCTTGATGAAAAAGAAAAAACATTCATTTTTAAGAATCTTGATATCTGAACAAACATCTTTTTAGTAATCTTGTGATTAAATGAGAAGGAAGCATATACTACTTATGCTGCTATCAAAGTACAATGGTTGTCTCAATGAAAAAGCACACACAGGATTACAGAGCAAGCCAAACCATCACTTTTGGAGGAACATCGTTCTTATTTGAAGAAGAAAAAACAGACTTGATAGGCAAACTCTGATAATTCAGATTTGGGTATGTGGCAAATATTTTCTCAAAAATAAGCCAAGTAAGCCTATCACTTCAAGGAAAATACAAATACTTTCTGGTACTCGTGATAAAACTCAAGATTTCAAGTGAAAATTCAAATTTTCAAGTTTCTGTTACTATGAACTTAATAACTCACCAATACTTAAAATTAAAAACTGTTCTGATGAGACTAGTAGTGATACTGAAAAATGTAATTTTTTTTGGTACTGTACGTCAAAATGCGAAAGCTCTGCCATTACTCAGTGAATTAAGATGGTAACCAATCACGTGGGAAAAGACACATTCAAAGTGAGAAACAGAACCATGGATTTTAACATAATCATTGAGAGAAGTCATACTGTGGTTTCTGAAACTGAAATCAATGTTGATGAAACTACTACTGTTGCGTTTTAGTGCAGCACAAAGAGTAGTATCTACAAATTTCAAGGAAAAATGATTAAAATGCTCCTCTCTCTCACCCAGCTACGTACGTGCGAGGCCAAGATTCTTTTCATATACTTCAATCAATGTATTGCAACAGAATGAGTCCAGAATGTACTAAAATATTTCAATATGGAACAAACAGCATGATTACAAAATGGGAAGAAAAAAGAAAACCCTGTGCAAAAGATTCATGAAACGCTACTTCCTGTAAGCCAACCACGGCACAGTGGTAAAGAACCCACCTGCCAATGCAGGAGACTCAAGAGACCTGGGTTCAATCCGTGGGTCAGGAAGAAACCCTGGAGGAGGGCACAGCAACCTGCTTCAGTATTCTTGCCTGGGAAATCCCATGGAGAGAGGAGCCCCAGAGGACACTGAGGGGTCGTAGAGAGTCAGACACAACTAAGCAGGCACGAGGTATCAAGGGTGTTACCATAAAGGAGGCTCTGGCCCAAGAACAGTATAAGGCCCAGCACAAATCAGTTTAACAAAAAAGTGTCTTAGGATGAAATCAATGTAATTTGAAATAAGAAAAACTAAAATTAAATAAAACAAAAGGTATATTAAGAAAAAAAAAGAAACACAATTGAAAATGTGGAAAGTCTATAATCAGTAAGAAATGACAGATCTCAGGAATTTAATCTGACACTTAGAAATTAATGGTAAATTTTAGAGAAAAGAAAAATCTGTCAACATGGTCCCTCAACCTTGTCTACAGAAGAGAATGATTTAATCTGCTGCCTTGGTCAAATGGGGCTTCCCTGTTGGCTCAGAGGTTAAAGTGTCTGCCTGCAATGTGGGAGACTCAGGTTGGATCCCTGGGTTGGGAAGATCCCCTGAAGAAGGAAATGGCAACCCACTCCAGTACTCTTGCCTGGAGAATCCCATGGAGGGAGGAGCCTGGTAGGCTACAGTCCACGGGGTTGCAAAGAGTCAGACACAACTGAGCAACTTCACTCACTCACTCACCAGTCAAATACGAAAGTCAAATTAAATCTAAATCATCAGATTCAACCAAAACTTAGTGAAAATGAAAAAACTATACATATTCATTTCTGGCTCCACATTCTTTAAGGAAACCTTGGCCAGAGGGTCTCAACACTGGCTACACATTAGGGCTTTTAAAAATTCCTGATACCCTGGACCCAGCCCAAAGAATCTGATCTGGTGGGGGCCTACGTATATTTTTTAAATTCCCCAGATAAGCCTAAGAATAGCCAGGGTCAAAAATCACTGCATGAAGCAAGCAGTTATGGACACAGTATCTACTTCTAACCCCTACCATTCTCAGCATATCTTTGGGGTTAGCATGAAAATCATACCATTTTTAAAGACTGGGAATTCATAAATAAAAGGAAGGAAATAAACTATGAAAACTCAATAATTCAAGGGCCAGAACTAGACAACAACAACCAAACTATTTCCTTTCTTACATATATAGAGAGAAATAGGCAGATATACACTTGTATTTTATACATTATATTTTTTATACATGCCTAAAATTCCATCAACTAGAAAGGACCTACCGTTTAAAAACTGTGTGTCACTCTTCTGCTTCCACGAGGATGGAGTAGGTATACTTCCTCCATTCTACCCATTAAGTACAACTAAGAATCATAAACAAACAGAAAAAGACTTCAGGACTGCGCTGCTGGTACAGTGGATAAGAACCTGGGTTCGATGCCTGGTCTGGGAAGATTCCACATGCCACAGAGCAACTAAGCCCAGGGGTCACAACTGCTGAGCCCTCACTCTAGAGCCTGGAAGCTGCAACCACTGCAGCCCGAGCCTCGAGCCTGTGCTCTGCAGCAACAGAAGCCACCACAACGAGAAGCCCGCACAATGCAAGAAGAGCGGCCCTCGCTCACCACAACTGGAAAAAGCCTGTGTGCAACAACAGAGACCCAGTACAACCAAAATAAATAAAATTTATTTTTGAAAACAGATAATTGATAGATGTCAACAATTTAAACAACACAGATGTCAAAATTATTTGACAAATATTTTAAAGCAGTGATGAACCTGCAACTGGCTGAAACAAATGTAAACATAAATCTTGCCATTTCCATGTTTAATACTAATAAAGATAATATGGAAAAAAGTGTGAAAATAGAAAGCCTCAGCAAAGAAATAAGACATAAAGAAGAAGGTACTTCCAAATGGAAATTATAGAAGTGAAAGTATAATAAAAGGCTCAGCTGATGAAAAACAGACAGAAGAGAAAAAAATTAATGGGTACTATTAACTTCCCTTTCAGTGGTGTTTTAACTGTCCTACAAATTTTGATACTTTGTATTAATTTGGTATTTTAGTAGTTTTAATACACTTTTAACATTAAGGTGGGAATAGTTTATCAAACCATGAAATAGGAAAAAAGTCAGTATTAATCTCCAAAATTTCAAAACTGTTCTGTTTCCATTTGAAAGTCAAAAGTACCACTTCTAGAGCATTTAGATTGTATCTATTTTATAATAATAGTAACAATCTAACACAATCTAACAAAGTAGTAGTACATATTGGTGGTGGTGGTGAGTAGCAGTATAGTGGTGAGCAGTAGTATGTTTCAGTTCAGTTCAGTTCAGTCACTCAGTCGTGTCGGACTCTTTGCGACCCCATGAATCGCAGCACACCAGGCCTCCCTGTCCATCACCAACTTCTGGAGTTCACCCAAACTCTTGTCAATTGAGTCAGTGATGCCATCCAGCCATCTCATCCTCTGTCGTCCCCTTCTCCTCCTGCTCCCAATCCCTCCCAGCATCAGAGTCTTATCCAATGAGTCAACTCTTCGCATGAGGTGGCCAAAGTACTGGACTTTCAGCTTTAGCATCATTTCTTCCAAAGAAATCCCAGGGCTGATCTCCTTCAGAATGGACTGGTTGGATCTCCTTGCAGTCCAAGGGACTCTCAAGAGTCTTCTCCAACACCACAATTCAAAAGCATCAATTCTTTGGCGCTCAGCTGTCTTCACAGTCCAACTCTCACATCCATGCATGCCACTGGAAAAACCATAGCCTTGACTAGACGAACCTTTGTTGGCAAAGTAATGTCTCTGCTTTTCAATATGCTATCTAGGTTGGTTGTAACTGTAGTATGTTTATTCTTGGTAAAAATGAACCAGTGGAGAAGAAATTAAAGGGAGAAGGTGGAGAAGAGAAGGGAACAACATAAGAGGAAGGAAGAAGGGAAAGACAATTATAGATATTTACTGTTATGGACCAAACTGTGTCCCTCCAAAATTCATACTCAAGCCCTAACCCCCAGTACCTCAGTATGTGACTGTATTTGGAGACAGGACCTTTACAGAGGTGGCTGTTGTTGCTGTTTGCTGTTGTTTTTAGTTGCTAAGTTGTGTCTGACTCTTTTGTGACTTCATGGACGGTAGCCCACCAGGTGCCTCTGTACATGGGATTTCCCAGACAAGAATACTGGAGTGGACTGCTGTTCAGTATTCTCTAGGGGATATTCCTGACCCAGGGATCGAGCCCAGGTCTCTCACATTGTAGGCAGCTTCTTTACTGACTGAGCCACCAGGAATTAAATTAAAAGAGGTCATAAGGATAAGGTCCTAATCCAATGTAACCGGTACCATCTAAGGAGAGGAACAGACACCAGGGATGTGCATAGACAGAAAAAAAAAAAGGCATGTGATGACTCAAGTGAAAAGACAAACCAAGAGGAGAAGCCTCAGGAGAAACCAAACCTGCCCTTCATCTGGGACTTCCAACTTCTAGAACTGCGAGAAATTTCTGCTGTGTAAGCCACCCACTCTGCAGTATTTTGTTACAGTAGCCAGACCAGACTAATACATCGATCTCAGTGTGGGGCAGAAACATTCAACAGCTAACAGTCTCGTTTTCTCTGAGCTAGAAGACAAGATCAGCCCAAAGTCAGGAAATCCCTGTTGAGACAAAAGGATTCTGCAAACTGAATCAGGGTCGGGTTGGGGCTTGGCAGGACAAGGCAGAGGAGACACAAGAAAAGACGGCCAACAGCCAAGTTCAGACCAGATAGCAGAGTTTTGCTGGCACCAGGCTTCACAGTTACAGCCATCCCTTGGTATCTAAGGAGGACTGGATCTAGGACCCACAAGATAACAAAAGATACAGATCAAGACCCTCAAGAGACTTTAAGCAGCTCCCCTTTTAGAGAAGCCATCATTCTTCTAACTTCCCCTCCAAAGAAATCCCAGGGCTGATCTCCTTCAGAATGGACTGGTTGGATCTCCTTGCAGTCCAAGGGACTCTCAAGAGTCTTCTCCAACACCACAATTCAAAAGCATTAATTCTTTGGCACTAAGAGACCACAGAAAAGACTTCACTGACTGAAGGTCTTCGGTGATAAGAGACCACAGAAAAGACTTCACTGACTGAAGGTCTCTTTTCAGGCCTCGGGCTATGCTAAAGCGGCAGACTTAGGACACCACGAGGGCAATGGCAGAAAACTGTCCTCCCTGAGAACACCGGCTCAGACCTGGCTTCCAGGACAGGGGGATTTTATTAACGGAACCTTCAGCCTTACTTATTTCCTACGAGACACAGAGAAAGTGTGCCCACAACTGACAAGTCTTACAAGAATCTTTAACAAAAAGTAAGAAAATACTATGGACAGAACTACATGAAGAAGTAACTACATAAAGAGATGCCGTTAATTAGATGAAAAGGGGGAAACCTATCGCTAAAGGAGAGAAACATTCCTTACCAGAAAAGCAGTGAGGACTACAATTATACAACAGCTCAGAACAGGGATCAGTGAGTCTCTGGCTCTCATGCCAAATCTGGCCAGTTACCTATTTCGATTATTAAATAAAGTTTTACTGGAACATAGCCATGCTCACTCATTCACTTGCTGTCTATGGCTGCAAAGTTGAATATTTTAATTACAATTAAAATATTGGCAGAGTTGAGTGGTTGCATATGACCTGCAAAGACTAAAATATTTACTACTTGGCCCTTAACAGGACAAGTGTTCTTTCCTGGGACTAAGTCGCTAAGTCATGCTAAGTTGCTTCAGTTGTGTCTGACTCTTTGCAACCCTATGGACTGGAGCCCGCCAGGCTCCTCTGTCCAAGGGTTTCTCCAGGCAAGAATACTGGAGGGGGTTGCCATGCCCTCATCCAGAGGATCTTCCCCACCCAGGGATGGAACCCACATCACCTGCAGCTCCCACACTGCAGGCGGATTCTTTACCACTCAGCTACCAGGGAAGCCCTTTCTTGGGGCGGGGGGGAGGTGGCAAGGAGTAACATGAGGACTAAGATAAGGATACAGGATCTGGCCATTAGCGATCCTTGGTAAATATGTTAAACAAACTAAAAGACATTTAAAAGAAAATATATGCAAATTAATAAAGAGACAGTGAGCATAAGCTACTAGTTCAAGCAATTTGGCTACTAGGAAAAGACCGCACGGAATCCTATCAAGAAAAAGAGATTTTCTTTCTCTCAGCAATCCTGCTCCTCCAGGAGTCCCTGTCTCTTTCATCACCACTCGAACTGCCTCCTGAACTGGACACTTCAGTCATTTTGGCCACCAAATTCAGGTGATTCCAATTCCGAATGTCTTATGTATCCTCAGTTTTAGGCACAATGCTTAGTATATAGCGGGTGCTCCACACACGTCTGTTGAACAAAAGGAAGTAAGAGCACAAAATGGAGAGAGAAGATTGAGAAGAAAACAGAAGGTTCTGTCTCAGCTCTACCCGTAAAAATAGCTATGTGGCTTCCACTCAAGTCTTAAGAGTCCTCATCCCAGAGATGATAGTAGTATCATTCTATTATTTCTAACTCATTCACTTTCATTCACTAGTCATTCTATATGACCAGTCTCTGCAGATAAATGAAGACATAATTCACATACCATACGAAATATGGCCTATATCCAGAATCTGACCACTTCTCAATATTGCTACCTTTATCACCTCATCCAAGCCACCATCGTCTCAAACCTGGACTACCAAAGAAGTAACCTCCCTCCTGTTCACTCTGCTTCCAACCCTGCCCTGCTACAATTTAAAGGAAGAACAAAACACCTTTTAAATTGTATGTAAGACCATATCAGTCCTCTGCTCAAAACCTCCCAATGGTGTCCCGTCTCACTCCCAGGAAAAGCTAAAGAGCTCATCATGGTTTATTAAGGTTCTAAGTGATCTGGTCCTCTGCTACCTCGCTGACTTCATCTCCTGCTTCTCCCCCTTTCTCATCCAGCTTCAGCCATACAGATCTCCAGACGGCTCCTTAAACACCAAACACATTGCCACATCAGTTTCCTCTAACTAGAATACTCTTTCACCAGAAATCTGCCTGGCTCATTTTCCTATCTCCTTTAGATCTGTACCAAAAGTCCCCTCATCAGACAGGCCTTTCTTGACCATCCTATACATACTATCACAAGCACGCTTTGTCCTTCTGTACCCGCTCTTATCCTGCCTATTTTTCTTGCGTAGCAGTTATCAGCACCTGACGTATTTATTAAATATTTTTGTGTATAATTTATTGTCTCCCCACGACAATGTCAACACCTAAAAGCCTGGAAGTTTGTTTCATTCACTGCTATTTCCCAGGGCCTAAAACAGTGTCACAGCAGACGCTCAATAAATACTGGATGAATTAATATATAACAGTCTCTTTCAGTTTCACTAAGATTTTTAATTCCCAAAAGAGAGGGATTCTGATGTAATGAGCCTTAAGACACCTGGACAGCTTTAAAATCTATAAATCTGGTGAAGAGGCAGAACAGGATAACTAATAGCAATGTATAAAAATGTAAGCTGGCCTTCTCAGAAAAGAAGGACGATTTGACAGTAAATGATTAACCACCAAAAGAATAAAGTATATGAGAGGTACTTCCAAATAAACATGTGAAAAAATTTATAATAAAACTATATAATTAAGCACAGAGAACAAGACTATCTTGCCAAGATTTGCTATCATTGGCAGCAATCCACATTAAACTCAGCTTCCTCAATTCCAGATACAAATGGAATTGTGAATTTGGCAACTCACTGGAGAAAAGGACTGAAGTACAATCTGGGTTCACATTAAAGTTACCTCATTCTTCTCAACTTAGATCTGACCCAGAGGAAAATTTTTAACAGATTGTGTTGGACTAGTGCCATACTATACTCAGTGAAGTTCAAAATTAGCATTTTAGATGGTAACCTAAAGGAGTGCTATGTTGTTTCCCCAAAACTAAAGTGGACTAAAAATAAAATATGATGAATTACGAATATAAAATGGATTGTTTAAAGAAACATTTTGTCAAAGAAAAAGCAACTCGTAACAGCAGTCCTTCTCTCTTATTTCTTTTGATTTCATTCAAGCAGTATCTCACCCAGGGCTTAACACATGGTAGCACTCAAGCTGCTAACTGATAAGAAAGAAATAATGCTCTTCTTTCAAAGTTTATTCAGATTTAGTGACACACCATATAGACATGTCCACCTCAATCTTCCTAGTTTATTAAAAGATGCACATAAAAATTACATATTTCAAATATATATATGCATTAACCATTTATTTTACACCTACTATGTCATAAAGCATTACATTAGACACTGAAGACCTAAGATAGAAGTCACATATGCTGCTCTCAATAAATGTAAAATCTGGTGAAAAAGTCAGACAAATTATAACAGAGTGTAATAAATGCTATGATCTTAAGCTACACAGGGTACTAACAAAGCCAAGAGGAAAGGTTCCCAGCTTAGACAGTGGAGAAGACAGCTGGGAGAAAATGCAGGCACAGAGAAATAACACTGAACAGCAAACAGCAGTAAAACCTAAAATACCTTCAAATGATAGCATGGCTAAAGAAAAGGGACTGTCACAGGAATAAAAAAGTAGGCAGAGCCCAAGACTTTGTATAACACTCTTAAGAGTTTGGCTCTTAATCTAGAGACAAAGGAAAGAAATTGCTTTTTAATGGGAGGATTATAAGTAAAGAAGTAATATGATCTGTGTTTCATTTTAGAATGATCAATCTAGCAGTATCATGAAGGATACTTTGGAAAGTAGGGTGAAATCGAACACCATTAGAACAGTTAGGAGACTGTTGTAGAAATCCAGAAGAAAAATTATGAGGTCTGAAATGAGGAAATAAAGATGTAGATGGAAAGAAGGAGATGTATTTAAGAGATGTTAAGGGTGTAAGTAACGTGAACGAATAATAGTGAATAATGAGAACTTGAATTATTAGCCCAATGGTAGACAAGCTGGAAAGGAAGAAAAGAAATTTCATGAAATTTAAGAGGTGGCATCAGTAAGACTTGGTAATTGATTAACGGGGGAAAGACTGGACAGAGAGAGAACAGATTTTCAATTTGACAACTAACTTGGATGGTAGTATCATTAACCAAGACAGAAAATACAAAGGTAAAACAAAGTCTGATGAGAAAACAGATTTGGATTTGAAGTGTCTCAGGACAGTACAGAAAAGCTAATTAAGTAGATAATTAAAAATGAGTCTAAAGAAACAAGGAAATTTAAGAAGAAAATGGTTACAAGGTCAAACAGATGTAAAACTGAACAACTTCGGTAGAAAGGCGGAAAAGAAACAGCCAAAGTCTGCCCAGCAGTGGGCAGGAGGGAAGTGGGGAAATTAAGACAGCAAGTACCTATCAGTCCTTTTACACATGACTGAGAGAAAGGAGTAAGCAAGTGGAGAGTAGCAGGAGGAAACTTGTTTGCTTCTTAAAACGAGAACCGGATTCTGTAAAGCTCCATAACAAAGAGGAGATAAGTGCTGGGTACAAGGTGGAGGACAAGAAAAAAGGAGACAGCCCTTCTACTAAAGCCAGAAAAAGAGAATGAGTCCTTACACCTAAAGGCACATAACAGCCATTTAACCCAATATATCGTTTCAATGACAAACATCCTGTGCTGAGGGTAACTTAGCACTGTTAAAAAAATTTTTTATGTAACTTGACAAATTTATATATTATTTGTAATAATAATAACTGTTAGTATTATATCTACTGAATACAGACAATGTGCGTGGTAAGCAGTTTTACAAAAATTATTTCTTTTAATCTTCACAAAAACCCAATGAGGGATTGTTACTCCATTTTACATAACAGAAGACTAAGGCATGGAGATGTAAAATAACTTGCCCTGTAATACTGAGCAAATAAAGGACAGAGTTAGAAATTAAACCTTGATGGTGTAGCTTCAAAGCTGATGTTCTAAACCATCAAGCTATCTCACCTCTCTACACAGAGATAATACAGAATATTTTGGTTCACTAGATTAATCTGAAGACATGTTTCTTATTAGAAAATATTTCTAATCTCAGAATAAAAGCAAGAGAAAAACTAGTTTACTGATCAGAAACTTGCTAGACTACATTTAATATATTACATAAGAAAAACTAAACAACACATAAGAAAAACTAAAGAATTAACAGCGTATTACTAAAAACACCTCACCTTTTATTTTTCATCTGTATAAATACATACATACAACAATGGTTCTTTTAAATTTTACCAAGGATCAGAATTCCCTGGAGATCAGGCTGAAATGCAGATTGCTGACCCCCACCCAGACAGATTCAGATTCCAAAGGCCTGGGGTTAGGCTCAAGAGTCTGCACTTCCAACAAGTGCTCAGAAGATGCTGATGCTGCTAGTCTAGGAATCACACCTGAAGAATTACTACCTCCTAGTAACCCTGTAAGAATTAGGTGAGATGAATGTTAAAATACTGTGTATGACAAGCAGCCAGTAAATGGCATCTGCAATTATTAATAACAACAAATATGATGAGGATGATAATTTCTTATATTTTTAGATCAGTTTTACTCAGAGACCATGCCAACCTGACATTTTAACGTTAAGATCACAATAATCTTGCCTGCTAGCTCTATCTGCCTCTGGTATCTTTCCTCTCTCCATACTGCTTGCAAAACAGCCTTTCTAAAAGGTAAGCCTGCCTACCAACCCCTACTTTAAATCAGTTTTTCCCCATCACTTACAAAATAAAGTACAAACTTCTTGGCATGGCTTTGCCCATGAACCACTGACTAACACTCATCTTTTAATACCCTATTAGAACATTACCTATTCTTTGAAGGTTTCCTAATACAACTCTAATAAAGCCATACATTCCTCTCATAACTTTGAAGTACCTCAAAAATAATAAGAGAACAACGATAAAATCAATCCACATTTGTGCGGCACTTCCCAAGGATTTTATGTGAATTATTTAATCCTCATAACAGCTCAGAATAAAGACTATAATTATTCTCATTTTACATATGGAAAAAAATGAGATATGAAGAAGTTACATCTGTCCTAGGCAATAAAACCAGAAAGCAGAATAGCCAGGACTCTACACTGCAATTACACTGTTATAATTATGGATACTAGACTGTTGAGTACTTGAGTACTATTTAGATAATGTGTGTGTGTGCTTGCGATCCCATGGACTGTAGCCTGCCAGGCTCCTCTGTCCATGGGATTCTCCAGGCAAGCATGCTGGAGTGGGGCGGCTTTTCCTTCTTAGGGGATCTTCCCAAGCCAGGGATCAAACCTGCGTCTCTCGAGTCTCCTGCACTGACAGGCAGATTCTTTACCACTGTACCACCTGGGAAGTCCTGTTTTGATAACAGATTTTTGTATATACTAAATAAAGTCTTTATTCATTTTACATTTAACTAATTTTACTGCCTATTATATGCCAGGCTGTGTGTTAGAGATGAAAGAATATCAGATTTTAAAAAAAGGGAAGAGCCAGTGCCTGCTCCCCTGGGACATGCATCTGGTGGGGAAACTAAAAGTGAAGTCACTCAGTTGTGTTCAACTCTTTGCAACCCCATGGACTGTAGTCCGCCAGGGTCCCCTGTCCATGGTATTTTTGATGCAAGAATACTGGAGTGGGTTGCCATTTTCTTCTCCAGGGGATCTTCCTGACCCAGGGATCAAACTCAGGTCTCCCACACTGCAGGCAGACTCTTTACCACCTGAGCCACCTCTGGTGGGGAAGAGAAACATTAAATAAACAAATAAAAATGCCACAAAAATTTCAATAAAGACAAAAAGTACAAGTTCTCTGAAATTACAATAGGAAAATCTAACCTGTCTATAGCTATTGTCCTTTATCTTCAGCATCCTAATACAAGGGTATAAGTTATGCAGAATAAATGAGATTTTCAGAATGCTCAAATAACTCCATTCTAAAATGACACTCTCAAAGTCAAATTAAGTGATTTAATTATAAGATCCAAGTCACACAGTTAAAAATTTAAACAAATAATTAAAAATGACATTTCAATTCTTCAGCTCTTTGTTCCCTTGGCAAATGTACCTACTGCCTCTCTGAAACAGAACATAAACTATAAAAAACTAATAAAAATTATATTTGAAGAGGCTGCAATATTAGTCATGATAAAGGTAAAAATATATGTCAAATTCCTGACAGTCCTAGTAGAGCGAAAAAGTACTTCTGTTTTGAACAATGCTAACTTGCTTAAGCTTAGGGAAAAATCAGATCTATGAGCTTTATACAATATGTAAGGTTTTTTTTTTTTAATTTGTAAGATCTTTTTAAAAAATTTCCTTTGTAGTAAGTTTCACAGGGAAAACCAACATTTAAAAAAAAAAAAATAGAGGAAAAGCCTAAAAGTCCAAATACTGATCTTACAGAAAGACATGAAAGGTAAAAATCAAGTATGAACCAGGTCTGGATCCCCATATCTTCAGTTTCTATTTATCAAACAGAAAAATCTTTCCAACATTCTCCTTTCCTGTATAAGACCAAAACTATGCGATATTCTGTTTGTATTACAATTACACTAATTCAATGCAGGTCACTTGATTTTTACTGAGTCCAGATGACATTCAGTAAACTAAACACGGGCCAATTAGTTAAAAAAAATGAAAAAAAGGAAGAAAAAAGAAAAGGAAAAAGAAAGAAGTGTGTTCTGATTGCCTTTGGGTAGGTCATACGGTGGCTACAGAGCATCATGGCCTGAACTTCATTTTGGCTAACACCAACCATACGCTACCATTAAGGACTAGCAGTTTTCATTCCTTTCAGATTTCTCACATTTGGAAATTCTAATTTAAATACATTTTCTGGTGAAAGTGAGGGCAGGACTCCTGCACAACACTGCTTTTCTCTTACTCAGCTCAAATGTGTATTATTTTGATGCTACTAGGATGACATTTGGATATGTCTTAAAAGTTATGATTCATTTAAAAGTAATTGTTTTTTACTTATCACAGTTATAAATGAGTAAATAAAATTGTTCATTTATATGATACACACACGTACACATACAAAAGGATGTTCTTAGGCTGTGAACTTCCAACATTGATAATCTTGTAATCTGTAATCTTGTGAATTGAAGTGAAAGCGTTAGTTGCTCAGTCATGTCTGACTCTGCCACCCCATGGACTGCAGCCTACCAGGTTCCTCTGGAATTCAGCCTGCTTATTTAACTTATATGCAGAGTACATCATGAGAAGTACTGGACTTCTCATGATGGAGAAGCACATGCTGGGCTGGAAGAAGCACAAGGTGGAATCAAGATTGCCGGGAGAAATATCAATAACCTCAGATATGCAGACGACACCACCCTTATGGCAGAAAGTGAAGAGGAACTAAAGAGCCTCTTGATGAAAGTGAAAGAGGAGAGTGAAAAAGTTGGCTTAAAGCTCAACATTCAGAAAACTAAGATCATGGCATCCGGTTCCATCACTTCATGGCAGATAGATGGGGAAACAGTGGCTGACTTTATTTTTCTGGGCTCCAAAATCACTGCAGATGATGATTGCAGCCATGAAATTAAAAGATGTTTACTCCTTGGAAGGAACGTTATGACGAACCCAGACAGCATATTAAAAAACAGAGACATTACTTGTCAACAAAGGTCCGTCTAGTCAAGGCTATGGTTTTTCCAGTGGTCATGTATGGATGTGAGAGTTGGACTGTAAAGAAAGCTGAGTG
>NW_011495050.1:23283651-23284211 GCF_000754665.1 Bison bison bison | reverse complement strand
ATGCTGGGCTGGAAGAAGCACAAGGTGGAATCAAGATTGCCGGGAGAAATATCAATAACCTCAGATATGCAGACGACACCACCCTTATGGCAGAAAGTGAAGAGGAACTAAAGAGCCTCTTGATGAAAGTGAGAGAGTGAAAAAGTTGGCTTAAAGCTCAACATTCAGAAAACTAAGATCATGGCATCTGGTCCCATCACTTCATAGGAAATAGATGGGGAAACAGTGGAAACAGTGTCAGACTATTTTTTTGGGCTCCAAAATCACTGCAGATGGTGACAGCAACCACGAAATTAAAAGACACTTACTCCTTAGAAGAAAAGTTATGACCAACCTAGATAGCAGATTCAAAAGCAGAGACATTACTTTGCCAACAAAGGTCCATAGTCAAGGCTATGGTTTTTCCACTGGTCATGTATGGATGTGAGAGTTGGACTGTGAAGAAGGCTGAGCGCCGAAAAATTGATGCTTATGAATTGTGGTGTTGGAGAAGACTCTTGAGAGTCCCTTGGACTGCAAGGAGATCCAACCAGTCCATTCTGAAGGAGATCAGCCCTGGG
>NW_011495050.1:23279045-23283551 GCF_000754665.1 Bison bison bison | reverse complement strand
ATCTGGGAGGCCTGGCGTGCTGCGATTCACGGGGTCGCAAAGAGTCAGACACGACTGAGTGACTGAACTGAACTGAACTGAAGAATACTGGAGTGGGTTGCCATTCCCTTCTCCGGGGGATGAACCTGGGTCTCCCACCTTGCAGGCAGACGCTTTACTGTCTGAGCCACCAAGGATCAACCTAAACCACCATGTCCACAGGCACATGACAAACAGGGTAACAGGAAGAGATATTCAGAACTAAAGAAGAAATAATTTTCTAAGTACCTTATCAGAAGTTGGCACGCCACATTTTCTTACAGTCTATTATAGAAAGAAATTTGTTTTACTATTTCTTTTAAACTCTGCTCACTAATATATATTTTGATTAAAAGGTTAAAAAGCTCTTAAAAGCCATAATTTTAAGCTAAAATATATACAGGATTGTGCTCCTACAAAAAAATTCCTCACTACAATATACTTAATCAATTGCTGGCGTTTTAAATTAAAAGCTATTCAATCACTATTATTACAAAAATACGAGTTTCCAAGTATTTAAATTAGCCTGATTTAAAATTTTGTTTTTTATTTTTAGCCTGATTTTTTTTCAAACTTGTATATATTTAACTGAAGAATATTATGTTCCTGCAAGTGTTCATGAATACAAAGATACAGTAATGGGGATGGAAATTATTTACTCTGAAAACCCTGACTGCATGACTGTTAAATCACTTACATACGGCTAAATGATCTACAAGGAAGCAGGGAGGTCCTGAGACTGTGTACTATATCCATTTTCAACTACTGCACAGGTGACGCAGTCGATCACGTCCTTACTCACAGACAATGGGGACAGAAGGCACTTGGTGAATAACGGTGATGTCTTAAAACAAAATGGAAAAACAGACTATCACTGTCTCATATCAAAAAGGAGTCGACATCTGTAGATTAAAGAATATTTTCTACTCTCTCTGGTATTCAGTAAGGCAGGTCTAACTTTGGCCCTATCTACATTGTAATCAATATAGAGAATAATACAGAAAAAAAGCCAATATACACAAAATAGTTCACTAATAAATCCTCTGATAATCAAGTTTCCTTGAGCTCCTCGACAGAGATTAGCTAGTGATTAAGGACGAAGACACAGCAGCAGCGTCCTTCTCACCAAACTATAAAAAACAGGCAAGGGAGCAAGCCCATCCCAAGGGAAGCGCTCAGTCAGTGACTGGCGCTCGGGTGGTGGGGGAGACAGGTGCGGCCCTCTGTCTGGGTGAGTGGAGTGGCGGACACACAGCACATCTGAGGAGGAGCAGGAAGCCCATCCTCTCCCACCTAGGAAAACATAAGGAAGGAAGTATCCGAGCTGAACTACAGTGAAGAGGAATTTACAACCTGGAACACATCTCTATAGCTGCCATCTTTTTTCTACTCTTGACAACAGGGTGAAAGTAAAAGTCGCTCAGTTGTGTACGACTCTTTGAGACCCCATGGAATTCTCCAGGTCAGAATACTGGATTGGTTAGCCTTTCCCTTCTCCACGGGGTCTTCCCATCCCAGGGATCGAACCCAGGTCTCCCACATAGCAATAGAGTATGCATGTTATCAGAAATTTCCTCAACATAAGCACTTCCTATTCTAAAAAAAAAAAAAAAAATGCAGTTTTAAGTGCCTTGAAACATAAACTTTAACCAAATAGGTCTACAATGTTTAAGTCAACTCTGTGTATTATATGCACATACAAACAATATATCTATGAGCAACCCTACATAACTTTTTACGCATATAGAATTCACTGTCAACCAAAACTCCTAACTGCTTTTTTATATCTGCTACTCTTAATCCAAGTCTCTGCCAAGATCCAATCTTCCTATCTATCCTCCTACTGGAAGTGAGTGTGGGGAAATATTCAAACCTAATATAGGCTTAATTTTACCTTCTTGGATTTAATCTACTGCTTCATTCTGCAAGATATTTCTATATCCTAATTCTGCCATTTAAGAATATTTATCAACCCTCCTTTCTTCTTTGCATCCACAAATTAGCAAAACATGGTTGTTGCTTTTTTTTTTATCTTAACAGAAGGCATTTATAAAAGATGCTCAACCTTTGAGAGAAACAATCAGAAACTTAACAGATTGCTTTAAGAATCTACTTACAACAGCTGAGAGAAAGATTTCATAAAGAAGCAGATTATGCAATAAACTGGGGAAACTGATTATCTACCAGCACTGAGAGTAGTGGCTGGAATGACACAGTAGCAGCAGGCCTCTATAATGATTATTTAAAAGACGAAAGAATTAAGATAATCAAGAGGCAAGTGGGTGGTGAAGAATACCACCAGCAAAGACAGAGAGGCAGCAGTGAATTCAGAGTGTGAGAACAGCCTGATTAAGTACTTTTGATTAGAAAACCAGAAAGGTAAATTAGGCAAGACACATTATCAAACTAAATATTTTAAGCTTTATCAGATAGCCAAGAGTTGTACATGAAGTACAGAAGGATTTTGTGTGTGTGTGTGTGTGTGTGTATGTGTGTGTGTGTGTGTTTAGGGTCTGATATTTTAATATTCCATGAGCACTTTTAAGTAGATAAAGCACTTCTACAGCAGTGAGATGTCTCACATTCAATGTAATCAGGAAAACCAGGAATTTATTTTCTGACAAGTAGCATCAACTTAGCAGCAGCAGCAGCATCAGGATCAATCAACCATGAGCAAATGGTTTCACTTGGTGTTAAACTGCACATTCCACTTTTGATTTTGTTTCTTTGTCTTTTGCTTTATGTGTTTTCTCAGCTCTTTCTAGTAAAGTGAAAATGAAGTCACTCAATCGTGTCCAACTCTTTGCAACCCCATGGACTGTAGCCCACCAGGCTCCTCCATCCATGGAATTTTCTAGGCAAGCGTACTGGAGTGGGTTGCCATTTCCTTCTCCACAGAAGGATTTTTTTAAGTGCATTTCACATATATATTTACAGGAAAAGAATCCTTGCTGCTGCTGCTGCTGCTGCTAAGTCGCTTCAGTCATGTCCAATCTTTATTAAATCAATAAGCACTATTGCTAAAAACTTGGAAATAATGCACAATGAAATGTTACCTAAAATCTTAGATTAGTAATTATACTTTTAGAAAAGAATAAATGTCTTTAACATTAAATTAAAAATTAACAATAGGTAAAATGGGCCTATGGTCCAAAATATAATACTATATATTATGGGAAAGAATTATTGACATCTGTTCATATAGCTGTAAAAATGCAACAAAGAAGTCTGCAGAAATAATATTCTAAAAATCACAATACAGATATTAATTCTCCTAAAATAGATGGGGCTTTTAAACACAATATAAATATAACTATTTCAGTTCAAAATTAAAATTTGCTCTTCCTTTTTTTAAAAATTTGATATATTTATTTATTTATGGCTGTGCTGGGTCTTCACTGCTGCGCTCAGGTTTTCTCTAGTTGCGGGGAGTTACTCTTTAGCTTCGGTGCACAGGCTTCTCAGTGCAGTGGCTTCTCTTACTGTGGAGCACAGGCTATGGGGCTCATGGGCTTCACTAGTTCATTCCATTCATGTGCAATCTTCCCAGACCAGGGATCGAACCCACATCCCCTGCGTTGGCAGGTGGATTCTTAGCCACTGGACCACCAGGGAAGTCCTGCTCTTCCTTTTTTAAAAATGACATTACATTGTGAATGTTTTAACAGAATTTTTACACTTTCACATAATAAATTTTTGTAATGTTTACTACTCTAAATTAGCTGCATGACTACTAATATTTTGGAGAAAAGTTCTTTTCTGGTTTCTTCGTTTGCTTTTCAAAACCATAGATAATAATGCTTCTTTATGTTCCTCTAACTTTGATCTGAGGTTATTAATATTTTTTATATCTTTTAAATGTTTTTCAATGTTAAATACAGACTTATTAACTTTATATAGCAAAGAATCGGAGAAGGCAATGGCACCCAACTCCAGTACTCTTGCCTGGAAAATCCCATGGATGGAGGAGCCTGGTAGGCTGTAGTCTATGGGGTTGCTAAGAGTCAGACACAACTGAGCGACTTCACTTTGACTTTTCATTTTCATGCATTGGAGAAGGAAATGGCAACCCACTGCAGTGTTCTTGCCTGGAGAATCCCAGGGACGGGGGAGCCTCGTGGGCTGCCGTCTATGGGGTCGCACAGAGTCAGACACGACTAAAGCAACTTAGCAGCAGCAGCAGCAGCAGCATAGCAAAGAATAAAATAAAATACATCTTTCTTCCAATTTCCAAACTGTTTTCTCATTTTAGAGGAGAAAAGATGCTCCCAGCTACAGGCTTTCAAAACTTCAAAAATTCTTGACAATCTTTCCTCTTTTAAGTTTTCCCATGTAGTTTCATCAGAGAAGGCGATGGCACCCCACTCCAGTACTCTTGCCTGGAAAATCCCAGGGACAGAGGAGCCTGGTGGGCTGCTGTCTATGGGGTCACACAGAGTCGGACATGACTGAGCGACTTCACTTTCACTTTTCACTTTCATGCATTGG
>NW_011495050.1:23256042-23278945 GCF_000754665.1 Bison bison bison | reverse complement strand
AAAGAATCGGAGAAGGCAATGGCACCCAACTCCAGTACTCTTGCCTGGAAAATCCCATGGATGGAGGAGCCTGGTAGGCTGTAGTCTATGGGGTTGCTAAGAGTCAGACACAACTGAGCGACTTCACTTTGACTTTTCATTTTCATGCATTGGAGAAGGAAATGGCAACCCACTGCAGTGTTCTTGCCTAGAGAATCCCAGGGACGGGGGAGCCTGGTGGGTTGCCGTCTATGGGGTCGCACAGAGTCGGACACGACTGAAGCGACTTCGCAGCAGCAGCAGCATGTAGTTTCATATTCCTTTTATTCAAAACAGCAGCCAAAAAATAACCAAAACCAAAACAAAACAAAAAAAACTGTGGCAAGGTTTCAGGGAAGATATTCCTTTATAATTCTATAATCTAAGAGGAAAATGTGATGTAAAAAATGTAATATTTAATGATGTACTAGTGAAGGGTTTCTAGTATTCATTTCTATAAACACTGATTCATTCTCAACCTATAATACCATTTTCTTATGAAAGTATTTCTCAACATTTTCATTGTCAATAAATAACATTAAAATAAATAACACCCTGCATTTATTATAAAGTATCAAATTAAGTATTTCCTTGAAAGGAATATTTTAATATAACATTTCAGTTACTTACTCTTGGTCAATTGCTCATGTTTCCCTCTATAAATACACCATACCTCACAAACTCCTACATAAACATAGCATTAAATATTATCAAGCTTTTAAATTGTTTTATTCACAGCAAGAAAACATATGTGCTCAAAAAAGTTTTTAACTATAAAATCTATTTTCTAACTGAAAAAACATAAAACAGAAAGTATGATTAAAGTATTAATCTTAAAATATTGAAGAGGTAATACTATATGGCATTCCAAATACATCCCCTGATCTCCTTCACTCACTGCTTTGACTCAGTAGCTTACAATCCACATTTCCCAGCACTCTGTCTTCCTGCAGGAGGATCTGCCTTACTAGCGACTGCTACCCTGAAACGCTCTAGTATGAGTCCATCACGGACTGGCTATTGAATTTGTAATATATTAGATCTTTTATTTCTATTTTTATTTACTGCTAACTCATTTTTGACCATTTCACTGTTTATTCAGCTGAAGATCCAAACTGGCTAAGTTCCTGTTCTCCAAACCAGGAGGTACTCTACAGCAACAGTGTCAGCGAAGTGTGAGTTCTGTAGAGCTTATCTACTCATTTAAGCACCAGTTCTAGACTTTTTCAAACCTGACCCAATCTAATACCAGAAGATTTAATATCCTTAAATGTTAAAGGCTCATCTTTGGTAGACAAGACTCATTCAGTCAACAAATACTTGTTGTGTACTTCCTATGTGTGAAGTACTGTCCTAATGCTTAACATACGTTAGTGAATGAAAGAAATTTAAGATTCGAGCCCTCCTGGAGCTAACACTAGTGGTACCGATTTACCGTGCCTTGACTTCACACCAAGACTACAGAGGGGAAAACACTGACCCTGCCTTAAAGAATATTTAATCCAATTATGGCAGACACAAAAATTCCCAATTTATAATACATGGGCAAAATAAACACATGGAAATGGTAGTGAATGCATACACCAAGAACTCTGGGAGTAGAGAGGAAGACATCTCTGTGCAGATGTTACTGAGTACACAACCACAAAGACTACAAATCTTTCTGCCTATATCAATCATATACTGAGAACAGGAATCCCCAGTGAGTGAGTGAGTGAGTGAAAATCGCTTAGTGATGTCCAACTCTTTGCAATCCCATGGACTATACAGTTCATGGACTATACAGTCCATGGAATGAATTCTCCAGGCCAGAATACTGGAGTGGGTAGCCTTTCCCTTCTCTAGGGGAGCTTCCCAACCCAGGGACTGAACCCAGGTCTCCCGCATTGCAGGCAGATTCTTTACCAGCTGAGCCACAAGGGAAGCCCAGGAATCCCCAGGGCAACAACAAAGTTTTACACCTAATTCCGCATCATCTTCTTTCAGAGGTTAATCTATGCCCCATTAGCATCTTCAATAGTAAATACAGAACATGGGAAAACTCAATTATCTCCGTCTGCCAATTGCTAGTAGCTAAGGAAAAGGTTCTCTCAGGATGACAATGAAACAATTAACTTCCATAAAATTTCTAGATTAACTGAAGGCCTCAATAATTCCTACCATCCTTATCTCTTATTCATCTGAAGACACTGCCTACTATTTAAGTGCCTCCAAGAGGAAAGGTACTGTGTAGACCCTTTACATACATTATTTCTAAGGCTTACATCAGGAAAGTAGATAATTTTATTCACCCTTTTTGAAGATTAAAAAAATTGAGGGTCAGAGAGATTTTATAATTTTCCCAAGCTGGTCCAGAGTTGGGCTGGAATATAAATCAAATTTATCTGAATACAAAATCAGTGTCTGAACAGGGAACTAGGGACCTTTTCCCCATATTTCACAGCCTCTCACTCTCACAGAGAATATAATATTGGGGGATATTAATTCCTCTTCCATAGTTACTTTTAATCCTATGTACAGATGACTCAGATAATAAAAAATCTGCCTGCAATGCAGGAGACCTAGGTTCGATCCCTGGGTTGGGAAGATATCCTGGAGGAGGACACAGCAACCTACTCCAGTATTCTTGCCTGGAGAATCCCATGGACAGAGGAGCCTGGTGGGCTACAGTTCACGGGGTAGCAAAGAGTTGGACACGACTGAGCAACTAACACTTATTTATGGTATATAAAAGTACTTGCAGACCTTTATATTCCCCACTAGCAATTTCCAAGTCTAATACTACATATTGTACTTGTTTCATTTCTTATTTGTCTAATCCAACTGGAATGTAAATACCATTAAGACAGGAAGTTTTGTTTTATTTAGTGCTATAACTCCTGCCCAGAGAACAGTGTCTGGAACTCAATAAATATCTACTGACTGAATAAATGAACTTCATTACTTAGAACCTAAAGAGGAACTGAGACTTTATCATTGCCAAAGAATTCAATTAAGGCTTCTTCAAAAGTACAGTTTATATTATTTGGTATATATTGACAATATATACCATCTTATAAAATATTTACCTCCTTACTCTGGTCAGCAATCTTTTCACTGCTTTTCAGAAGTTTAACATAAAAGAAACCAACAATTTTGATTTTAAAAATCAAAGTTTGAATGAAACTAAACTTGGACAGATCCATCTATTAGTTCTCACTTCTATAAAGTTATTAATAAACACATTTTGAAAAAGAAAATTAACTAAAATTAATATTTTACTGATGCTTTATTACATTCTTTATATTAAGTGGGTATCATCATTCATTATATTGAATGGCTTTAATATTTCTAAATTATAACTTTCCGTTAGAAAGGCTTCTGAGAAAATTGTACTCCTTGTGTTGTACAGAGCCATTATGTGAAGTCTTTTATTGAAGACATTTCTATGAATAATAAGTATCCCAATGCAACAGGAATTACAATGCCACATCATACATACTTAAGCTTTAAACTATCCATGGCAGCTCTGTTTAACAAAGAATCTCTTATCCAAAACTACTTATTATTTTTAAATCATTTTTTCTCAACAAAAACCTTTCTCTCCTAAGGTGAATGAAGGTGTGTGACATCTACCCCATTATACAACTTTTTATTATTCAATTAAATATTTAACTGATAACAGCACCCTTTAATACCATTCCTACATATTGAGAAAAAGTAAATAACCTAGAGATCAAAATACACAGTAAAACCATAGGAACAGCAGTTTTTCATTGTCAGCTCTCTCTATATAAACACTGAATGCAATTCTATGGAAGCATGGCTCCACATATTAAGATGAGGAATATGTCTGTTTACATGCATCTCTTTCCTGCTCTATATTATACTGGAACCTGTGTGTGCCTCTGTGGTTAAGATTTACTTCATGTTCATATTAAAGTCCCATTTCCAATATTTAAACACACAGCCACAAAGACCAATTACAACAGTTACTAGCACAATCTTTGGTGACCAAAGATTTGGGAGTTGGTAAAACTGGAATTGATTGTTTATAGACAATTACAGGTACTGAGATTATATAAAACATTTCAATTTTTGTTTTGCTCTGCTGAACCAAACAGTCTCATTTAAACAAAAGAACCAGATGCAGAAATTTAAGTATCAACTTCTAATCAAAAATCACCACTGATGTCTTAGCAGGGTGGCCATTCTCTAGCTCATTAAAACGTCCTTCAAAGGTGCAGGGACTCTGGAAATAAGATGACGGTATTCGGTTCCAAACATTTTTAGAATAAACAAAAACATGTCAGGCCTAGACTTTCAGCTTAAAGAAACATGTATGGTCCAAGAAATAATTAAATCAGTGCATTCGTAAAGCTGCTATACGGCTAAATGACACATACATAGTACATTAGAAGCACTCTCCTGCTAAACACTAAATTATATATTAAACAAATGTAAATGAACCTATTAGAAAAATTCAAATGAATGTTTGCAAGTACCCACATAATGTCATGCTCATAAACTGTGAGCTACTTCAAGACAGAGAATGTGTCTGATTCATTCATCTTTGAATTACCAGTACTTAAATAAAGGGTTTATATTTAGTAAATACTGACAGAATGCATCAATGAACATAACATAAAGATAGTTATGTTAACGATATCTGTCAGTGTCAACTTTAAGAAAAAGAAAATTGTACTTCTCCAACAAAGGCAATGGCACCCCACTCCAGTACTCTTGCCTGGAAAATCCCATGGACGGAGGAGCCTGGTGGGCTGCAGTCCATGGGGTCGCTAAGAGTTGGACACGACTGAGCGACTTCACTTTCACTTCTCACTTTCATGCATTGGAGAAGGAAATGGCAACCCACTCCAATGTTCTTGCCTGGAGAATCCCAGGGACGGGGGAGCCTGGTGGGCTGCCGTCTATGGGGTCGCACAGAGTCAGACACAACTGAAGTGACTTAGCAGCAGTAGCAACAAAGTTTAAATCTCCCCTAAAGTCGGAGGAATCAATGTAAGATTGAAGGCAGACAGCACAATAGATGAAAAATAAGACATCTGTCAGCTGGACAGAAGGCTAAACTTGGAGTGTTATTACTAAACACACTTCAGTGTTATTGCTCTCCAAATGTTATCACCGTGATGAACTACCTCTAGGATATCTCTGCCTTTCCTTACTTCTTCTAGTGACAACTGTTGAAGAAAAAACAATTTTTGGTAAGAAGTGTGGCTACAGGACTCTGTTCCACTTCAGAGGCAGGGTCCCTTTACAACCCAACAGGCACTTGTGATTGCAGTTGTTTGTTTTTTGTGCGGAGACCACAGTACGTTTTTTCCTCAGAGTGATTTCTTTCTGCACTTCCTCACCAGTCTGGCTCCCAGTGACTTGTCTATCAATCCCTAGTTCCTAAAGGGCTTCACATCTTCCCCAGTGGTGAACTGCAGTCCCTTTGGAGTAACGACACGTCCCACATCAGGACGACAGCATCAAGGGCGGCAGTCCCTGCCGCCACCTGATTTTGCCTTTCCCTGGCCTCAACTCGGAAAAGCCTCAACTGTTACATGAAAGAACAGCATTCCACCACACTGTGTAAAATCTGACCATGCCACTAGCCCCATCTCCTTTCCCCCACCTATTTCTAAAATCTCAATTCTACAACATCAACTCCTTCCTAATGGCAAACAGAGAGAGAGAAGGAGGTACAGGTCAATTTGAAAAGTTACACAGAGTTAATTCTGTTTATTCTCTCTTGGTCAGGGCATATCTCTAATTTACCCCATTTGAGGAAAATATTTGAACAGATTCTATCAAACAGCAAGTGAATCAGAATGGAGACCTCAAAAGAAGACTATGAAGAGAAGAGGAAACATTTAAAAGCAATGGAATCTTTCAATATATATGACCAAATCCAAATGACTCGTAACAGAATGAATGAAAGCATGCTAAACATGAATTCTTGAAATGCGAAGGACATTCTAACAACCTTTAACCAAAAAGAACTAACCCTGAACAACAAAAAAGAATAATGTAACTACAATGTAGCTCATGAAACTACAGGAAGAAACTCAGATGCTGAAAAAATATTTGCCAAAACTCAACAGCTTTTCCATTTAGGTACATAAATGTAGCAAAATATACAAAAAAACAAAAATGCAAACATTTTAAACTCAGTGAAATGCTGAATCTATTTCTAAAAAGAGGTGTGCCTCTATTATCATTCATCATTTTGTTTTATATGGTCTAGCATGTTCTATAAGATAAAATGATGGAATAATCAGTATAACATTAGAAAATAAGAGGAAAAGTGTGTTTTATTTCATGGTATGACTGACTGTATGCCTGGAAAACCTGAAACATACTAGTAAAAGATTACTAGGATTAATAAATGAAATTAATAAATGAATATACATAGGATAAAATACATAGGAGTCAGTAGCCTTTCTTGATGCTGATTATTTATTAAAGAAAAATTGAAAAAATAATTCAAATACTTTTAAAAACCAGAAAGTAACTTAGGAATGAATTTCATAAGGGGGTACAATTTAATATTAAGAAAGCTATAAAATCACAGGTAGAGGCAAAGAGACCAGCTCGGAGGCCATTGTAATAATCCAGGTGAAAGGTGACATAGTCTCCACAGGCTGGGAGCGCTTCAGGTGATGAGACCCGGTCAGATTTTGGCTGCATTCTGAAAACAGACCCAACGGAATTTCCTGACAGATTGGATTTGGGGTGTAAAAGAGGAATTAAGTTAGCTGGTGGGAATTCTCATAAAACAAAACAGAAAAAAGAGAGGGAAGGACGAAGGAAGAGAGGGTGATAAGAACCTCAGGAAGCAGTAGGAACTTAACACAATATTATTTTGCTTTCAGTCTCCAGCCAAGTGTGTGTGTTTGTGCATACGAGGGCTGGGATCTTCTGTGTCAATTAAATCACATAACAGCCTGTTGTTCTGTTTTTGGTGTAAGACTAGCCCTGAATGGGCACATAATTGTATTCAGTTGATACAGTAAATATTAATATAATAGAAAAAGAAAAGCGAGTGTTTTGTGGGAATTAGGTCAAGTACAGATTGAAACCTGCATATTAAGTGAATGCGTAAAAGAAAGAGAACACGGAAACAGGAATTCTTATCTTGAAAGGGTAAGATGAAGGGAAGGAGTTAACACTAAGAATGAGAAGAGTCTTTCTTTTCACCCAGAGTGAAGAACCTTGAAATAGGAATCTGAACTTTAGGACACAAGAATGTCATAAATTTCTTCAACGAAAACTGGAATTAAAAAAAAAAAAAAACTCAATACTAAATGATAACATTTGGACAATGATAAAGGTAAGGGGGGAGGATGCTGTTGTTGATGGAGGTTAAAATATTGCTGAAATTATATGCAATTTCTAATATATTCCAGGTGCTTCTGGCAAGTGTAGGGGAATTTAAGAAAAAGGAGAAAATTTTCCAGTTTACCTTCTGGGGAAAATCCCAAGGGTTAATTCTCTGAATTTTTTGTCAATGAAATGTCATACGCTGCATTTAATTTTTGGAGACAGTACCAGTTGGGAAAACAACAAAGCCCATCCTTCCTTTTAGTACTGAGTCATTTACTCATTCATCCATTTATCAAAAATTTACACTACGCAATACACTCTCTTCTAGGTACTAGAGATAAATCATGAAGAAAATAATCTTTGCCTTTAAAGAGTGTATGCTGAAACGGGGGGAGATAATAAGCACATAAATGAATAAATGAACAAAACATAAAGTAGTTGTCAAGAGCTAAGAAAGAAAGGTAAGGCAGGGAAAGGAGAATGATGTTGGAGTGATGTTGGATCTTACTGGATCCCTCCCACAGAACTCCCCATACAATCTTCCAAGCCTGTGACTCAAATAGTCTATCATGTGCATTCTGTACTCAAGGAAGGTGAAGTTGAAGAGAACTGGTATCTTACCTAAAGTCACAATAGGAAAACAGGGGAAGAAATAAAAATTTGAATTTGAACAGAAGGCATGACCACAGACTACTACATATCCCAGAACATCAATTTACTACAGGTAATAAATGGGTTTAGCCAAGTTGTAGGAGACACAGTAACTCAAGTACAGTGCTTGCCTACCAAGGCTGGATTGTACAATGGAAAGAAAATGGGCTACTGAACCAAATATGCTTGATACAAGTCATGGAGACTAGCCTGGAGAGTTATGTGAAAAGCATGTGTTCCTGAGATTAGCATCTGCAGGGTTTTTTTTTTTTTTGGTGATAACCCTAGTGGATGCACCAGTGACAGAGTTGCTCAGCAACAAGAGCAGTTTAAAGCAACACTAAAATACCTGATCAAACAACTCCATTCCTGGTTCTGAGAGATCAAAGGCAACCACCTCACCTATGTATGAAGTTAAAAACCCTAAGTCCCCAGAAGGCCCCAACACCAACTTCACCCTCTGTTAACTAGTCACTCTCTTTTCCTCCCTCTTTATTTGACTCTTTCTTTCTGATTCTTCCCTTTTTTTCCATTACCTTAATCAGGCATCTTCTTTTGAAGAACTGCTTTCTTCTTTCCTACCACCAGAGTTTGGTTTCAAGAGCACTCATATACACCTTCATTACCTCCAAACAAATTTTGACATCAAAGGCCTTATCTCTTCTTCGACTAGTAATCTAAGGAAAATCTAAACAATTCATCATATGCTACAGAGTGAAAAACAGATTTAAAACAATGACTTGTGTATGTTAAAATATTACATGGCTTCAGAAAAAATTATCCTCAAAATATATTTTTTAAATTCTTTCATATAATTTTTAATTACTCTGCAAAATTCAAGGAGCAAAATATAACCTATTTAACAAGTTGAACAGGTACTCTAAGAAGATTAGTTTCAGAAATAAACTCAATTGAGTCAGTGTCCCTCAGCATGGCATTTCTTTTCCATTTGGACTTAATAACACCTCACATATATCCATGATTCACAAAGGAAAGACAAGTCATTGATAGTTTACTATTGTGGGAATCAGAAACACAATGCTTTTAATTCTTATCATATTACTAAAATTTTATCAGGAACAGATGTCAGCAGTACAATTTTGATGGAATTAGTTAACTTTTCTTTCACTTTCATAACAAATTAAGCATTGCTCAGTTGAAAAGTTATAATGTCACAAGCCTAGAGGCAGTGTTAGGTGCTATAATTTAAACCTGTGCAGTGCAGAGTTTGGATGCCATTGGAAAAGAATTGTTGGTCTCATTACTGGTAATTATTTAATTGCTTTAACAGGTTTTTAAAACTTTCAATCAATTAAATATCTAAGGAAAGCAATAATTCAAAGCTCTCTAACTGTATAAATGATATGGCAATACATAAAGTAGCAATTTAGCAGAAAAACAGGTGGGGAAAATAACCGTTAATATGACTTGCAAAGAATATGTCAGACAAGTGGTTAATATCCTTTAGTAAGTTAAAATCTTGAGATAAAGAAACTCAGTAAGTGAACAAGAAAGATAATCCATACTTAAAATTTTTAAATTGATAAAAAAAGAAAAATGGAAAAAAAAATAAGAGAAGAGGATGGATGGATAAATATAATGTGATATATATTATAATGGAATATTACTCAGCCATAAAAAGAAAGGAAATGTTGGTATATGCTACAATATACATGAATCTTGAGAACAGCAGGCTAAGCAAAATAAGCCAGTTACAAAAAGACAAATACTTGATGGTTCCTTGTATCAGGTATCCCCAAAGTAGTCAAAACCACAGAAACAGAAAGCAGAATATGTGTTACTAGTCACTGGGGTTGAAGGGATATGAAAGCTGTTTAAACAGGTACAGAGTTTCCAGTTTACAAGATAAAAGTTCTGGAGAGCTGTTGCACAATGAAATGAATACATTTAACACTACTGAACTGTTTAAGATGGTAAATTTTACTTTATGTGTTTGTTACCAATGACGAGTGAAGAACTAAAGATTTTCAAAGTTATTGTTTCTCACAGGCAAAAAAATCTTACAGGTAAAACACATTTGTTGTACGTTACGACTTTAAAAAAAGCCATAGGTTTTGATATTTGATGTCCAAAGCATGTAATATAATAGCTTTCTCCATATCAGTTCTGACAAGTAGCCCCAAATTGATTTCTTAGGACTAGTCCCTTAGCCATATTCATCCACCCCTCCTCCCGCCAGAATTCTAGGGTTCCAAAGGAAGATCTTTTGCCTTGAAGTCCTTGACCAATGTAATAGGTCCGCAACATAAAACCAGTCGTCCAGGAATGGTCGGCCAAGACACCACACTAGGTTTCTCCTTCCCTCCTCTCTCCTCTTCCTCATTACCACTGGAAAAAAAATCACCACTACCTGGGACATCCCTCCCTTCTCAAAAATGAAGAAGAAATTATGACACTCTCAGATGGATGCAAATGGAGAAAACTCACGGTCAGCAGACCTGTAAGAAATGTTAAAGGGAGAACTCCAGGCTGAAATAAAGAACACTGGACAGTAACCTGAATCCACACAAGGAAATAAAGAGCACCAGTAGAGACAGCGACCCTATGCACCGCAGGACACAGCTCCTCTGTCCTGCCACTGTCTCCTGGAGTTTGCTCAAATGCACGTCCATTGAGTTGGCGATGCTATCTAACCATCTCGATGACACAGGTTAATCTAAGCAACAGTATAAATTTAATTTTTGTCTGCAGCTCTATTTGGCACTACTACCATTAATTTATGACCAAAGGAAAGAAAAAAACAGTGGGCCTGTTTCCAAAATTGTGTTTTCTATTTCTGGAATAGAGGCAGTGAAGAAATATAGAAAATAGAATAGAGGTATCTTTGAAAAGAGGAAAATGCTTCAAAACAAACCTGTGTGGATGAATTACATACATGTCATAGACATATACTTAAATTCACAACTTGACAGTTTGGTTCAGTGTGGTTCTAAAACACTGGCCTCACCTTGTTCACTTTACCTCCTTTGTATCTCTTAATTCTGTTCCTTTCTATCACCAGAGCTTAACCCACGCTTTCACCATTTCTCACTTAGATTACTGGAAGTTTCCTGAAGGGTCTTCCTAATTTTAGTCCTGCTCCATCCTAATCCATCTCCTACACTGCTGCCATTAGTGATGTAACCAAAAGAAGAATGAGATTTCATCACCCTGCTTTAATTTTTCCTACAGCGCTCCATAATCTTCAGAGGAAAGAAATGAAAACTCCCAGGGCAAAATTCAAGACTTCGTGACATAACAACTACTCTTCTCTCCTCCGTCAACACCACCACATACATAAATGATCTATAACCACACTGCCCGTTCCACAGCCCTTGAAAACGATTTAGGATCCTAGAGAATGTAGTTCTAGGTCTCTCTTTACACATGCCACTTTTTCTGGTTGGAAAAATCTTACCTTGTACTACAACCTCATCTGTATTCCTGCAAAGGATTTAAGTTTCTTGAGGATTCAACACACTATACCTACAGTTACCCTAACTACCCAAAAGGCTGAGTTTTATCATTATCTAGACATAAATTACCTTTTCCTGGTTCCAAATAGGAAAAGGAGTACATCAAGGCTGTATATTGTCACCCTGCTTATTTAATTTCTATGCAGAGTACATCATGAGAAATGCTGGGCTGGATGAAGCACAAGCTGGAATCAACATTGCTGGGAGAAATATCAATAGCCTCAGATATGCAGATGACACCACCCTTATGGCAGAAAGGGAAGGAGAACTAAAGAGCCTCTTGATGAAAGTGAAAGAGGAGAGTGAAAAAGTTGGCTTAAAGCTCAATATTCGGAAAACAAAGATCATGTCATCCAGTCCCATTACTTCATGGCAAATAGATGGAGAAACAGTGGAAACAGTGGCAGACTTTATTTTGGGGGGCTCCAAAATCACTGCAGATGGTGACTGCAGCCATGAAATTAAAAGACACTTGCTCCTTGGAAGAAAAGTTATGACGAACCTAGACAGCATATTAAAAAACAGAGACATTTCTTTGCCAACAAAGGTCTGTCTAGTCAAGGTTATTCCAGTAGTCATGTATGGATGTAAAAGTCGGACTGTGAAGAAAGCTGAGTGCTGAAGAATTGATGCTTTTGTTGGAGAAGACTCTTGAGAGTCCCTTGGACTGCAGGGAGATCCAACCAGTCCATCCTAGGGGAAATCAGTCCTGAATATCCATTGGAAGGACTGATGCTGAAGCTGAAATTCCAATACTCTGGCCACCTGATGTGAAGAACTAACTCATTGGAAAAGACCCTGATGCTGGGAAAGACTGAGGGCAGGAGGAGAGGGGACAACAGAGGATGAGATGGTTGGATGGCATCACCGACTCAATGGACATGAGTTTGAGTAAACTCCGGGAGTTGGTGATGGACAGGGAAGCCTGGAGCACTGTAGTCCATGGGGTTGCAAAGAGTCAGACACGACTGAAAGACTGAACTGAACTGAGACATAAATTACCACAGTATTTACCAAAATGTGCTATAAACACTTGCTTCCCAATGTATTTATCGTAGACTGTCAGCTATTTAAGTAAGAGGATTGTTCTTTTATTCCTATTTTTTTATCCCTACATATATACACACTGGGCTAGCATGGAGTAGGTGGTAAATAAATGTTTGGAAAAAAACGCATGAAAGAATGAATCATGAATGAAGGCTGAATGAAGCAAAGAATGAAGGTTGTACATTAACAGACAAGCCACTCAATTTTTGCTTTCTATAACCAAACTTAGTATCTGAACTCATAATAAAGCAAAAAAATGGAAATACCAACATTAATTTTTGATAATTCTGTAGTCAGTAAAAATAAGCAAATAAACAATATAATGGGGCTCTTAATTTTGATAGCTCATTCTTTCAAAACATCTTCTTCCATTATAAGAAAAGGGAACCCAGTGAAAATATGAAGGCTCTCCTCAAAGGTTTTACAATCAAAAAATAAGTTTGTTTCAGTGATCCCAAATCCCCAAGTAACCTCACAGTAAATTAAACAACATGACCTGTGATTTATATACAGACCTTTAGTTCGTAAGTTGCTTTATCTTATGGTTAAAATTACCAATATTAGAGGGATATTTTAATGTTATTAATTAAGAAGTAAAAATCTACATTTTTTTAATTGGAAAAGTAAAGCTTAGTGACACTCAACTGTCTAGGTAAGAGAAAGGTTCCACCATCTGTAATACCAGCTTCTCTAGATTCAGCATTTCCCGATGTGTAAAACAGAGTTAACGACTGTATCTCCCTCTCATAAGACTATTGAAAGAACCAAAATTCATATACTCCACACAGAACAGTCCCAAGTACCTAGTAAAAACTCAGTAAATGTCTCAGTGCTGGTGGTGACAGTGGTGGTACTAGTAGCAGGAATAGCAGTAAGTGAAAAGGGAAAAGTGAAAGTGAAGTCACTCTCATGTCCGACTCTTTGCCACCCTATGGACTGCAGCCTACTAGGCTCCTCCATCCATGGGATTTTCCAGGCAAGGGTACTGGAGTGGGTTGCCATGCCCTCCTCCAGGGGATCTTCCCGACCCAGGGATTGAACCCAGGTCTCCCAAGTTGCAGGAAGACTGTACCATCTGAGCCACTGGGGGCTTCTTTTAGCCCAACTTTATTTGGTTTGGGTGCATACACGGACACCTCATAAAGTGCTCCCTTCAAGGATATCTTATATTACTATGCATAAGGATACTTTCCATACTGATTGAACAGAGATGAAAAGGAGTAACAAATTCAATGAAAGCATAAATGATTAAGAGGTGAGAGAAAATAACCTCTGGCTTTGGGGATTTCCCTCAGAAGTGTTTGCTGAAGTAAATAGTTTAATTAAAAACAATCCTAGACACAAGAATCCTCGGCCCTGCCTTAAATCCCTCTAGGACACAACGGTCTTGTAATTACATGGACTCTTACTTTCTTGCTGGGGCACTCAGCATGGAAAAGCAAATTCATGGAAAGAATGAACAGTGCAGGGATCAGTGTGCACTAACATTAACTTTCTGTTATTGAGGCAGACACTGCAAGGTGACTTTTTCTAGTTTCTCATTTAACTCACACAACAACTTTAAGAAAGATTCCATCTGCTTTTCAACAGATGATAAAACTGAGGTTAAAGATTTTTACGTCACAGAGATAGTCCATGGTTTAGAGAGACTGGAAACCTAAACATAAAGATCTGACTTCAAAGTCATTTCTTTCCATTTCACCACATTATTACTCAATGAAGCAGCTGAACTTTTTAAACGCCACCAGGGACTTACATTTCACTGAAGTAGTTGGTTAAATAAGCCATCAAGATTTACAGGGAAAATTAATACACATTCTTCCAGTCTCTTCTAAATGAATGAACAATGTAAAGTAAATATATTCTAATAACTAGTTTAAAATTGAAGAAAACTTATCCTTCATTCAAATAACATTCTATTTAAACCGGAATGATCTTCTTACCCTGACACAATGGTTTTGGCAATTGTCAAAAAATAATACCAAGAAATTCTGATTCATCCAAGGACATTTCCTATATTAACCCAGTAATATATACAAAAAGTAGTATAATAGAAAACTCGGGGGAGAGGGGTGTTTATTCAGCCACGTGCTCCTTGTTAAGAAAAATTTAAAAATTATTTATATACCATAAGAAAAAGTAGTCTTATAATAAAAAAAAGAGCAGCATAATAACACTTTTAAGAGATGTCAAATATTTAGGGTCTTTACTGGTTCTCTATAAAGCTCTACCCAATCAAGTCAGGTTTAGGGACTCAGACTCCTACAAATACTTTCATGGCAAGACATAACTTATGCCCAAAAAAAATTAAAAAGCCAAATTCAAATAAATCAAAGATTCTCTAGTCTATATACCAAGTTCTTTTCAAAGTAAACCAATACTTTACCACATGAATTTTTCTTTGGAAGACACAGGAATAAATCCCACTTGATCAAGGAAATTGCCAGAAACATCCATGTTAATCTAACATGGCTGACTTACCTTGCGTATTATAAGACACTCAATTCTCCAGACATGAAAAATTAATTATTTTCAGCCACTTGTTTTACTGCATGTAAGTCTCAATTACCCACCACTACAAAAGAATAATGACATTTCATGATGTCCCGAACAAATGAATCAACAATACAGCAGATATATGGCTCAGGAAACTCAACCAGGGGCTCTGTATCTACCTAGAGGGGTGGGATGGGGCAGGAGACGGGAGGGAGGTCCAAAAGGGACGGGACATATGTATACCTATGGCTGATTCAGGTGGAGGTTTGACAGAAAACAACAAAATTCTGTAAAGCAATTATCCTTCAATAAAAAAATAAAAAAACAATACTGCAAAAAAATACAATAGAGATCCTAATAGACAAGGTAACATTTTTGCTGGCTTCACCTCTCTCCCACAGGAGCCTCAATACTGTAAGCCTTAGTTCACATACCTTGACTCCTCAGTACGTTCAAGAAAAATAGATCATGCTGCTTTTTAAAAAAATCTCAACTGTTAGCAAACAAATGAAAGGAAGCATAGCTTTCCAAGATGACATTATAAGTCCTTTTTTTTTATTATTGCTGTCAACTACTTCTCTAATTTCTAATTCTAATAAAAATTTTCATAACTAAGAAAGACAAACTAAAATTACCCAGAGATTTTTTAATGCAAAACTTCCAATTTTGTGTCCTAAACTCTCTTACTCCAAAGTGAGTTCACAAACTCTGACAGATGTTTTATAACTCTGTTTAAATATTTAGTCAGTAAAAGGATGAAATAAAAAAAACTCAGAATGATTTCATTCTTCTCAAAAACCAGGGTGGTCTATGGGCAATTTTGGTACCAGTGGTGTTGCCGGGGGAACAAAATGAAAACAGGTGCCATCAAATTCAAATTAAAGATTTAGTTCTATTTTAAACCACCTTAAACAATGTTTCCATAAACTTTCTAACTGATACTACTATAAATTTGACAATATTTTATAACAAGAAAAGGATTATAAATTGTCTGTAGACCATCAAATTTTAACTGTAACAAATTTAGACTGATTGGCAACACTTCCTTTTAAAAAACTTTCTTTCATTAAATATGCAGCATCATTTAAAAAATGGAATGAATATATAATAAAAGGCAAGTAAAAATAAGGAAACAAAGCAAGTATAAAGTTTGATAGTCTTTTCTGAAAGACTTTACCTTGACTTGAATCTACAGTTTTAAAAATTAAAAGTGAAACACAAAGAAGTTTAAATTCGTAACATATAAGGGAAGTATTATGTAATTATTAGCATTATGAAAAGCTTAACTTTTCCTCTTAAACTTAATTGTGGTATACACTTCACTATTAAAAGTCAAATGCATTTTCTTTACAAAAAATTCCGATAACCTTTGTTTTATTTTAGTACTGAAAACAATATCCTTATTCTACCATTAAATAGCACTTTACTTTTTTCTTTACTCTTAAAAGAGATGAAGCAAGTACCTCAGTATAAAAGTTAATTCATGTTTTAAAAAATTTACTATGGTATTAAACATTTTCTTACTTATTTCATATGGTATGAGTGATGAAAAAATTTTCTTCTAAGAAATGAGCTTATAAGAAACTTTTAAAAAGTGATATTGCATTTAGGAGATGGTCTCAATAAGGCTCTATAAGAGTTTCTCAGCAAGAGTTAAGTATTTTGCTTCCAAGGATGATTCTAGACACATATGTAGGATGAGATGCACATTTTACATTATTATTAGATAATAATTTCTCTTTGTATCAGTTTTGACACTTCAAAAAATTTTAAACCCATGCACAAATGAGAGTTCTTTTATTCTGATCATAAAAAATCAAATTCTGTTGTCATTTCAAATCTTTCAGACAGTTTAAAGTTTTATTTTTAGCAGTGCAATGGGGAAACACAAGTTGGTTCATTAGTGTGGAATCATAACTTACAGTCAGCTCCATTCATTGGATTCTTTCCAATATTTAACCACATTGAAAGTTTCATCAGCCAGTTTTCTGAAAAACTTACAGTTTCCAGTATTAATAGATAAATGTCTTTGAAATTTTGTTTTAAAATTTCCCCCGTTAAATTACATTTGCAAAAATAACAGAATCCTTTTTTTTCAGATTAGCACTTGTAAGTATTTGAATCATAAAAGAAAAATACACAGTATTATATGAAGTTGATCAATGTAAAACTTCCTTTACAGTTATGTTAAAGTTTCAAATAATCTCACTTGTGTATAATTATAAAATTACTGTACTGGTCTAGTGCTTACTTTGAAAGTGATTAATCAAAGTCAGAGAAAGCCAACCATCAACTGAAGTATGTTTCAAATTTCCTTCTCAGAGAAATGTCAAAAAGAAAAGATGAATCAATTTTACTTTAATTAAAACCTCATTTAGAAATATGAAATAAATGTTTTCTATTTAATTCCAATTATATTTCAATTGTATCCAGCTTTCAAACTGCTTCTGCTACTTGATTACACGTGCCAAATTAATCTTTTCTTATGATTCATATAAACAGACAAAATCAAAAGGCTTGGATATTTGATTATCTTGTTGGTATACAGTATTTTACATCTTATTCTAAATCAAAGAGCTGAGTAACAAAAAATTAATTATAAACATTTTAGCCTCAGTTCATTAATAGCTATTTATCTCTTAAGCAATGCATTACCTAAGAAAGCTTAAATTCTATTCTTTGCATTCAAGAACTTTTAATTTTTGCTTACATTCTCTAATATCTCATAAAAGCATAACAAATGTATTGGCCCAACTTTCTAATTCTGAATTGTTTTCCCAGAAGAGTTAGAAGTAACTCTTCCTGCTAGAACCAGGAAACGTGTGTTACAGCAATCCAACCATAAAATACCTGAAAGCTCTGTGACCCAGGAAAGACTCCTTTAACACCAAATGTCAAACCCCCAAAATACCCTTAGCTAAGTTTAAGATATGTGTTATTGGGTTGGTTCAAATACAGCAAGACTTGTCCTCTGTATATCCCAACATCTGTTGTTACATCTTTTCAAAGAATAAGAAGGTAGGGGAAACATTCATCTAAAATACTTCTGTTTTACTAATAAGCAGCAATCTTCCAAAAACTGAAAGTAGAAATTTTAGAACAAAAGACACTTTCTGGCATGTCTTTACCTAGATGGTCAGGGAATCAATGAATAAGTAAGGGAATACAGAGCCTATAATGGAATCAAGAACATGCTGCCCAACTGAAAGTAACACAGTACCAACTCCTTGTAACATACGAGTCAAGCAAATCTGCTCCTCTTTGTCCTTCACTTACCTCCTTTCTCCTACACTGCTCGATTTACGGCCTCGCTCTTCAAAGGCATCTGGAGGCAGGAAAGATTTAGATGCCTTTCACATGAGAGAAGAAATAACTCACTGATGAAATGGAGAGATGTTCAGAGAAGGCTCAAGCTCTGAGCATCCTTCAACCATAAGCTCTTCCATCTATATCTTTAGAAGATAACTGTACTTATAAATAGTTTTTCAACCCTTTCCAAGGGTTTCCTGTTGACAAATACATGAAAATTAGCACTTAACTGTACTGGATAAAAAATAAATAGAAAAGGGAAAAAAGAAGCTACTGACTTATGATAAAAAGTAACCATCAACAGGCAAAGAGAACAGAAATCATTAGATTTAATGTGAAATCCTTAGCCTCAATTAGAAGCTCACTTAATCTAAGCTGGTCAAAACAAGTTTAATATGAAAGAAACAGCCAATAATAAAGAATATGAACAGAACATTAGAAATATATTATTGACAAGCCAAATGAAATTAGAGAATATATAATAAAGTTCTCTGGGGGGAAAAAAAGTTCTCTGGGATGAGAACCTGTCAACTGGCTTTCAGAAACATTTATTACCTAAGAAATTAGAAGACAGCCTGTATGAATAGAAGGGCTAATTCCTGACATGGAGACTTTGCATCTAGAAATATTGTCTAAATCCAGTTGAGGGGGAAAAAACCACTTTCCACTAGGAACAAATAAAGACAGAGCTAATTATAACTACATGCGACTGAAAATGCCATAAATTCAGTGAATCATCTATATGAAAAAGAAATGAGCAATGAGGTTATCTGTATAGATACAAAGACAGCAGCAAATAAAATTTTATTTTGTATTATGTAAAACAAAATGCTTAAGGACTCAATGATAAACTTCTCTAAGTATTGTGACATATGGATATAAATGTTTTACTGCCTTGGAGGAGACATCTTCTGTAGTATTAAATATCTGACACTATAATGAAACTATGGTTCAAAAATTTGTTTTACACAAACTCTCTCATCTACCTGTCATCAAGCTAATCACTAGGACATCACCACCATCTCTTCCACTGGCTCCAGCAGATAGAAAAAATAAGATGTTTTGTGTTTTGTTTCAATGTCCTCACGGTTCAGCTAAGAGTAAAGGCGAAAAAGAAATCCTTAATCCCCCAAAGGTTTCAAGGCAATTGCTTCAGTAAATCAGAAGGATACTTTCTCTACTGCCCAAACCACATAATTTAAGAGTAAAGAGTTATTTAGGATGACTTGGCTTTTCTCAAAGAAGTAGAAAGTTAAGTGCTAATAGGGTTAGTGATCAGAATTCTGGGGAAATGCCAAATTCTGGCACATTCTGATTATCAAGATATTATTACTACTGCAGGGAATGGGGACAGTCTGGAAGAACTTTGGATGCAGGCTTGAATTTTATATAAAGAGAAGCCATTTAATTGTTGTTACATGCTTCAGAGCTCTAAGAAGCAGATACCACACTTTGCTATGTTTCTTCAAAAATGTATCTACATATGCTATTGACTTTGAGTGGTATTTAGCTCCCAAAACACCAAGTATCAAAAAGACGCTGTCTAGAATTAATGTTTCGTCTACATATTTTATGTGTGGCCTCTAAACTTTCTCCCTCAACTGAAACTTTCGCATTGCCCAAACATTTAGCTATACCACTTAAATTTTTCCAGTTGTCATGGGATGCCCTTTTCAATTTGGTTCAATGTATACTTACAATCCACTTCATACAAGGATGAATACAACACTATATTATATCTGGATTTAGAGGCCAGAATCTGGAGTCCACTGCCTAGGTTCTAATCCAACACTTTCCAATCACTTAGAGAGGAAATGGCAACCCACTCCAGTATTCTTGCCTGGAGAATTCCATGGACAGAGGAACCTGGCAGGCCACAGTCCATGGGGTCGCAAAGAGTTGGACACAACTGAGCGACTATCATTCAGTCCAATCACAGGTTAAGAAGCAACAGTTAGAACTGGACATGGAACAACAGACTGGTTTCAAATTGAGAAAGGAGTACGTCAAGGCTGTATATTATCACCCTGCTTATTTAACTTATATGCAGATACCCACCATGCGAAATGCCGGGCTAAAGCACAAGCTGGAATCAAGACTACTGGGAGAAATATCAATAACCTCAGATATGCAGATGATACCACCCTTATGGCAGAAAGCAAAGAAGAACTAAAGAGCCTCTTGATGAAAGTGAAAGAGGAGAGTGAAAAAGTTGGCTTAAAACTCAACATTCAGAAAACTAAGATCATGGCATCTGGTCCCATCACTTCATGGCAAACAGATGGGGAAACAATGCAAACAGTGAGATAATTTATTTTGGGGGGCTCCAAAATCACTGCAGATGGTGACTGCAGCCATGAAATTAAAAGACGCTTGCTCCTTGGAAGAAAAGCTATGACCATCCTAGACAGCATATTAAAAAGCAGAGCCATTACTTTGCCAACAAAGGTCTGTCTGGTCAAGCTACGGTTTTTCCAGTAGTCAACAAATGGCAACAACCCACTCCAGCATTCTTGCCTGGAAAATTCCAAGGACAGAGGTGCTTAACAAGCTACAGTCCACAGGGTTGCAAAGAATCTGCCTCAACTGTGTACTCACACACATACAAATTATTGCCCATGCCACAAAAACTAGGAACTACGTAGCACGTTGTAGTCCAAAATTTTAAATAACATACAAAAGCTTGGAGTTTTAGGCTTACTTTTAAGTTTTCACTGTATAAATCATTTCTTTTAAATTCAGAATGAGATTATGTAATTCACCTATTAGGAACTCATTTCCTCTAAAAAAAGGTATTCAAACAAAAATTATACATGAAAAATGGCAACTAAAAAAATACTTTCTATATTTACTGCTCCATGCTATCCAAGTCATAACTGTAATTTTGACATACAGTACTTACGTGTTTAACTATCTAGAGGAAAAAAGGAGCTAAATTAAAAAAAAAAATACAAACAATACAGCAACCAAAGAATTATTTTGTAAGTTAAAACCTTCAGATCATAATTTCTGGGCTGTGCTTGGTCGTGTCCAACTCTTTGGAACCTCACGGACTGTAGTCAGCCATGCTACCCTGTCCACGGCAATTCTCCAGGCAAGAATACTGGAGTGGGTTGCCATGCCTTCCTCCAGCATATCTTCCTGACCCAAGGATTGAATCCCTCATTGCAGGCAGATTCCTTACCATCTGAGCCACCAGGGAAGCCCACAAATTATATAGTTTTTAGTGATATTTTGCATATTATATTAACATCTTTACACACATATTTACAAACTCAATGGGAGGTTCAATTTGTGATGAATCTAAAAAACTCTTCACAATGGAAAACAAAATGGGAATCAAGAACTGGTTCAACCCAGGGAAAGCGGATAACAAAGAACATAAAACCATAAGGCCATATTTACGGCTATCAGAGATCACTAATTCATATTCCTGTTTTAAGGAAAAAGAGAAAAGCACTTCATAATCCAAACTTGAAGCCTTTAAACTATATGTCAATAAATGAAGAGATCATAGTCAGCTCTCAAACTATCAATTATAATAGCCAAGACATCAAGTCTGAAAACACTTCACCTCAAATAAAAAAGCTACTAGAAGAAACCATGAGGCACTTTCTACCAATATCTCAAAAGAAAAACCAAGAAAAGCTCCAAAAGCAAGAGAATATTTCGTATTTTCCATTTCTATGCTTCACATATTTGTTTTACTATTAGAAGACTGTCTTTTTGTTTTGTCTTGCCTAATATTTGTCTAATAAGTTTCCATTACATGTGTTACAAAAGGTTTCTTTCAGGAATAATAACTACATTTCAAATATACATTTAACAACAAAAAAGAAAACTGTCATTGATAATTTTAATATGAAATTAAATTATTAAAATAAACTTTCAAATATTATATGTTGACATCAGTCAAAGAATTGGGGCATGAAGCATGTAAGCTTTACTGGATCAAAAACAGAGTTTAGGTCAAGCTTTTTAAAACAGCCAAATGTTTAACAATTGAAGAGAAATACACATTAAATGCTTTATGGATAAAAATACAAGGTCAGTGGGAAGTAAAGCATTCTACTTTCTATATCACACATCAGCCTGTCAGTAGTGTTACATGTGATATGAGAAAAAACTTCACAACTATAAAGTTTTTTTAAACATTATCTTTTCTTCTGAAGATCTTTAATAATTTCCTGAAATTATTTAAATGTGTTGCACACTAAACAGAGATGTATTTTTCCCGTATCTCAGTTCCATAAACATTTGAATAAAAATATTAAGCATTCTGTATGCCCTCTGATTTGTATGTCTACTATCAAGAGTTGAGTGATAATAGTGAAAAACTGAAAGCATTTCCTCTAAAGTCAGGAACAAGACAAGGGTGCCCACTTTCACCATTACTATTCAACATAGTTTTGGAAGTTTTGGCCACAGCAATCAGAGCAGAGAAAGAAATAAAAGGAATCCAAATTGGAAAAGAAGAAGTAAAACTCTCACTATTTACAGATGACATGATCCTCTACATAGAAAACCCTAAAGACTCCACCAGAAAATTACTAGAACTAAACAATGATTATAGTAAAGTTGCAGGATATAAAATC
>NW_011495050.1:23255152-23255823 GCF_000754665.1 Bison bison bison | reverse complement strand
TTCACCATTGCAACGGAAAGAATAAAATACTTAGGAATATATCTACCTAAAGAAACTAAAGACCTATATATAGAAAACTATAAAACACTGGTGAAAGAAATCAAAGAGGACACTAATAGATGGAGAAATACACCATGTTCATGGATTGGAAGAATCAATATAGTGAAAATGAGTATACTACCCAAAGCAATTTATAGATTCAACGTCAATCCCTATCAAGCTACCAACAGTATTCTTCACAGAGCTAGAACAAATAATTTCACAATTTGTATGGAAATACAAAAAACCTCGAATAGCCAAAGCTATCTTGAGAAAGTAAGAATGGAACTGGAGGAATCAACCTACCTGACTTCAGGCTCTACTACAAAGCCACAGTTATCAAGACAGTATGGTACTGGCACAAAGACAGAAATATTGATCAACGGAACAAAATAGAAAGCCCAGAGATAAATCCATGCACATATGGACACCTTATCTTTGACAAAGGAGGCAAGAATATACAATGGATTAAAGACAATCTCTTTAACAAGTGGTGCTGGGAAAACTGGTCAACCACTTGTAAAAGAATGAAACTAGAACACTTTCTAACACCATACACAAAAATAAACTCAAAATGGATTAAAGATCTCAACGTAAGACCAGAAACTATAAAACTTGTAGAGGAGAACCTG
>NW_011495050.1:23252668-23254817 GCF_000754665.1 Bison bison bison | reverse complement strand
AAATGCAAATCAAAACCACTATGAGGTACCATTTCATGCCAGTCAGAATGGCTGCGATCCAAAAATCTACAAGCAATAAATGCTGGAGAGGGTGTGGAGAAAAGGGAACCCTCTTACACTGTTGGTGGGAATGCAAACTAGTACAGCCACTATGGAGAACAGTGTGGAGATTCCTTAAAAAACTGGAAATAGAACTGCCTTATGATCCAGCAAGCCCACTGCTGGGCATACACACTGAGGAAACCAGAAGGGAAAGAGACACGTGTACCCCAATGTTCATCGCAGCACTGTTTATAATAGCCAGAACATGGAAGCAACCTAGATGTCCATCAGCAGATGAATGGATAAGAAAGCTGTGGTACATATACACAATGGAGTATTACTCAGCCATTAAAAAGAATACATTTGAATCAGTTCTAATGAGATGGATGAAACTGGAACCTATTATACAGAGTGAAGTAAGCCAGAAAGAAAAACACCAATACAGTATACTAACACATATATATGGAATTTAGAAAGATGGCAACAATAACCCTGTGTACGAGACAGCAAAAGAGACACTGATGTATAGATCAGTCTTATGGACTCTGTGGGAGAGGGAGAGGGTGGGGAGATTTGGGAGAATGGCATTGAAACATGTATAATATCATGTATGAAACGAGTCGCCAGTACAGGTTCAATGCACGATACTGGATGCTTGGGGCTGGTGCACTGGGACGATCCAGAGGGATTGTATGGGGAGGGAGGAGGGAGGAGGGTTCAGGATGGGGAACACAGGTATACCTGTGGCAGATTCATTTTGATATTTGGCAAAACTAATACAATATTGTAAAGTTTAAAAATAAAATAAAATTAAAAAAAAAAAGAATGCTAGAACCAGAAAAAAAAAAAAAGTTGAGTGAGTTGTAGAAAACAGTACAGTTGTTCATCAAAGAATTAAAACACTGAACTAATTACCATATGATCTAGCAGTTAAAAGCAAGAACTCAGATATTTGTACATCCCTGTTCAAGGTTCATGGCAGCATTATTTATAATAACCAAAAGGTGAAAACAAACTCAAGTGTCAATGGATGAATAAAGAGAATCTTGTATATACACACAACGGGATATTATTCAGGCTTAATAAAGAATGAGTTCTTGACACATATGCAGAGTACATCATGCAAAATGCTGGACTGGATGAATCACAAGCTGGAATCAAGATTGCCGAGAGCAATATCAACAACCTCAGATATGCAGATGACACCACCCTTATGGCAGAAAGCATAGAGACTATTGCTTGATCAGGGTGAAAGGAGAGTGAAAAAGCTAGCTTAAAACTCAACATTCAAAAAACTAAATTCATAGTCAATATCTTGTAATAAGTTACAATGGAAAATAATCTGAAAAATAATATTTATGTGTACATGTATAACTGTATCACCGTGCTGTGCACCTGAAAATTTCTAAGTCAACTATACTTCGATAAAATATATATATTAAAAAACAAAACTAAAGTAAGATCATGGTATCTGGTCCCATCACTTCACGGCAAATAGAGGGGGAAAGTGGAAACAGTGACAGATTTTATTTTCTTGGGCTCAAAAATCATGGTGGACAGTTACTGCAGCCATGAAATTAAAAGATACTTGCTCCTTGGAAGGAAAGCTATGACAAACCTAGACAGCGTATTAAAAAGCAGAGACATCACTTTGCCAACAATGGTCCATATAGTCAAAGCTTTGGTTTTTCCAATAGTGTAGTGTAGTGTTAAGTCGCTCAGTCGTGTTTGACTCTTGGCGATCCCATGGACTGTAGCCCGCCAGGCTCCTCTGTCAAGGGGATTCTCCAGGCAGGAATACTGGAGTGGATTGCCATTCCCTTCTCCAGAGGATCTTCCAGATGCAGAGATGGAATCCGGGTCTTCTGCGTGGCAGGCAGATTCTTTACTGTTTGAGCTACAGGGAAGACATATAGCTGTAGTTTTTACAGTTTAGTTCAGTTCAGTTGCTCAGTTGTGTCTGATTCTTTGCGACCCCATGAACTGCAGCATGCCAGGCCTCCCTGTCCATCACCAACTCCCAGAGTTCACTCAAACTCACGTCCATCAAGTAGGTGATGCCATCCAACCACCTCATCCTCTGTCGTCCCCTTCTCCTCCTGTCTCT
>NW_011495050.1:23252199-23252568 GCF_000754665.1 Bison bison bison | reverse complement strand
AGTCCTTGGCCACTGCTGAGTTTTCCAAATTTGCTGGCATATTAGGGCAGCACTTTCACAGCATCACCTTTCAGGATTTAGAATAGCTCAACTGGAATTCCATCACCTCCACTAGCTTTGTTCGTAGTGATGCTTTCTAAGGCCCACTTGACTTCTCATTCAAGGATGTCTGGCCCTAGGTAAGTGATCACACCATCGTGATTATCTTGGTCGTGAAGATCTTTTTTGTACAGTTGTTCTGTGTATTCTGGCCACCTCTTCTTAATATCTTCTGCTTCTGTTAGGTCCATACCATTTCTGTCCTTTATCGACCCCATCTTTGCATGAAATGTTCCCTTGGTATCTCTAATTTCTTGAAGAGATGTCTAG
>NW_011495050.1:23251367-23252099 GCF_000754665.1 Bison bison bison | reverse complement strand
GTCCATCACCAACTCCCAGAGTTCACTCAAACTCACGTCCATCAAGTAGGTGATGCCATCCAACCACCTCATCCTCTGTCGTCCCCTTCTCCTCCTGCCCCCAATCCCTCTCAGCATCAAAGTCTTTTCCAGTGAGTCAACTCTTTGCATGAGGTGGCCAAAGTACTAGAGTTTTAGCTTTAGCATCATTCTTTCCAAAGAAATCCCAGGGCTGATCTCCTTCAGAATGGACTAAATGGACCTCCTTGCAGTCCAAGGGACTCTCAAGAGTCTTTTCCAATATCACAATTCAAAAGCATCAATTCTTTGGCGCTCAGCCTTCTTCACAGTCCAACTCTCACATCCATACATGACCACTGGAAAAACCATAGCCTTGACTAGACGAAACTTTGTTGGCAAAGTAAATCTCTGCTTTTGAATATGCTATCTAGGTTGGTCATAACTTTCCTTCCGAAGGCGTAAGTGTCTTTTAATTTCATGGCTGCAATCACCATCTGCAGTGATTTTGGAGCCCAGAAAAATAAAGTCTGACACTGTTTCCACTGTTTCCCCATCTATTTCCCGTGAAGTGATGGGACCAGATGCCATGATCTTCATTTTCTGAATGTTGAGCTTTAAGCCAACTTTTTCCCTCTCCTCTTTCACTTTCATCAAGAGGCTTCTGAGTTCCTCTTCACTTTCTGCCATAAGGGTGGTGTCATCTGCATATCTGAGGTTATTGATATTTCTCCT
>NW_011495050.1:23250584-23251267 GCF_000754665.1 Bison bison bison | reverse complement strand
TCTCCTGGCAATCTTGATTCCAGCTTGTGCTTCTTCCAGCCTAGTGTTTCTCATGATGTACTCTGCATAGAAGTTAAAGAAGCAGGGTGACAATATACAGCCTTGACATACTCCTTTTCCTATCTGGAACCAGTCTATTGTTCCATGTCCAGTTCTAACTGTTGCTTCCTGACCTGCATACAGGTTTCTCAAGAGGCAGGTCAGGTGGTCTGATATTCCCATCTCTTTCAGAATTTTCCACAGTTTACTGTGATCCACACAGTCAAAGGCTTTGGCATAGTCAATAAAGCAGAAATAGATGTTTTTCTGGAACTCTCTTGCCTTTTCAATGATCCAGCAGATGTTGCCCATTTGATCTCTGGTTCCTCTGCCTCTTCTAAAACTAGCTTGAACATCTGGAAGTTCACGGTTCACATATTGCTGAAGCCTGGCTTGGAGAATTTTGAGCATTACTTTACTAGCATGTGAGATGAGTGCAATTGTGTGGTAGTTTGAGCATCTTTAGGCATTGCCTTCTTTGGGATTGGAATGAAAACTGACCTTTTCCAGTCCTGTGGCCACTGCTGAGTTTTCATGATACTTAAGGGCCCTAGAATTTTTAGAATGTAAATGAGCATTGAGCTCAACTTAGTCATCAGCTGCAATAGTTCCTAATAGGAGAGTCAGCAAAAAACCCTGCAGAT
>NW_011495050.1:23248566-23250347 GCF_000754665.1 Bison bison bison | reverse complement strand
AGAACTGATGATTTGAATTGTGGTGCTGGTGAAGACTCTTGAGAGTCCCGTGGACAACAAGGTCAAGCCAGTCAGTCCTAAAGGAAATCAATCCTGAATATTCATTGGAAGGACTGAAGCTGAAGCTGAGGCTCCAGTCAACAGTCTGGCCACCTGATGCGAAGAACTGACTCATTGGAAAAGACCCTGATGCTGGGAAAGATTGAGGGCAAGAGAAGAAGTGGTGACAGAGGATGAGATGGTTGGATAGCATCACTGACTCAATGAATGTGAGTTTGAACAAACTCCCCGGGGATAGTGAGGGACAGGGAAGCCTGATGTGCTACAGTTCATGAGGTCACAAAGACTTAAACATGACTTAGCAACTGAACAACAACAATATGGATGAACCTTGAAGACAGGCTAAGTACAGAAGTCAGACAAAAAAGGACAATATTACATGATTCCACTTACTATGAGGTGCTTCAGTTTAGTTAGTTCAGTTCAGTCACTCAGTCGTGTCCCAACTCTTTGTGACCCCATGGACTGCAGCATGCCAGCCTTCCCTGTCCATCACCAACTCCTGGAGTCCACTCAAACACATGCCCATTGAGTAGGTGATGCAAACCAACCATCTCATCCTCTGTCATCCCCTTCTCCTCCCGCCTTCAATCTTTCCCAGCATCAGGGTCTTTTCAAATGAGTCAGCCTTCCACATCAGGTGGCCAAACTACTGGAGTTTCAGCTTCAGCATCAGTCCTTCCAATGAACACTCAGGGCTGATCTCCTTTAGGATGGACTGGTTGGATCTCCTTGCAGTCCAAGGGACTCTCAAGAGTCTTCTCCAACACCACAGTTCAAAAGCATCAATTCTTCAGCGCTCAGCTTCCTTTATAGTCCAACTCTTACATCCATACATGACTACTGGAAAAACCATAGCTTTGACTAGACGGACCTTTGTTGGCAAAGTAATGCCTCTGCTTTTTAATATTCTGTCTAGGTTGGTCCTAACTTTTCTTCCAAGGAGCAAGTGTCTTTTAATTTCATGGCTGTAGTCACCATCTGCAATGATTTTTGAAGTGCTTACAATAGTCAAATTTAGAGAAACAAGAAGAATGGTGATTAGAGATGGGATGAGGGATTAATAAAGAATTATTGCTTAATAAATACAAAGTTTCAATGTGAGATGTTGAAAAAGAGCTAGGATAAATAGCAGTGATGCTGCAGAACAATGTGAATGTATTCAGTGCCACTTTAAAATGGCTAAATGGTAGAATTTATGTTGTACATATTTTCTCATAATTAAGAAAATGAAAAAAACTTTACAGTTCTGGAAACAGGTGGTGGTGAAGGCTGTACAACAATGTAAAGGTACAGCTGACATTTAAACATGAGCTGAATGGCACAGGTCCATGTATATGCAGATTTTTTCAATAAATACTACGTACATCATTGAACTATACACTTAAAAATGGTTAAAATGGGAAATTTTATGTTATGTGTGTTTTCCAACAACTGTTTTTTAAAAGTTTGGTGAAGCCCTTGACTAATTAGTTTCAGTCTTAATTAATCATTTTTAGAGCAGGTCAGAATACAGTTACTGATAAGTTTCTGAATACTTTGTAAGCAACTACAGCTAACCAGCCTCCTAAATGAAGCTGCTGCTGCTGCTGCTGCTGCTAAGTCGCTTCAGTCATGTCCAACTCTGGGCGACCCCATAGACGGCAGCCTACCAGGCTCCCCTGTCCCTGGGATTCTCCAGGCAAGAACACTGGAGTGGGTTGCCATTTCCTTCTCCAATG
>NW_011495050.1:23248075-23248466 GCF_000754665.1 Bison bison bison | reverse complement strand
TCTTTTCCATGGGGATGGTCTTGATCCCTGTCTCCTGTACAATGTCACAAACTTCCATCCATAGTTCATAGTTTTTCCAGTAGTCATGTACATATCGGAGAGTTAGACCATGAAGAAGGTTGAGCACCGAAGAACTGATGATTTGAATTGTGGTGCTGGTGAAGACTCTTGAGAGTCCCGTGGACAACAAGGTCAAGCCAGTCAGTCCTAAAGGAAATCAATCCTGAATATTCATTGGAAGGACTGAAGCTGAAGCTGAGGCTCCAGTCAACAGTCTGGCCACCTGATGCGAAGAACTGACTCATTGGAAAAGACCCTGATACTGGGAAAGATTGAGGGCAAGAGAAGAAGTGGTGACAGAGGATGAGATGGTTGGATAGCATCACTGACT
>NW_011495050.1:23240203-23247975 GCF_000754665.1 Bison bison bison | reverse complement strand
AGTGAAGTCGCTTCAGTCATGTCCGACTCTATGCGATCCCATAGACGGCAGCCTACCAGGCTCCCCCGTCCCTGGGATTCTCCAGGCAAGAACACTGGAGTGGGTTGCCATTTCCTTCTCCAATGCATGTAAGTGAAAAGTGAAAGTGAAGTCGCTCAGTCGTGTCTGACTCTTAGCGACCCCATGGACTGCAGCCTACCAGGCTCCTCCGTCCATGGGGTTTTCCAGGCAAGAGTACTGGAGTGGGGTGCCATTGCCTTCTCCGCCTAAACGAAGCACTGCCTACTAAAAGAATTGCTGACCTTCAACCTAGTGGCCCTGACTAAGCTGGGTGACCATATCAGTGAGTGAGTGAGTAAAAGTCGCTCAGTCGTGTCCAACTCTTTGCGACCCCATGGACTATACAGTCCATGGAATTCTCCAGGCCAGAATACTGGAATGGGTAGCCTTTTCCTTCTCCAGGGGATCTTTCCAACCCAGGGATCAAACCCAGGTCTCCAGCATTGCAGGCAGATTTTTTACCAGCTGAGCCACATAAAGTGTCCCTACAGAATGCTGTATATTGCTATTGCAGCAGTCAGGGATGGGTTCTGAAAATGCAGCACTTGCGTTTTGTTCCATGCAAGCATGAGCGTGCTATAATACTTTAGATTCGTTTTCCCCAAGCTAAGGACTGCACTTTCACCTTCAGCCACATCCCCTCTTTCTTTGACTAGGGCCTTGTTTCCCTGATTGTCATCTTTGGCCCTACTCCCTACTTCTTTAATCCTCTCCCTGTATCCTTCATCTCATTCTAAAATCAGATTAAGTCCTCTCATCCTATTAAAATCTTTCCTCAACTCTAATGCCTCTAAACTAGTTTCCCAACTTCTCCCCTCCTCTTAGTCGCCAAATAAGCTAAAATAGATTCTACTGGTACTGTTTCTAGTCCTCTATCCCTCTTCATTCCTTGATCCCTCGGGAATTGGCTTCTGCCCTGCCACTCAGTTAAATTACACTCCTGAAAGTTAACCATGACTTCCAATCTGAGAATCTCTTCATACTACCCAATCTAAAGGAAAAAAAGACAAACACTGATAAAAGTCATCAATCACTTTCTTCTTAAAACTCTTCTCTCCCTTGCCTGAAACACCATATTCGCCAAATTATTCTCTGAGTCTCTGGCATCCCTTTCACCTCCCTCCTCCTAATCCCCAAATAGGAGGACTGTTATTCTGTCCTTCATCATTTTTTCCTTCTCTCCTAAGAACTTTTCAGAAGTTTTCTTTTTGAAATTTTGCAAAGTTATTTTATAAATGCAGAATACCATCAGCACAAAGGATACTAGAAGGAGTCAGGTAGTTGAAGAACAATTATACTTATGCCAAAAGCTAATTAGCTGGCAAAAGAGGAATGCTTCTCTATTGCACATGCATATCTCAGCGTTCAAGGTTAAGAAAACCACATTTGTATTTTTTGGCAGGTAAAATACATTTTAAATGAAAAAAACATTTGGAATGTTTTCTTTTTTAAATGACTGTACCGCTAGAAGGAAGTATCTAACAATCTGGTCATTATTAATTGCCTGTTTTCTGATATGGTTAATTATTTAGGCTTGATGCAATCATTCAGCTAGTTAAGCCTGCTTACTTGATACAGAGTTAAGGATAGGATGTATAAATGGCAATGAAATATAAATATCAGTTTCTTAAAGCTCAAAAATAATAATTTCCTCTAGAAGAGAGTTTAAAACTTTCATATAGAAATAAAAAGTGAAATCCATAGAGAGCCAATGTTATACCTTACTTTAAAAGTTGTCAGAATATTTATAGTCTTTAAAAGTATAATTTATGATAACTAACAGATAATAATTTATTAATATTAATATTAAATAATAATTTATTGGTATTAAATATTAAAGCCAAGACATTTTTGCACACTTTGGGACTGCTGACTAGCAATGAATCCTTTTTTCATTATAGTTAGTTGATTAACAATGATGTGTCAGTATAGATGTACGACTAAGTGATTCAGTTATGCCCACAGCATGAGTACTGGAGTGGGCTGCCATGACCTTCTCCAGGGGATCTTCCCAAGCCAGGGATCAAAGCCATGTCTCTTACATCTCCCACACTGGCAGGTGGGTTCTTTACCACTAGTACCACCTGGGAAGCCCTTTAAAAGTATAATTTATAGAATTAATGGATAATAATTTATTAATAGCAAATATTAAAACCAAGACATTTTTGCACGCCTTAGGACTGTTGACTATCAATGAATCCTTTTTTAAATTTATTATTATTTTTTTTACTGAAAGATTCTTTGAATTATAGAGTGCTTTACAATTTTCACAAGTTTCATAAAAAAGAAAAATGACTCATTTTAAAGCTTTTTATCATAAAAGTAAAATATCTAAGATTATTTCATGTAAGCAATTTTCTAAACATTTTAAAACTCAAAACACTTAAGAATATGGGGACACTTCTAAGATATAGTGCTAAACGAAAAACAAAAATTACAAAACAACAGAATCTCATGATTTCAATTTTGGTTAAAAAACAGTATGTTTCTCATGGGCATGATCTACACGCAAAGCAAAAGAATACCATACATCTAAATGTTAGCTGTGAATCTCTAGGCAGACAAGTATAAGTGATTTTTCTTTTCTTCTTCATATTTTGCTTTCTGTCTTTACTTCTTCCTTCCTTTCTATGAGGGCTTCCCTGGTGGCTCAGAGGTTAAAGCATCTGCCTGCAATGCAGGAGACCTGGGTTTGATCCCTGGGTCTGATCCCTGGGTCGGGAAGATCCCCTGGAGGAAGAAATGGCAACCCACTCCAGTATTCTTGCCTGGAGAACCCCATGGATGGAGGAGCCTGGTGGGCTACAGTCCACTGGGTCGCAAAGAGTCTGACACGACTGAGCGACTTCACTTTCACTTTTCCTTTCTACAGTAAACATGTGTTACATTTATAGCTGGGCTTCCTGGAAGAATAAACTCTACACTCTATTCAATCTTGTGCCTCACTCTGGCAGAGCAGAAAAACAAGACCATCTCCCAAAGTTGTACCAAATGGCTTTAAAGCACTCTCAGTGTTCTCATGCACCTAATCTATCAACAGATTCTATTAATCCACTTTTAAAAACATACCTGAAACCAACCAATTCTCACTTTCTTCTCTGCTTTTACCACCCTAATCCAATCATCCCTTGTGTGGCTCATTCAAGTCTCCTAGTTCTGTGATTCTACCCTTGTAACTCCCTCAGGCTATTCTCATGCCATTCCCCTTCTCAGAAATCCTCCCTGACGTCTCATCTCATTCAGAATAAGAGTCTAAGTATTTACTGTAGCCTTCAAGTCTCTATGATCTGGACCTGGAGTTAGCAGGCACACTCCCACTTCAAGACTAATGAACCTGCAGTTGGCCGCCTTTATGTGGTATATTTTCTACACAGATATCCATTTTCTTAAAAGTTTTCATTCAAGAGTCATCTCTTCAATGAAGCCTTCACTAGCAATCCAATAATGTACATCAACCACCACTGAAATTTCCTACCCCATCACTGAAATTTCCTTTCTCGCTTACCTGTTTTATTTTTCCTACTGTAGGACTTATTACTAACAAAGTTTTGTTGTTGTTTAATAGCTCGGTTGTGTCTGACTCTTTTGTGACCCCATGGACTGTTGCCTGCCAGGCTTCTCTGTCCATGGGATTTCCCCGGTAAGGATACTGGAGTGGGTTGCCATTCCTTCTCCAGAGGATCTTCCCAATCCAGGAATTGAACCCATGTCTCCTACATCTTTTGTACCGCCAGGTAGATTGTTCACCACTGAGCCACCAGAGAAATCCTAAGGTGTTGTATTTACTTCTCTTCTTCATTATCTCTCCCCCTCAATAAAGAGAAATTTTCAACTTTTTTTTTTTTTATTGTTGCATCCTCAGAACTACAACAGTCCCTAGCCATAATAGGTATTCAGTAAATAACTGCTGAATGAAAGAATAAATACATTCCTGTGTAAAGCCAAAGCTTTTGGGTCACAGTAATAGCTGACTCATCTAAAGTCATGCTATGAGTGCAACTTATTTATTCATATTTTGAAAATCAGTATCTAAAATGACTTCACAGAGGGCTAAGAGCTGAAGAACAGCTTCAATAAACAAAAATGTAGTCATATTTTCTTAAACCTAAAAGGGAACCTCTAGGATCTTCTCTTCAAAATTCAGCAATAAAATTATGACGTGATTTGTTATATCAAAGGTTCTCTGGGAGATCACATTGCTGTTATTGTTGATACTAAAAAATAAGCAATATTGGCTAAAACGACAAAGTTACTCTTCTAAGTTTTCCACTAGAATATTCAATTCCACTCTAGGAGGCTGGATATAAAAACATTCCTTATATATAAACAAAAAACAAGCTGAATATCATACTTCTATGCACCTGAGTATCTGTTATCTAAAAGATCTTGAGATATTTTATAAACATCAATCAATGCTGTGCAAAGAAAGCTAAGACAGAATAGGCAATTAGATACTGTGAAAAACTGGAGGCAATCAGAAGAAATGCAGTCCATGGTGGCAGTGACACAAGCTAAGCAGGAGGTATGGATAATCTGGGTAAGTGCCATGGAAAAATAAATATCATGATTGGACTTGAGGCAAATGGAAACAGTTCAAATTGGCTTCGTACAGTACTCTGCGGAACATATGATGTCCATATGTCCATTACCAACAAACTGAAACATGGAAAATAACAAAAGCCAATGCTGTGATGGCTATAAGAACACACCCAATGCCAGTCTCTACCACACCACAGCAACGTAACTTACTACAGCTGCCAGGTAAGCTGGCTAAGAAGTCAGAAGCAATAAGAAAAGAAAAGGGGAAAGACCTACTATGAACTGTTCTCTTCACATACAGAAGAAAAAGCCAGATCTACACTAGAAAGTAAAATATGACCACAATCAAGGCTGAAAATAAAGTGCAATTTTTCTTTTCTTTAGAGTCCCCAAAAGTATGAAATACTTTAGAATTAAATAGGTCAGTATTTTGTCCACAATTACAAATAATTTAAGATTAAAAGACCTAAATAAAATAAGAATGGGATAAGATGGAATAACATCCAAGAAAAAAAAAAAACCTGCAAACGTGACTTTCCCAATTCAAAACACATAAGAGTGAGCTAAAGCAAACTGAACAAAAGATGTGCTAGGGATCCATCATGTTGTACGTCAGTGCTAACAAGTCTACCAAATCTTCTTTCCGTATTCTCTACATCCCAAAGTGATTCTTCAAGATAAAAATTATAGTTGATACCAAAGAAGTACTGCTTACTCAAATGTCATGAATACCAATATACACAGCAAAGCCAAAACTATTTTTAAAAAAATTATAAAAAGTAAACTAACATCTTAGAGCTTATCTGGTGGTCCTGACCTTTTCAACCAATTAAAACCAGATATACCCAGCCAGGTGAACTGCATAAAAATAACTTCAGCCCTAAATCAGAAATACATTGGTTGTCACTCACTGAAACTATACAGTAATAAGATCCAGCAGTTAAAAATACATAACTATTTTATAGTAAATATCAGTGTCATTCCTGTTTCAACCTGACTTCCCATTCTACCCTCAAACCCCCCAAACTTGAAACCAAGTACCATTTGTTGAGTAGCTGGAGTGTGGTTAAGGAAAGGAAGCTATGCTTGTTTGTAAGGAATCTGCCATTTCCTCCCTGCCAAAACACTTGTTTAAAAAGTCATGTAATATTTCTATTAAATTGTAAATGCAGCCGACAAGGAAATGGCCTACTGGCAGTGTGCTGCCTTTGTGGCAGAGCCAACGGGCCTACAGCAAAATAGTGCACATGATAATTTCAACATGCATTCCCAAGTAACAAAATTGTGCTTTACATAAATACCACAGAACCTGAGCAAGATCCAGAAAAAGCAATGAAAATTTGCCCAAGCTTTCATGCTTGCCTGTATCAATTGTATGTCATAACTAAAGCAAAATAGAAAAGCATCTACATATGTCCAAGAAGCTTGTGAAGTTAGATCATATAACCCTGGGAAAACTATTGCAACTTAAATCTGTGTATTTCTTGTTAACCACTGTAACAACTCACTAATAAAAATTAAGAAAAACTGCGGGTATCAAATGAACCAAAATGTACTAACTGCATACAAGTCCTTAAAGACTATAATGCAACTTATTAACAGGAACATATGTTCAGCATAAGCCACAATTGTTATGTTAAATTACTTCTTCCTTTGATATCACTCATTTGATTACAGAATTTAAGAGATTCACAAACCTTCCAATTAAAACAGTGACCTTCAGTTTATAAGTCACTTACTGCAATGCTTATAAAGTCACCTCTGATCATTTATCCCTTACCTTTCATTACATAGCACAACTACATGTAATTATGCTATTTAAACGATCCCAGATGTAATGAAGATGATTCTATTTATGTAAACGTTCTACTGAAAACTAAGTTAACATAATCAAACAAATAATCTGTACTTAATATATTCCTCTAGGACAGCTGAAAATTCTACTCTGCAAGAATTTAGCTAAAATAGTTTTTAAGTCAGGTATGTTCTATCTGTCTTCATTTTTTAAAATATGTCTGATTCAGCCATGATTTCAAACATCAATATACTGCAGACAGCATTTCCTCCAAAAACATTATGAATTTTTAAGTGCAACAGACAAGAAAGTAGAGTCAACACCTGCCCACAGATACCTCCCAATATCCTAATACAAAAACACCTAGATATTTATTATGTCTTCTAAAATAAACGTTAACCTAAACTGTTTCTATGACTCGTTTAATACAAAACACAACAAAACTTACAATGATCAATATAGTTCAGTTCAGTTCAGTTCAGTTCAGTCGCTCAGCCATGCCCGACTCTTTGCAACCCCATGAACTGCAGCACGCCAGGCCTCGCTGTCCATCACCAACTCCCGGAGTTCATCCAAACCCATGTCCATTGAGCTGATGATGCCATCCAACCATCTCATCCCCTGTCATCCCCTTCTCCTGCCCTCAATCTTTCCCAGCATCAGGGTCTTTTCAAATGAGTGAGCTCTTCACATCAGGTGGCCAAAGTATTGGAGTTTGAGCTTCAATATCAGTCCTTCCAATGAACAGCCAGGACTGATTTCCTTTAGGATGGACTGGTTGGATCAATATAGTAATTCTATACAATTGATTTTAAGACTTTCAAGAGGGTTGATGACTGAATCACCATTAGCAAACCAAAGCTACTGTCCAGAGGTCAACATTAAGTCTTTCTGATCTCCTTCAACATATTAACAGGATCTAAAGTAGCAAATATGTGTGTGTGTGTTTATTTACATTTATATATATGAATTAAAGCAATTTAAAATTGAAACTTTAACTGCACTTAGTGAAAGTTCAAAAGTCAAGTCAAGAACAACGCTATGGCTTTCAGTTCAGTTCAGTTCAGTCCAGTCGCTCAGTCGTGTCCAACTCTTTACAATCCCATGAATCGCAGCACACCAGGCCTCCCTGTCCATCACCAATTCCCAGAGTTCACTCAAACTTGTGTCCATTGAGTCGGTGGTGCCATCCAAACACCTCATCCTCTGTCGTCCCCTTCTCCTCCTGCCCCCAATCCCTCCCAGCATCAGAGTCTTTTCCAATGAGTCAACTCTTTGCATGAGGTGGCCAAAGTATTGGAGTTTCAGCTTTAGCATCATTCCTTCCAAAGAACACCCAGGATTGATCTCCTTTAGAATGGACTGGTTGGATCTCCTT
>NW_011495050.1:23239453-23239989 GCF_000754665.1 Bison bison bison | reverse complement strand
GACTCTCAAGAGTCTTCTCCAACACCACAGTTCAAAAGCATCTATTCTTCAGTGCTCAGCTTTCTTCACAGTCCAACTCCCACATCCATACATGACTACTGGAAAAACCATAGCCTTGACTAGATGGACCTTTGTTGGCCAAGTAATGTCTCTGCTTTTGAATATGCTATCTAGGTTGGTCATAACTTTCCTTCCAAGGAGTAAGTGTCTTTTAATTTCATGGCTGCAGTCACCATCTGCAGTGATTTTGGAGCCCCCCAAAAATAAAGTCTGACACTGTTTCCACTGTTACCCCATGATTTCCCATGAAGTGATGGGACCAGATGCCATGATCTTCGTTTTCTGAATGTTGAGCTTTAAGCCAACTTTTTCACTCTCCTCTTTCACTTTCATCAAGAGGCTTTTGAGTTCCTCTTCACTTTCTGCCATAAGGGTGGTGTCATCTGCATATCTGAGGTTACTGATAGTTCTGCCGGCAATCTTAATTCCAGCTTGTGCTTCTTCCAGTCCAGCGTTTCTCATGATGTACTCTGCCT
>NW_011495050.1:23225744-23239353 GCF_000754665.1 Bison bison bison | reverse complement strand
TGTTGCTTCCTGACCTGCATACAGATTTCTCAAGAGGCAGGTCAGGTGGTCTGGTATTCCCATCTCTTTCAGAATTTTCCACAGTTTATTGTGATCCACATAGTCAAAGGCTTTGGCATAGTCAATAAAGCAGAAATAGATGTTTTTCTGGACTCTCTTGCTTTTTCGATGATCCAGCGGATGTTGGCAATGGCTTTCAAGTTGTACTTAATTAGTATTTACTTTCATTTTTCATTTATTTCACTGATTCTTATTCTAACCTACAGGTACAACATCATTATTCTAAGAAAGAAGAACCTCAGCTTGCTAGATTTCAATATTAACATCATGAAGTATCTTTGAGATAGGAAAGGGAATTGAGCACATATTCACAAAAAACATTTCTTGGATGCTCTTATGTAAGTCACTCTGCTTTTCAGTTAGACACACAAAGACGAAATACACTGCATTTAAAACTTAGATCTAGTAGAAGAAATAAGACAAAAGCATTAACACTGCAATATTGATACATAGGAAGTTTAAAAGAATCATAAGAAAGACAAGAGAAAAGGTGATACAGGAATTCAGAGGGGAAAAAAAAAGACTTCTTTTTTAAATTAGTGGAACATCAGATAATAATTAGACATACATAAAACTAAACTTTCCAGAAGTTCAAGAGTTTGGGGGATTGGGGGGAAATCACAGATGTCCTATGAATATATAGTTCCTGGTTCCAGATTAAAACACAGAACAGTGATGTACTGTAATAAAGTAAATAATGAACAAAACCACATATTAAATATACAATATAATAAGAAACTCTTTTGAGCGTCTCCAATACTATTATTGAGAGCCACAGTTCTCGGTCTTCGGGGATCAAGAAACTTGTATTTTCATTGATGAAAACTGTGAACTTTCTCACCAAAAGCTGGACATCTGCCCAAAAAACAATATTTAAATGCAATTCTGGGGGTCCACTGACTCTCTGAATTCTCTGCTCCAGAAAAACTCATTCTACTCTCTTGTGAATCACAGTTTCCATTACTGAGTATAGTGAAAATGAAGTAGAAAACATCTGTATATCACAATATGACCTGAGGTTAGAAAAGAGAGTCCACATGTCTCTCTGTCCTCGTGGGCTCATTATTTCCATATTGTTTCCAGTAGAGGCTGCAGAAGTCATCTCAGCAGCCATAAGCAAGGGCGTAAAAGCTTTCAACAACCTCCCCCAGCTGGCAATAAACTCCCCTGGGCACTGTATAAGCTCCCAATACCTCAAACTCTACTCAATAAGCCAAGAAGACAACAGTAAATATTATCAAATAGGGTACCCTCTGAAAGAACTTGAATTACTTTATAATTTCAATTTGAGATTGAAAACTTAATAAAGCCACCTAATATTTCTAAAGTATTTAATATTATATATATATTGCTCATTTACAATGTCTTCTATGATCTTCATAACAATTTAGTGAAATGGACCATTTGTTGCTATTCAGTTGCTCAGTCATGTCCAACTCTTTGTGACCCCGTGAACTGCAGCATACCAGGCTTTTCTGTCCTCCACCATCTCCTGGAGCTTGCTTAAACTCACGTCCATCAAGTCAATGATGCCATCCAACCATCTGATTCTCTGTTGTCCCCTTCTCCTCCTGCCTTCAATGTTTCCCAGCATCAGGGTCTTTTCTAATGAGTCAGCTCTTTGCATCACGTGACCAAAGTATTGGAGCTTCAGCTTCAGCACAATCCCTCCAATGAATATTCAGGACTGATTTCCTTTAGGATTGATTGGTTTGATCTCTTTGCAGTCCAAGGGACTCTCAAGAGTCTTCTCCAACACTACCTCTCAGTTCAGTTCAGTTCAGTCGCTCTGTCATGTCTGACTCTTTGCAACCCCATGGACTGCAGTACACCAGGCCTCCCTGTCCATCACCAACTCCTGGAACTTGCTCAAACTCATGTCCATCAAGTCGGTGATGCCATCGAACCACCTCATCCTCTGTCGTCCCCTTCTTCTCCTGCCTTCAATCTTTCCCAGCATCAGGGTCTCTTCAAAGGAGTCAGCCCTCCACATCAGGTGGCCAAACTACTGGAGTTTCAGCTTCAGCATCAGCCCTTCCAATGAATATTCAGGATTGATTTCCTTCAGGATGGACTGGTTGCATCTCCTTGCAGTCCAAGGGACTTTCAAGAGTCTCCTCCAGCACCACAGTTCAAAAGCATCAATTCTTCGGCGCTCAGCCTTCTTCACAGTCCAACTCTCAAATACATACATGACCACAGGAAAAACCACAGCTTTGACTAGACAGACCTTTGTCAGCAAAAAATGTCTCTGCTTTCTAATATGCTGTCTAGGTTTGTCACTGCATTCCTTTCAAGGAGCAAGTCTTTTAATTTCATGGCTGCAGTCACCATCTGCAGTGATCTGGGAGCCCACAAAAATACAGTCTGCCACTGTTTCCACTGTTTCTCCATCTATTTGCCATGAAGTGATGGGACCAGATGCCATGATCTTCGTTTTCTGAATGTTGAATTTTAAGCCAACTTTTTCACTCTCCTCTTTCACTTTCATCAAGAGGCTCTTTAGTTCTTCTTTGCTTTTTGCCATAAGAGTGGTGTCATCTGCATATCTGAGGGTATTGATTTTCTCCCAGCAATCTTGATTCCAGCTTGTGCTTCATCCAGCCTGGCATTTCACATGATATACTCTGTATATAAGTTAAATAAGCAGGGTGACAATATACAGCCCTGATGTACTCCAATATAACTAATTTACAGATAACAGAATTGATTTAGGACTCATACACCAGGTCACCACTACTATGTGGCAACAATGAAAGCATTATGGCACTGGAAGAAATCAGATTTCCAAAGGTTGGTACAGTGATTCTTGCCCTTAAAATTCAAGTTACAAACCAATACTGGGTCACAGAATCAACTGAATTGATTTGAACCACCATTTTTTTTTTTTAATTAAAAGGTGAAGTACAACAAAGGTAAGACTGTGATAGAATAGAAATCAGAGTGGATCACAAATAGTAATTCACAATATAAAATTTATTTCACATGGGACCCATTATAGACATACATAGATAAGTACTGTTCGTCTAGTCTAAGAACCCTTCAGTTGTGTCTGACTCTTTGCAACCCCACAGTCTGTAACCTGCCAGGCTTCTCTGTCCACAGGATTATCTCAGCAAGAATACTGGGTAGGTTGCTATTTCTTCTGCCATCTTCCAGACCCAGGGATCAAACCTGTGGCTCCTGCATTGGCAGGCCGCATTCTTTACCACTAAGCTACCTGGGAAACTATTTATGTATATTTTGTTTCAACTGTGTGCACACACATGCATGCCCACATGTGCATAATATGTCACAGCGTGGAATATATTTCTTACTAAGGATCACAGTCAAAAAAATATGAAATATAAATCATCCTTCAATCATTAATAAATCAACTTCAATTGTCTCCTGTAAATGCTCCCACACAAATACAGAGAAATATTGCCTTTGTTAGTATCCCACATTAAAATCTTTAAAAGATAGATTCTAGTGTAATTCTTTATCTAAGTAAAACTTAATGGAAATATGTCTCCAATATTACTATTCATATTCACATAATTAGTACGTCAGTGAGAAAGTGATGATTGCTTCCTCAGTATTTACCAAACTAATCATATTTACAGAGGACTTGGCAACATCAACAGCAAGGTTTGAATATAAATTAACAGTGAGAATTTGTCTTCCCTGTGAAACCCTCAGGGGTGACCTCAGCAGACTCAACCAAGAGAAATTGAGATCTGTTTATTCTGTTTTCCCTGCTTATTCATCTCTTCAAGAATAATAACTCCAACTGGACAGAAATATGTTGAAACTGTCAATGTAATAAACTTAAATCCTCGATTTTGGGGCTGGAATGCCTTGTACTCCCACATGTATTAGGACCACAGGGCAGAACAACTCTAACTCTCAAATAGAGTGAAAAACCACATGTCCTGGAAGTAGTACTGAAATGCTCCAATGATCCAATTTGCCCCCTCCTCCGGATCCTTAGCTATTTCTGATCTGAAAGTATAGTTAAGAGAATCAAGGTACCACTTAAAATAATCAGGCAGAAAAACGTAGGGAACAGATAGGGGGAAGAAATGGAGTATAAACAGAAAGAAAAGTCAAGGTTCAAAAGGGACTGTATGAGCATTCATGTATGCACACTGTTAGGAAATAGGGAACAGTCAAAGGAAGTAAAGGCAGCACTGGGGAGAAATGGAAAAAAAGGAAGATGAGGATAAGTTCAAAGGAGAAAAACAAGCAATGTAACACCAAAATAATAAAAATCATATAGGCATATGATCCTTTATGATTTGTAATATACATATAAATGAATAAAAGTTGTTACAGTGTATGGTCTTACATTCTAAACAACTGAATATATATGCACTTCCTCCCCATACACACACACAGAAAGCAAAATAATTCTAACATCAGAATGCAAGTTATCACTGGGATGGAAGTTCCAAGAGGACAGGAAACACACCTGCACTGCTTACCACTACATCCTCAAAGTCTGGCTGGGACGCGATGACTGCGCCCTGAATGTATGCAGAAGGAAATAAAAGGGAACAGAAGTAAAAGAATATACGAAGAAAATTCCAGGGTTCTTGTCTTCAAAAAACCAAACATCCATACTTAGGTGACACTCAGTTTCTCTGACACAAAATAACCAACGTAGGTAACCAGATATATTCTCCAACTGGTCAAAAGGTTGACTTCCTGCCTCCACATGAGAACAGGCACCTATTTTAACATTAACACTAAATCAAAAATGTTAATATTAATGATTAAATTTTGTATTACTGCTAAAATGGATATGTCCATGATAAAAAATAAACACAATTATATGGCAAATAAGTTTCAACAGCATTATTCTCATCACTAAAGGAATCAATAAAAATTATTTTTAAAAAATAATATCCCCAAAATGTAAACTCCAATTTACAACTATTAAATATTTATACAAAATCCCTAGAACACATCTATTGCACAAAGCAAAGTAATACAACAATTAAATACAAATAAGCAATCCTCTACTTGTAGAATAGCAAATCTGAGATACATTTTGACTCAAAGACTTCCCAAGGGAAGGACTGCGAGGATTCTACCCAAAAGAATTATAAAGGGACTTAGATTGAGTATTACAATTGGATACAAAAAGTGATGGGGGACAGCTGGAAGAACAATAAACAGGCAGTAAAAAGTCAAAGGGCTGGGAGACTTCAGCCAGCAAACAGAAAACGGCAGACCAAACTAGAGAAAAGCTGATTAAAATGAGACCAGAAACTCAACAACACAAAAAACAACCCAATTTTAAAATGGCAAATAACCTGAATAGCCACTTCTCCAAAGAAGATACACAAATGAACAAAAAGTACATGAAAAGATACTCAACATCACTAGCTATTAGGGAAATGTAAATCAAAACCATGAAGTAACACTTCACTCTCATTAGGATGTCTATTATCAAAAGACAGAAAATAAGCGTTGGCAAGAATGTGGAGAAACTGGAATCTTTGTGTATTGCTGGTGGGAATGTAAAATAGCACGATGCTATGAAAAGCAGTAGAGAGGTTCCTCAAAAATTTAAACATAAAATTACCGTATGACCCAGCAATCTAGTTCTGGGTATATACCCAAGGAATTGAGAGCAGACTCTCACAGACAATAAATGTACATCCATGTTCATAGAAGCACTAGTCACAACAATCAAAAGGTGGAAGCAACTCAAGTGTCCAATATGGATGAATGGTCAAACAAAATGTGGTATTTATATTATGGAATATTATTCAGCCTTAAAAAAAGAATTTGGATATATGCTACAACAATGGACGAACCTTGAAAACATTACATTAAGTGAAAGAAGGCAGACACAAAAGGACAAATATTGTATGATTTCACTTATATGAGACGCTTAGAATAGTCAAATTCATAGAAACAGAGAGAATTATGGTCATAAGGTGTTGGGGGAGGAGATAATATAGAGTTACTTTTTAATGTGTATAGAGTTTTAGTTTGGGATGATACAAATTTCTGTACTCGACAGTGTGATGTGAATGTACTTTAATGCCACTGAATTGTATACTGAAAAATGGTTAAAATGATATCATTTTTATGAATACTTTACCACAATTTTAAAAATTTGAGAAAAAACAAGGAAAATAGATTCTGAAATTAATTGTTACTTATCTTAAATACATATAATTTGAAAAAATGGAACAGATTATAGAGGATATAGTGGGTTGAAGAGTGGCCCCCAAAAGATACGTCTATATCCTAATATTCAGAACTTCTAAACAGGATCTCATTTGGAAAAAAAAAAAAAAATCCCTGCAGTTGGAGATTGTTCTGGATTACTGGAGTGGGCCCTAAATCCAATGGCATCTGTCCTTTAAAGAAAAAGGCAGAGGAAAATCTGAGACAGACAGAAGAGGAAAACGCAGACACTCACAAAGGAGAGAGTAATGTAAAAGGGGCAGGCAGGGACTGGAGAGATGTAGCTACAACCCAAGGAATGCCAAGGACTGCTGGCAGCCGCCACCCCAAAGCTGGAGGGGGCAGAAAACGGAGTCTCCTTTAGAGCTTCTGGAAGGACTGCAGCTCTGTGAACACCTTCATTTCAAATTGCTGGCCTCCAGAATTGTAAGAGAATAAAGTTCTATAGTTTTAAGCCACCAAATTTGTGGTAATATGTTAGGACGGCCCTAAGAAATTACCATGGGGGTAAAAAAGAGAAAATGAAAACTAAGAAAGTAGATTTGTTGAGCACAGAACATGTCATTCAAGCCAAAATTTAACTATGTAAAAAGCGAGAGAAAAAGGGAATCCTGAGCTTTGTCACTGAGTTGTAATTTCTGGCCATACGATGTCAGAGGGCAAAGTCCCGTGCACACACACTGAGATGGGCCAGGTGCCGACCCAGGCACACACAGCAGGAACTGGGGGATGGAAGATGTGCAGGTGTGCCGGGGGCGGGGACGACTTAACTGGCACCTCTAACCAAGCCCAGTCGTCCAAAATTTCTCAACTTGGTTCTATTATTAATTGGGCAGGAAGGAAGGAGGTCATGGATTCCTGTTTTGTTTTTTTAATTAAAAAATGACTGACTCAGCTTTCAATTCTTAAGACCTGGATATAAACATTTTTGAAATTTTTTAAAAAAAGAAATCATGTTGGATTAGGAGTATACTTGGTTCTGACATAGTGCCACGTAATTTGCAATGAGAGAAGTTACTCTGTGCTTTATTTTTTAAATCCTTGGCTATCTGCTAAAGAGACTACCTCATGGTCAAAGTGAATATGTGGAACTGTTTGGTTGGAAAAAATAAGATTTATACTGGAGGAAGCAGAACAGTAATACTCTTAAGTCCTGGGTTAAATCCCAGCTATGGCACTTAGCTAGGCTGTCTTGGATACTTTGGTTAACCTCGCTAACTTAAACTCAAATATATCTAGCTGAGGATCACCCTAAAAACTTTCTAGCTGAAAGTACCAAAGATATCTAATATTCAGAAAAGAAATGAGAATTGTATTGATCGTTTTATGCTGACCTAGTTATATTTCATGTCAATATTTTCAAAGAATTCATGCTATTTTTGTTTCGCTTTAGCAAGAGTTTATATGTACAAGGAAGACGACACATATCATACACAATTACGTTCCTCAAAGAGTTCTCTTTAAAGTGGCAGGCAGATTTTTAAATATTTCAGTATAGTACATTATTATCTATACTACTGAAGTTCAATTCATAATAGCACTATAGTATCAGAATTTTAATTTATTCTTCTTTTTCAAATACTCTAAAATACTGCATTCTTTTTCCTCCCATCTGTTTACTTCACACATTTCTCCATCTACCCTGAAATCACCTTCTTTTCTTTACACACACACACACACATTCTCTCTCTCTCCCTCCTCCACCTTCTTTCTGCCTTCATTTCTACATCCTTTCTTCTTGAGTTGAATACAGCCACTAGAGGGCAATAAGTTTACAAAGATAAACGTACTTATCTATAATGAATTAAGATTCACATACTAATAAATTTTAAAACTGTTCATCACAACCTCTAAAGCAGTGGCAATTAGACTTGAATATGAAATCTATACATTTCAGACTCAAAAATTTATCATGGAAAAGGAGTTCATAAAAGCATAAAATAATATTCATAAAAGGAATTCCATTTTCTCACTGAACACTAAAAATAAAAGCTTAATTCACTTACAGATACATAGCAATATTAGAAATCAGGATTCTTTTTTAATATTAGCTCAACTAGAGAAACAAAAACACAAAAAGGTACAATATGCAGGGTAAGTAGAAGAGAATGGATTTCTTCCAAGCCTCCACTGTTACATTCAGAATATGAGGAACTGAATAATGTAGTGGATTTACCAGCCCTTTCTTCTATTTAAATCATGGGGAAATTCAGCAGGTATACTTTGCGGGGAGAAAAACAGCCACTGTAGAGAGAAATACAGGCTTCACTTCTTTTCCTCCCAGTTAAGGATGTGATGGTGGAAAGAAGTGAACAGTCACTAATCCCTAACAGATAATTTTACTAATTTTTGCACAGAATCCAAATTCAAATGATCTTTTTACTCCATGTTTATTTACACTCACACTACAAAACTGGAGCGCTTTTAACATTGACATTTTCCATCACTTTCTTACCCTCATGGGATGTATATCAGCATAAGGAGGTTTTCCTTCCGCCATTTCTATAGAAGTAATGCCAAGGGACCAGATGTCAGCCACACAGTTGTAGCCTATTTCCTGAATGACCTCAGGAGCCATCCAAAACGGAGTTCCTATCACAGTATTGCGTTTCGCCATTGTATCCTGCAAGAACATGACAGATATAACTACAAAACACTAAGGAAACGTATTGGCCAACGTGTTCCTTAAACTAAATATCTGAAACCCTCAAATACTACAGGTCAGATCTGAAATTGACTAGTTTCCTAAAATTTCAGCCAGTTGTGACATGACATATTTAGGAATTTAGAATTCTAAAATAACCAAGAGTCTGCAAGTAACTTAACTCCACTACCCTTCATTAAAGATAGCACTATAACAATAAAACCTACAGAAATAAACAAATGTAGCTTTCCTTTCCAAATATTTAAGCACTTTGATGGCAATATATATTCTTTCATATTCATCCAATGTCTCTTAAATGGTAAATAAAAAATAATTAAATAATACCTAAATCATGGCTTCCTCTCCCTGAAGCAATGAAGTTACGCATTTCTTTTCATAACCCTCAAAAGATATTATCAAGGTTTAGTCACACTCGAACTTGGACAATACAAACCAACAGTGCTTCCAAAAGTAGCACACTTACCGTTAACTGACCAGCAACTCCAAAATCCGCCAGTTTTGCATGTCCTTCTGTATTGAGGAGAATATTTCCAGCTTTTATATCTCTGTGTATTTTTCTCATAAAGTGTAAGTATTCTAGTCCTTTCAAAGTAGATTTGAGAATGGTTGCAATTTCATCTTCTGTTAACTGTAAAGAAATATTTTAAAAACTCAACTGAAATGCTGAGACAACTAAACTCTTACAAGAGAGCATTGTTAACAAGCACTTCTTTCTAAAGATCACTAAACTTTTAGGAAAAGGCTAAACGGTAAAGTACCGAGAACCTCTTTTTCTGATGAAAGAAAATGTCATCATTCAATTTCTCCTTTCTTTAAAATTATCCATGTCATTCCTAAAGCACGTAACATATTCCAAGAATCACCATGACCCTAAGAAATCACTCTTCCCTACGCCATCTAACTCTGAGGTGACAATATGACAGTTATCTGTCCTGAAAAAGTAAATCCAGAGACACCCTTCCCTGCGGTGCCTCCTCACTTTACTGCTGACAGTGGAAACCAAGAGTGTCACACAAAGCAGAGGAAATGCGGAGGGGTGGGCTGCCAAGAGCCTCCTGCGTGAAGCATGGACACCAATACCACTCCTCCTCCCAGTGAGGCACTCTCAACCCACCCAGGTTCTAGACTTCCAACTCTAATAATGAGAACTCAGAAATGAGAATGTCAGAGAAAGACTAGGAGAACGGAAACACAAAAACAGGCCATCAGGGGAAGGAAAAAGGAGGGGCGAGGTGCAAACGTTAAGACTTTCTATACCGATAGCACCAGAGCCAGTGCTATCTGTACCAGGCATTGTGCTAACAGTTCTACATGCGTTAGCTCATTTATCTTTATAACAACCCTATGCAGTAGATTATCACCATTTGACAAAAGTAAAATACAGGTACTCAAACAAACATGTACATGAGTGTTCACAGTAGCACTAGTCACAATGGCCAAAAGGCTAAGACAACCCAAATGTCTATCACAGAGGAATGGATAAACAAATTATGGTATACACAAACAATGGAATATTATTTAGTCGTGAAAAGGAATAAAGTACAGACATGTGTTGCAATGTGGATGGACCTCGAAAACATTACGCTAAGTGAAAGAAGCCAGACGCAACAGAAAGCACGTATTGTATGATCCCACTTATATGAAATGTTAAGAATAGGCAAATTCACAGAAAAAGAAAGCAGACTGGTGACTGCCAGGGACAAGAGGGAGAAGTGGGATGGAGAGAAACTGCTTAAAGGATAGCAAGGTGATGAAAATATTTTGGAACTACACAGGGGTAGTAATTACACAATGCTGTAAATGCACTAATGACAAGGAATTTTTCCGTTTAAAATGGTAAATCTTATATGAATTTTCCTCAATTTAAAAAAACTTTTATTGTGTTAAAATTTCTAAGCAAATTGCCAGGTGGTTTACATTTGCATAAAACACCAATATATACTGTCATAAAAATACTGCACAGACCACGTAAAGCTTTGCAGGCCGTGGATAAGGAGTCTGGATTATTTGAAAATTCTAATACTTTTAGGAACTGATTCTCTACCTCAGACCAGATGGACTGACTTCATGGTCCACAGAGAGCAAGCACTATATTCTGAAGCTGCACTATTCAACACAGTAGCTCTCCAGCATTTGAAACATAGCTAATCCAACTGAGATATGCTATAAATATAAAATATACCAAAGTTAAAGGCCTAGTACCAAAAAGGAAATGTAAGGTATCTCTAATAACGTACATACTGCTTACACAGTTAAATGACATTTATATACTAATTATATTATTATATTTAAAATGTGTTAATGTTATTAATATTATATAACATAAAATTAGTATCAGTGAAAAAAATGTTTGTCACTCTGTCAGGTCCAAGTCTTTGTGACTCCATGGACTATAATGCCAGGCTCCTCTGTCCATGGAATTCTCCAGACAACAATACTGGAGTGGGCAGCCAATCCCCTCTGCAGGGGTCTTCCCAACCCAGGGAACCTACATCTCCTGCATTGCAGGCTGATTCTTTTCTGTCTGAGCCACCAGGGAGGCCCCGCCTATACTTAATACATTAAAATTAACCTCATCTGCTGCTTTTTTTTTTTTTTGAATGTGGGTACTAGAAAGTTTAGAATTATATACGCAGCCCACGCTAGGTTTCTACTGAACAGTACTGCACTAGGAAAAGGGTCCAAAAGAGCAGAGATCTTTGTCTGGTTCACTGATGTATCTGCATCAGTGCATACACTGATGGAACCACACCTGGCATACAGTTAGCAATCGATAAAGAATGAATGAATGGGTATAGACTTGTAGTTACTAAAGGAAAAGAGAAATTCACATCTGATGGCCCCAGTCTTTTAAACTTAGTGGTCTGCAGCCCCGGTGGGTGGGTAAGAGGCAGGGGTGCTAAGGGGCCACCACACCACTGCACAGGAATGCGAAGCGGTGGTGCTGTCTTACGGGCCCGGGTTCTCTCCGCTCTCCCGATTCCACATCCCTACTATAAAGATTAAAGAGCTCAGGCTGTTACAAAAGCAGTACCAGTCCAAAAAATTGTGTCATGTTTAGTCACTCTAATGCTGACCTTTTCAGTTACCTAGACTTCAATTTTTATCCTCCTAGCATTCCACTATTTCCAACCAATAATTCAACTAATCCTTCATTAACTTCTTGGCTTGTTGTCTCTGCTCCTATATCCTGTATTTCAGAGCCACACTAGAGAAAGCTGAAAATTAAATGGACCTACTATACTTAGGTCTCAGGATGAATCTGATTTCAGTGCTGTAAAGCAATGAACACTGTAAAGCATTTGCCACTGGACAAATCCACAGAAAGACTAAAGGAAGACTTGCCAGAGATAGTTGATTCATGAACTGTCTGGTTTTGCTAAATGACTTTCAAGGTTCACTCCAATTCTATGATTCTATAACATTACAAAAGATCTTCGTCGTCTTTTCTTAATAAAAGACTAATTTGGGCATCCATTTTTATTTTTCACTAATTTGGGCATTCACACTAATTTGGGCATCTGTTCTTTCAACAAGTATCCACTGCACTGGCTCTCTTGTATAAGTCCTGCTAAAGGTGCTGGGTATACAGTGGTGAAGAAGCTGACAGTACTAGTTTTTATGAAGTTTACAAGAATACCTGAGGCCACAGCCAGTATTTGGCCCTGAATTAATAAAGGTGGAGAGCACAGATCTGAAGCAAACATGAAGTTTCTGAAGTCTCTTTCCCATTATGCTTTTCTCTATTCAGTAATAAATCCCTCCCTCTACTTTAGGGGTTCATTTCATATCTTCCCTCTAATCAAAAAAAAAAAAACGATGCAATAGCCAATGATTCTAATAGTACACGGATATGTCTTAAAATTATTTGTGTACAGTATTATTCTAACAATCCCTTTGAATATTAAGGCTCAAATGTGGTATCTGCACTTTAAGACTTTTAACTTCAATTGCAAAATGAAAGGTTTGTATCCCTTGAAAAAATCATTTTAACAATTAACAAGTAAACAAGCATTTTCTAGAACACAGAGACATCATGTTGACTTAAATTTTTTAAATTAATTTACAGTTATAGAGTCTTTTATATGAGTTTCACACAAACATGAATGCATGAATTAGCCTCAATATAAGCACAGAGTAGCAAGGCTTGTTCCAAAGATGAGATTCAAAGTATGTATTCAACAAAGAGTAAAGGCAGCCAAATTTCAGCCTTAAGTGCAAAAATTTCAGGTAAATCTTGACAAATTTAGAAGAATAAATGTTTATCTGGTCTCTATTAAATATCAAGGGTAGCAAATGCGCTTTGGAAAAGAATAGTATCTATTTCAACATTTAAACCACTCAACATATATTTTGGGTCACAGAGTGAAAAAGCTGGCTTAAAACTCAACATTCAGAAAATGAAGATCATGGCATCCAGTCCCATCACTTCATGGGAAATAGATGGGGAAACAGTGGAAACAGTGTCAGACTTTATTTTGGGGGGCTCCAAAATCACTGCAGATGGTGACTGCAGCCATGAAATTAAAAGACGCTTACTCCTTGGAAGGAAAGTTATGACCAACCTAGATAGCATATTGAAAAGCAGAGACACTACTTTGTCAACAAAGGTCCGTCTAGTCAAGGCTATGGTTTTACCAGTGGTCATGTATGGATGTGAGAGTTGGACTGTAAAGAAGGCTGAGCGCCGAAGAATTG
>NW_011495050.1:23218326-23225644 GCF_000754665.1 Bison bison bison | reverse complement strand
CATGCAAAGAGTTGACTCATTGGAAAAGATTCTGATGCTGGGAGGGATTGGGGGCAAGAGGAGAAGGGGACGACAGAGGATGAGATGGCTGGATGGCATCACTGACTCGATGGACGTGAGTCTGAGTGAACTCCGGGAGTTGGTGATGGACAGGGAGGCCTGGCGTACTGCGATTCATAGGGTTGCAAAGAGTAGGACACGACTGAGCGACTGAACTGAACTGTACTGAATGGAGAATAGGAAAGAAAGGAAAGTAGTCCTTCCCAGATGTAGGCCTTGGTCTAGATGTTTATTTCACATCCTTTGGACACATACTCACTATTTAGAGGGAAGGGGTAAGGGAGTTCGTTGACAGTCATTTTCCTAAAGAGAGTTTTGTTTTCAAACAATCTTTAAACGTAAATTTCACTTACATACAAACAAAATCAGTTACTAAAAGTGACTAGGTTTCTATTTGGCAACAGAGAAAAACCAAAAATTTTAAGTAATATCTTTTTTATTTCTATAAATATGACTTTTAATCAGTTCAGATAAATTTCAAAATCATAAGCTTTATATTGAAAATATATAGAAAGAAAAGAAAAAAACAAAAGAGAGAACATCTGCTTTTATATAGAAAGAAGTAAAGTAGGATTTAAGTTCTAAGACAAAAAACACTCAAACCACAACTAACACTTCTTTTAGTAGTATCTGTCAAGAATCCTTTCCAATGAAAAATTTTATTGAGAGTACTTCATTTGTGGATTTAATTAGGTTATCATCAATTCAATACAGATTTACTTTTATTTCTGTCACTACACAAATGGGGGCAATGTCATCTTAAAATCATTTGAATCATATTTAGACTCTAGTTTAAAAAAAAAAAAAGAAAAAGGAGGGCAGGAAAGAGATAATAAACCATGAATGAAACAGTCAGTAATCAGAGATGGAAATAAGACTTTATAGCTGAGCTAATACATTAAAAGACGGAAGTCTACATCTGGTTTCAATACTGGTATGAATTCATTGGCAAATTTAAAAAGAATCCCATTGTACAAAAACAAAAAGATGGTTTTGATAGGCTTTAAGTCCTCTGGTTACTTTTGTTTCTAGAGTCATATGATTAGTATAATAATGTGATACATTTAATATGTCACCATGTATATGGTTTTGATAAAAAAGCACCCACCAACGTGTCTCAAGGGCACATGCACAAGCTGTTTTAAGATACTCATAGTGCCTTAATGTTTTTACACTAGTAAAAACAAATTCAAGGGAGGTTTTGAAAATTCATACAAAATTAAGAATTTTATTTTTCTAAAAATGAAACTGACACTCTTAGCTAAATTCTATATTTTTTATATAATTATCTGTGCATATAAAATAATATGTTGGGGCTTCTGGTTCAAGATGGCAGAGTAGAAAGACGGGCACTCATCTCCTCCGGCAAGAACATCAAAATCACCACTAGCTGTTGAACAACCATCAACAGGAGGACGCTGGAATCCACCAAGAAAAGAAACCCCATGTCCAAAGACAAAGAAGAAGCCAGTGAGACAATAGGAGGGGTACAATCACAATGAAATCAAATCCCATACCTGCCAGGTGAGTGACCCACAAACTGAAGAACAATAACACCAAAGAAGTTCTCCCACTATTATGAAGGTTCTGAACCCCACATCAAGCTTCCCCACCTGGGGATCCAACAAAGGGACTGGGGATCCCCAGAGAATCTGAACTTGAAGGCCAGCAGGATTTAATTATAGGACATTCACAGGACTAGGGGGAAACAGAGACTCCAGTCTTGGAGGGCACAAACAAACTCTTAGGCACGCCAAGATGCAGAAGAAAGGAGCAGTGATCCCACAGAACACTGAATCAAAACTACCTGCTAGTGCTCAGGGGTCTCCTGTGGAGGCATGGGTCAGCAGGGGCTCACCCCAGGGACAGGGGCACTGGCAGCAGGAGTCCAGGAAGGTCTCCCTTGGCATAATCCCTCTTGGAGGTCACCATTAACTCTACCATACAGCCCAGAGACCCCAGGGCTGGGTCCCCTCACGCCAAATGACAAGGGAGGGAGCACAACCCCACCCATCAGCAGATAATTGGATTAAAGCTTTACTGAGCAAAGGCCCTGGCCACCAAAGCAATTCCCAGTTTTTCTCACCATCAGTCCCTCCCATCAGGAAGCTTACACAAGTCGCTTAGCCTCCTCCATCAGAAGGCAGACAGAAGAAGCAAGAAGAACCACAGTCCCACAGCGGCTAAAACAAAACCACATTACAGAAAGTTAATCAGCATGAAAAAGCAGAAAGTTATGTCCCAGATGAAGGGACAAGATAAAACCCCAGAAAAACAACTAAATGAAGTGGGGCTAAGCAACCTTCCAGAAAAAGAATTCAGAATAATGATAGTGAAGATGATCCAGGATCTCAGAATGGAGAAGATGCAAGAAATGTTTACCAAAGACCTAGAATAACTAAAGAACAAACAAACAGAGATGAATAATACACCAGAAGGAATCAACAGCAGAATAACTGAGGCAGAAGAACAGATACATGACCTTGAGGACAGAATGGTGAAAATCACTGCCACAGAACAGAATATAGAAAAAAGAATGAAAAGAAATGAAGACAGCCTAAGAGACCTCTGGGACAACATTAAACACACCAAATTTGCATTATAGGGATCCCAGAAGGAGAAGAGAGAAAGAACCTGAGAAAATATTTGAAGAGCTAATTTCAAATTATCCTAATTTCCCTGAAATTTTTCTGAAAATTTTGCTAATATGCAAAAGGAAATAGTCAACCAAGTCCAGGAAATACAGAGAGTCCCAGGCAAGATAAACCCAAAGAGGAACACACTGAGACACACAGTAATCAAACTGACAAATATTAAAAATAAAGATAAAATACTAAAAGCAACATAGGAAAAACGACATATAACATACAAGGGAACTCCCATCAGGCTATCAGCTGATTTCTCAACAGAAAATCTACATGCCAAAAGGGAATGCCACGATATATTTAAAGTGATGAAAGGAAAGAACCTACCAAGAATACTCTACCCAGCAAGACTCTCATTCAGATTTGGTGGAGAAATCAAAAGCTTTCCAGACAAGCAAAAGTTAAAAGAATTCAGCTTTACAGCAAAAATCAGCTTTACAACAAATGCTAAAGGAACTTCTCTAGGCAGGAAACACAAAAGAAGGAAAAGACCTATAGAAAATAAACCCCAAACAATTAAAGAGACGGTAACAGGATCATCAGATCAGATCAGTGGCTCAGTCGTGTCCGACTCTTTTCGACCCCATGAATTGCAGCACGCCAGGCCTCCCTGTCCATCACCAACTCCCGGAGTTCACTCAGACTCACGTCCATCGAGTCAGTGATGCCATCCTGCCATCTCATCCTCTGTCTTCCCCTTCTCCTCCTGCCTCCAATCCCTCCCAGCATCAGAGTCTTTTCCAATGAGTCAACTCTTTGCATGAGGTGGCCAAAGTACTGGAGTTTCAGCTTTAACATCATTCCTTCCAAAGAAATCCCAGGGCTGATCTCCTTCAGAATGGACTGGTTGGATCACCTTGCAGTCCAAGGGATCTCAAGAGTCTTCTCCAACACCACAGTTCAAAAGCATCAATTACCTTAAATGTAAATGGATTAAATGCACCAACCAAAAGACACAGACTGGCTGAATAGATGATACTTGTGCGTGTATGCACTTTCACTTACCACATCACTCTGCCTGACTCTCCAAATCGTATGTAAATATTTTATATTGTTAGGTTAATCATGTTCCCATTATGGCTTAAAATTGTGATTATCTTTTATTTTTTTGTCTGGCTATTGACTGTGAAAATTGGTAAACATCTTTTACTATTGTGATTATGTAACTACACTCAATACCACTGCATCATGACTAATCAACAGAAAAATAACAGAATGTACATCACCAAAACTACCATTTTAAAAAGAGAGCTGTAGTCACTTTTTAAACCCAGATGTATGTCAGAAGTACCCTGGAATTTTTTGAAAAATAAAACAGTAAGAATAATTCTACATATAGTACTTACTATTAAAGAAACAAACCTAAAAATGAGACATAGTTCCCCTTTCATGTGCCACAGACAGATAACTATAGATATTGTATTATCAAATTTCAAGTTTTAACTTGCACCTTGAATTTTCATAAAGTTTTGAAAACTATCTGAGCAAAACTCACCAATGTAATCCCTACATAGACTTTTAAGGCCTGCATCAAATCTAATCTCTTTCAAAAAAGGACCCTTTATTCCCAAGTGAGGATTTATCTGTCCAGTGATGATAATGACAACACCAACAACTTACACTTACTGAGTATTTACCGTACCTGCCACATTACAGGTATCATTTCATTCAATATCCACACACAACAACAGATGGTGGGCACCAACAAAAATTTACTGAGAATCTGTTATTCTGCCCTTGCCTTCATGGTGCTCATAATTGAGTGGGAAAGGAAGGGAACAGGAACAAATAACTATGATATTAAGCAATGCCAGGTACAATAAGATTAGGTATAGGAGCACTCCAGGATAGCAGTGTCTAAGGTGATTATAAGAACCAATACTGCATCAGAACCAGTACTCTTAAAGTAAAATCCAAACCATACACTTTAACCCTCAAGGCCTTGAATGATACAGTTCCTGTAGCCTTGACAATCTCACCACACCACTCTCCCTATTCAAGGAAGTCTTCATAGAGGAGGAGACTTTAGAGCTGCCTCTTGAAAAATGTACAAGGTTTGTCAGGAGACCAAAGAGGAAAAGAAATACTGCTACTGCTAAGTCACTTCAGCCGTGTCCGACTCTGCAACCCCATAGACGGCACCCCACCAGCCTCCCCCGTCCCTGGGATTCTCCAGGCAAGAACACTGGAGTGGGTTGCCATTTCCTTCTCCAATGCATGAAAGTGAAAAGTGAAAGTGAAGTCGCTCAGTCATGCCCTACTCTTAGTGACCCCATGGACTGCAGCTCACCAGGCTCCTCCGTCTATGGGATTTTCCAGGCAAGAGTAATGGAGTGGGGTGCCATTGCCTTCTCCAAAGAAATACTAGGTATGTGTAAAGGAAACGGGGCATAAAAATGAATGAAGTCTAGTACCAGTTCTTTGTGTCCGAATGCAGTGTGTATAGGAGAACGGTGCAAAATGGCAAAGGTAGGTTAGGGTTAACTCTGCTTTATGTGCCTACATATTTTTAAATGAAAAGATGGTACGATCATACCTGAACTTTTAAGAAGGAAACTGTGACAGTAGCCTTCATCTAAAGACTAGAAGCAGAAAAGCTACTGTGGAGAATGTAATAATAAAATCATTTATAGTAGTAGTAGTAGATTTGCAGTACTAGCTAATAGATAAATAAACTTGCTTAAAATTCCAATGGATTTTTTTAACTTCTTATTTCATGTTGGAGTACAGCCGATTAACAATGCCGTGACAGTTTCAGGTAGACAGCAAAGGGATTCAGTCCTACATATACATGCAACCATTTCTCCCCTCAAACTTACCTCCTATCCAGGCTGCCACATGACACTGATCAGAGCCCCCTGTGCTATACAGTAGCTCCTTGATGGTTATCCATTTTAAATATAGCAGTGTGTACCTAGTCCATGCCAAACTCCCTAACTATCCCAATGCATTTTTTTAGTCAAAATTTCTAATTTTAAGATGAAGAGATGCCAAAGCATGCAGTTAAGCAGGAAGCCACTGAAAGCAAAATCCAAAATCCTTTCATAATTCAAAGTGAAACTGCCCCCTCTCCAAAAAAAAAAAAAGAAAGAAAAGGAATTGTCACACGAACATGCCCTCTAACCTAGTAATTTCATTTCTCAGAATGTAACCAATGGCCAGAACAACACAGGTACAACAATCAGTTCGGTTCAGTCGCTCAGTCCTGTCTGGTTCTGCAAACCCATGCACTACAGCCAATACATACCTACAAAAGTTTCCTTCAGCTTTGATTACAATGTAAGTTGGAGCCCATTTTATCCAAAGTACTGAAAAAAACACATTCTGTTACATACACACAGACCTATATACTGATATGGGAATATCTCTGAGATACATCAAAAGTTGAAAAAAAAAAATTCATCTCCTGGCTGGCTGGCCAAGGAAAAAAAATAAAAGAAAAAAAGAAGTTTGGAAAAAAAAAAAAAGCAAAGTATAGAACACCAACACATGCAGTATGAATCTCTTGTTTAAAACAAAATATGATTAAAGACCTAAATGTAAGGCCAGAAACTATTAAACTCTTAGAGGAGAACTTAGGCAGAACACTCCATGACATAAATCAAAGCAAGATCCTCTATGACCCACCTTCGAGAGTAATGGAAATAAAAACAAAAATAAACAAATGGGACCTAATTAAACTTAAAAAGTTTTTGCACAGCAAAGGAAACTATAAACAAGGTGAAAAGATAACCCTCAGAATGGGAGAAAGTGATAGCAAAGGAAACAACTGATAAAGAATTAATTTCCAAAATATACAAGCAGCTTATACAACTCAATACCAGAAGAGCAAACAACCCAATCAAAAAATGGGAAAGGGACCTGAAGAGACATTTCTCCAAAGAAGGCATACAGATGGCTAACAAGCACATGAAAAGATGCTCAACATCGCTCATTATTAGAGAAATGCAAATCAAAACTACAGTGAGATACCACCTCACACCAGTCAGAATGGCCACCATCAAAAAGTCTACAAACAATATGCTGGGGACAGTGTGGAGAAAAGGGAACACTCTTGCATTGCTGGTGGGAATGTAAACTGATACAGCCACTATGGAAGACGGTATAGAGACCCCTTAAATAGCCAGGAATAAAACCACCATATGATCCAGCAATCCCACTCCTAAGCATATACCCTGAGGAAACCCAAACTGAAAAAGACACATGTACCCCAATGTTCACTGCAGCACTATTTACAAGAACTAGAACATGGAAGCAACCTAGATGTCCACCAACAGATGAATGGATAAAGAAGCTGTGGTACATACATACAACGGAATACTACTCAGCCATAAAAAGGAAAACATTTGAATCTGTTCTAATGAGGTGGACAAAACTAGAGGCCCATTATACAGTGAAGTAAGTCAGGAAGAGAAATATAAATATCGTATACTGACATATATATGGAATCTGAAGAGATGGCTCTGATGAATTTATTTTCAGGGCAGCAATGAAGAAATAGACACAGAGAACAGACCTATGGACATGGGAGGAGAGGAGGGAGAAGGGGGAATGTATGGAGAGAGTAACATAGAAATTTACAACACCATGTGTAAAACAGACAGCCAATGGGA
>NW_011495050.1:23200209-23218226 GCF_000754665.1 Bison bison bison | reverse complement strand
GGTGGGGTGGGGAGGGAGATGGGAGGGAGGTTTGGGAGGGAGGGGACATGGGTGTACCTATGGCCGATTTTTAAAAAAACACAAAATTAAAAAAAAAAAAAAAATTCTGTAAAGAAATTATCCTTCAATTAAAAGAATTTTTTTTTCAAAAAATGCATGCAGTGAAAGAAGCCACAAGAAACTGGTAACTGACATCTCCTCCAGGAAGTAAAACTGAGGGATGAGTGAGTAAATGCTAAATTCCTCTTCTGTACTATTTGGAATTTTTACAATGTGCTCCTATTATTTTTTTCCCCTTTATTTATATTATTAAAATGGAAAGCACTTATACATTTTGGTTAAAGGTATAAAGAATTATACAATATGATTTTAAAAGAGCTTCATCTAAAACTGTTAAAATTAGATTTGCTACCTAAGGAGCTAAATTTCCATTTTCTAAAAAAAAACTAACTTCTTGATTTCCTAAAATTAAATAATATTTTACTGGATAAGACATAATGATCTTTTAATGTTTTTCTAATACTACAGGATATCCACTATTTCAACAAATATAAAATTCTTAAATCAATGATAAATCATTAAAAACTAAATACTATCTTTTTAAGTTTCTGCCTTAATAGTAACAAAATACAATTTACATTTGTATAGAACTTGGCAGGTTACAAAATGCTCTGACACTCATCATCTTTGTTCCTCACAAGAAAACACTGAGGTAGGTAAGGCAAGTAATATGATATTAGGTCCATTTTAGGATTAGGCATCTGAAGTTAAAAGGAGTTAGCTACACGGTGTGTCTGGGATCACAGAGCTAACATGTAACAAGCCAGGAACTGATGTTTGGTCTTCTGATGCTACATGCAAGGGCCCTTCCACTAAACCACATCATTCCAAATAACCAGTCACAGAGTGCTAAGGGGTCAGGCTTATGACAGGGAGGGAGGGCTCACGGCAGGTCTGGCTGTGACAGGCAGTCTGCCAGGAGAGGAACGTACAATATAAAAATACAGTGTGTGAAAGTGGGCCTGACTTAAAAAAGGGAAATAGAACTGGGAGAAATGCCAAGAAGTACAGCAACTAAGGTGAAAACTGGGCAGCTTACCAATTAGGGAAGCCAAGGAAATACCTTTGTAGGTTTAATGTACTTAGTTAAGGTAGAAGAGCAAGACTACTGGAGGGACTATACTGTAATGTGGAAAGATCATAAAGAAAAGTGTTTATAATACAATCAAAAGATTTAGAAAAGATGTCATGGAGTGTGATGTGTACAACGTATTTAATCAGAGTTAAGATGTGGCACATGATTGCTATAAAAAACTCTCTGGGTCTGATCCTACACTGCATGGTCATTTTAAGGCTGTGGCTTGGAACTTTTAAGAAGCATGTGTGAAATAACTTAGAACTCAATCTCACTCTACAGGAGACACCAAATAAGGAGCAAGAATTACTTTCCACACAAAAGGATTCACTCTCCTAAGATTCTAGCACAGAACTGAACAGCAGTACCTGTTTAGGGTGAGAAAATCCTTGTCAGGAGAAGGGGCCATGGACACCAGAACTAAAACCAGGGTCAGGTCACCATGGTCTAAATGAAACCATGGATCTGTAATCCTGAAAAGCACACTTACATGAATTCTTAGAGCGAACACTTATTGCTGACCCAGCAGAAGCAGGCTCCTTGAGATACATCATCCCAGCTGTCCCTTACTGCACTTTACTGTGACAAAGGGGAGAAAAGGTTGAGGACCCCATATTTTTAACCCTGAATTTCACCAGATACCTCCTGTAACACTTAACATTTATTCTGGAAGTTATTTTAGAAGGGGGTGTGGGTGTGTGTGTGTTTTATTCTTGGTACATTTAGTTTTGATTTTAGGTTTGATAAATACATAGAAATCCCTGTTATTTTTGTCATTCTAACATTCATTCACTGTTCTCCTGCTAACATACCCTCATTTCCCTTGAGGGAATCACTATTTCCCCACCTTCAGACCATGCATTTCTAGCAGTCAATTCCATCCCTGCTCCAGGTCAGACGCATGTCCTAGATCTAATCCAATTACTGCATCACATTCCAATGGCCACAGAGAAAGGCACATGACCCATTCAGAAGCAGTGAGGTACAAGACTGCTGGATTTCAACTAGAAAGGTATAACTGAGCAGCCGTCTTGCCACGATGAGGCAAGAGTCTGAGAGCAGAATCAATACAGAGGTATTAAAACAAAGAGACAAGTCTAAGTAATTCCTTTCACTCTGAATCAAGCCATGCATGAAACCTGCTCTGCAAAGATTTTTAGTTATGTGAGTAAATAAATTCCCTTCTTGACTCAAGCCAGTTTGAGGTGAGGTTTCTATAATTTATAACCAAGAGCTGAAACCAATGTAGTAAATTTCAAGTAGATACCAAAAAAGTGGGGAGGTTCCTGGAAAAGAGGTTTGTACAAAGCACAAACCATTGACCAACTCTAGAACTGCTATAGGTTACTCCGGACATTTAACAGTATGAAATCTCTGAAGCTGATTTCTATTTTCTGCCCCCAAACAAAAGGGCTACAATAACTGAGGGTGGGAAAAGTAGAATAAATAAGTCTTTTAAAAGGAACATGAAGGCAAAGTCTCCTTTTTGCCTTCATTTTTCTGAGTACCACCTGCCCCAGCCAATACAGTTTACTCCAAATTAACACTGCATTTAGATATCTCATTTTATAGAGCTCTTCGAATGTTTCAGCATTATTAGTTTTTACGACATACATGTTACATCAATACACAATGGTGACCAAAGCCTCTTGCAAGAAACTTAAGGAATTAAGTAGCAATTTCTAAAATACCTAAATTTTAAAAGTAATTCTTAAGCTTACATGTAAGGCTTTATCTGAACATCCATGAAGCTTCAGATTCCAACTGCTTTACAATCAAAATTTCTCCCCCTCTTACTCCTTCTTTCTTGAGGAAAATAATACATACATTTAATGGGGCTGTTAGGTATTCAACATGAGGAAAACACTGGAAAAAACAACACAGCAACTCAGTAACTCCCTTCCACCCCTCACCACTCTATCTCATCCCACCCAAAAACGGGAGTGTTGAGGGTATAAAATAGCCAAGGTTTTAAACGATAAAAAATTTATGGGATTCTTCCAGAAAAACACAAATCTGCTCAATACAAAGTATGTACATTAGAAAACATAACTAGAATATTTTAGCCATTATTATATACAAAAAGGCAGAGAGAGGTTTTCTTTCATGAAATCTGGATTGCAGATGTCTGGCAAAAAAAAAAAAAAATTAATAATCTATCACAAAGTCCCACAACTAGTGATTCAAAATGAAAGCTTTCACTACTTACACCATATGTAAATATACATATATACTCGCTGCTTATAATCCCTTGATCTGAAGAGAAAGAGAACTGATACTCTACTGTGAAAATGGTCAGTGGGCAGACATTTTAAAATCCTTTCCCACATGAAAAGATTCCTGAAAAAGAGATCAGAAGACAACAGAAAAGCACTCAATATATATGGAGTTGTAAAGCCCGTATGAACTAGTATCTATTACACAAAGAGGGAACATGCAACAAAGTGATTAGGAAAGTCAAACATGAATTAGTCCAATAACACAGGCAAACATAAACCCTAAGAAGAACTTTATGGAACAGAAATCCACACATCTCAAAAAGACGTCTATTATTAATGATGAAACACTACCAAACTTTGAGGCTCCAAGTATTAAACCTTAAATCAGTAAGAAATTGGTATGCCTTCACTAAGGGAAAAAAAAGTTTGAAACAGTACATAATGAACAAGGCAGAATATATATTTTTAAAATGCAAACATATATCAAAAAGACTATTATGTACAAGGCATTAATTTTAAGGGCACTAAAATAAAATACTCCAGTATATTCTGAATAGCCACTGTCTGGTTCTATTAAACAAACTTTCACTGTACCTAAAAATGTAAGCTCTATCTCATGGAGCTTATGTACCGCTCTTGAAAATAATTCAAGGTACCAATGGTGAATGCTAAGATTCTGTACTTGGTTTCCATAGTCTCCTGTATTATTCTCAAACACATCATCTGATTAATGTTCACAATGCAAAGACATTTCCATTCATATAAGTAAGAAGGCAGGACAATGATGACAATATCAATGCAAATACATATAGGACTTTTTATGTACCAGGGACTGTTTCTAGCACTTTACAAATGTATAATCTTCAACACAATTCAATGAAGTAGGGTGGTATTCTCACCCTATTTAGCAAATGGAAAAAATGAGTCACAGAAAAGTTAAGGAACTTGCCTAAGTTCACACAACCAGTATGTAGCAGAGCCACAATTCAAGACAGTCTGGCTCTCCACTCTATGCTCTTAACTTTTACAGTTCGATTCCAGCAGTCGGCTTCAATTTCAAACTTTTCTTTCCCTCTAATCTATTTTACCACTCTATGATTCAGTTGCTTGTCTGGAAAAATGGGGTTAATAACTGTTCTTACCTTACACAGTTGTTCAGTCCTTACATGAGGATTAAATGCAACAGTCTATATAATATGCCCAGCACATACCAGTATTACAGCAATGGTTCTCAAAATACCTATCAAATGTCTGTCACTGGAGTTGGGAATCACTGCCATAACACTAACAGTCAGAATCTACCAAAAAGAATGGTCTCAATGTGTCCTTCACACTTCTCAAGTAATGCCTAAGTAAACCTGACGTTCCCAATCACTGCCATTAAAACAAGTCCACCACAAGCCTTCAGGAAAATACACATATGGACAACTTAGGAACTGCTTCTTCAGTCTGGAACTTCCTCTCCATTATTCTGTGTTCCCTCAATGCCCCCTCCCCCACTCCCACCCAATCACAAAGATAGAGTTCATTCTGGTAGAAGCAGACACTAAAAAAATTTCTCTCATATACCAAACTGGACTTGTGTTTTAAGACACAAACTAAAAAAAAAAAAAAAAAGACACAAACTTCACTTGGTATTTTAACATCATTTTCATCTGCACATTGTGGTGCGGGTGCTCTAAAAGGTTTCAAGCAGAATGCTACTCTCGGCTTGCCTTCACCAAAGGGCTGCAAAACTATGGAGGCTGAAAGAACAACAGCAATTCTCTAGTCCAGGGTCTAGTGCTCATCAACATTTAAGTTTGCTCCTAATTTCTTGTTGTGACAACATTCTGGGACATTTCTCACCATTCAATCGTGTTAGAGTTTCTCTTAAGGTACAGATGGAAGAGGAGAAACACTGGATGGATCCCATGGCGCTTTCGTATTCAACTTGACAACACAGCATCAAATTGTACTCCTCAAAGCAGCTGTATTACTTTAAACACCTAAGGGTATGAAAGTATCGATAGGGAGGTGGGTAGGAAGGGAAAAGAACATACCACTGATTCAGGTTCAAAAACCAACCTGAATTTGCAATTTGTTTAGTTCTCTGTCTTTCCTCCTTCTAAATTCCCATTAAACTGATAGAAAAAAATTTAATAAATAAACTGATAAAAGAATCAGCACAGGAGAGTATAATAAATTTGGAAGCATTTCTATGAAGAGTTCACAGGCAAGAGCAGGCAAGGAAGGGGTGATAACCAAGTCAACACCAAGGGGGTTCCAAGTTAGAACCGCTGGGTAGAGAGGGCAGGAGTGGGAAGAGATGTGGAAAAGGTGGAAAAGGTAGGCTAGCTTTTCCCCAGGAAGTGAAAAGAAGAAAAGAGAACAAGAGTGAGCTCCTCATGCCTACTTTATACAGAGATTACATGCATCCTGGTATTCATCCCCAGGCCCCAGAAAAGGCAGGGGAGGGGAATGGCTAAAGAAACTGAACAAACCACCTCTGCAGGCACTTCCTCCTCAAGCCAGATACCAGCCAGTTCATCTTAACACTATACCTGCCAGGCAAAAAGCATCGCCCCAATGTTTCCAATGAGAGCTAGTCAGCCTTTCTAGCGGTCATCCTGCCATGGGGAAGACCAGGATCAAACAAGTGAAGCAATAACCTCAGCAGAAATAGAGATGATTCAAGAAACAGAAAACAACTTTTTTCAAAACTTATTTTTCTTAGAGTGATTAGAAAACATCATATATCCATGTCTCAAGCATCAAGATGTTGCAAAAAAAAATAACCAAAAACAAAAGAGTTCTTGTAAATTAAAATATAACTACTGAAATAAAAAGTTCAGTTAGAAGAGTCAGAAAATTAAAGTAGGAAAAAAAAACAAAAGGAGACAGAAAACCTGGGAGGAAAAAAAAAGAATAAAATTCAGGTGTTTTCACCATCCAATGAATAAAATAGGGGAGAAATTATCAAAGAAATTTTTCCAAAGCTAAAGAAAGACAGAAGTTTTTATCTGAAAGGAACTAAAAAGGACTCATAGTTAGGCACATCCTCATGAAATATCTTGATCCTTATTCAACATCAGAGACATCAGAATAAAGAAAAAAGTCTAAAAAGTTGTGAGGTGGGAGGAAACCTACAAATGAGTAAGCCTCTGACAGGCATTAGCTATCTAGCTGCTAGAAGATATTACAGGAAAGCTACCAGAGCTCTGAGAGAAACTCAGTTTCAATGTAAAATTCTACATAGGCTACTATCAACCAAGTTTGAAAGCAAAATAAAAGCATTTTCAGACACAGAAGGACTCAACAAGTTGATCTGTTAATTTTGTACCTGAAGAAGACAGCTGAGGAAAAACACAGAACAAGAGTGAAAAGCCAAGGAAATAGGAAATACACAAGAAAATGGTGACACTAACCCAGGAGTCCAGTGAAAAGAAATCCCAGGACTGCAGCTGTACAGCAGACCTAAAAAGCAATGAGTCCACATTAGAACAAGAAATCAGGAAGACCCAAAGAATGTTTTCTCAAAGAAGAATCAAATAAACTCCAGGAAGTAGATAAAATGAGTAAGAAGCTAGAAAACATTAGTGAAATGATAAAGATGGCATATGCTACTTCTTCCAACGTGAAAAGAAAAAAAAAGGGAAAACAAAAAATCATGATCCTAGCATAGATCCATCAAACTAACACATGACAATGATTTTGAGCAATTAAGTGTGAGGAAAGTAAACCCATTTAAACAAGATGCTGGGAACATTTTCCTTCAGGTGATCAAGGAATATGACACTGGACTTTTAAAGATGAAAATATAATTCTAGTGTAAAATTGTTTCCTCTTCCAAGATGTCCTTTGCCCTCTCTTCTCTGAGTCATTCATTCATTCACTTACACAACAACAAATATTTACTCAGCACCCTACACATCAGGCACTGTCCGAGGAGCGGGACAGAACAGTCAGCAAAGAAAAGACCCTGCCCTTGTGGAGCCTGACTCCAATGACAGAAGTCCTCTTCTAAGATCACGTTAAACGGTTCTCTCTCCTATGAAGCTTTCACTGAACTTGCATGTTAGGCTAAGTGCTTGTCTTGTACTTTCCCTAAAGAACTCCAACTCTTTACAGAATCAAATTTAGCTTTTTACATATGCATTACCTTAACCAGTCTGCAAACAATGCAACAGCAGCAACATTTCTTAAGAATTATTTGTACCTCTAACGCACAGCACCAGGCCTAGATCAATAAATGTATTTTGAACCTTTCCATTCAACCAAAATGTAAATAAAACTGCCAAGTAAAATGCAAAGCACTGTATGAATGCTAATCATTATTTAATAGATGAGGAAGCTGAAGATCCAGATTATAAAACTAGTTTGTGGAAGAACCAAAACTAAAATCCAAAGTGCTAGGTTGAATTAAAATAAGTGGTCAAATAAAAAGCTGAGTCAGAGTGGGAGAGACCAACCCTAGGCCTTTTCTTAGAACATTTCCAAATACACAATAAACGTCTAAGATGTAGACTCTATTTCTTCCATATGTCACGGCACAGCTTAATAATTTTGTAAAAATCATTTTGAAAGCCTCTAATCAAATATATAATCTATCTTTAAAAAGCTTCAATTTCACAGAATTGTCTATTTTTACTTTGCATAAATGCATAAATACTTGAAATGCATAAATGTTCAGAGGCTAAATGCATTTAACATAAAATATATTGGTTTTTAAAATGTCCTCACAAGAAAACCTTCAAAATTATTGCCATAAATATTTAGTGTATTTATTCCCATAATTAATGGACTTTTTATTCTTTTTAAACTTGAAAACACTAAAAAAAAAAACACCTGGAATGATTACATTAACTTCCAGTAATAACAACAAAAGGCATATGGTTTAAGTTATTGGGATATACATTTGCAAAAATTAGCAAAAAATTTAATTTACATAAATATAACTTCTATAAAAATCAGGGAACTAACACAACAGATCCTGTTATTTCACACTTTCATAGGTTACTGATAAGCACATATACTTTGTTTGGTATATGATCATATCTGTTCAATAACCCACATCATTAATACTTAATAGAAGTAGCTATGAAAATTACAATTTACCTACAAAAATACAACACTAAATAGATGAGTTAGATTATCTATATTCACAGAAGAAGCAGTCATGGAATTGTTCCTATTTCAGTTCAACAAACATTTATCAAGGTTGCTAGATGCCAGTAGCTATTCTAGGCATTTGTAATAGTTTCACGATGAACATATAAAAATTTCTGCCCCTGAGAGGCTTACAGTAGGGGAAAGCAACTGCTAAACCTTTTCTCCTAAAGACTAAAAGCTGACTAATAATTAAATGTGATTTCCAAGTACAGGATAGCCACAGAAAAGTTATCTACACAGAGGTTTCAACAAACTCTAGTTTTAAATATTATTTTTTTAAAAAGTCACTTATTAAAGATACATAATACCAGAACATGAGTTGTGTGTTGTGAGTCTGATCACAGAATCAGGAGTTTAACTTACATATACTTATTATAGTTTAACTTATATATAGTATTAACTTACAAACCAAAAGATTCAATAAATACTAACCAAATAGTGATTTCTACTCTAAATGCAACTAGAAGACTCAAACTTTTATCACCCGCTGAAATATAAGAAAGTTTCACCTTCATTCTCCCTCTAGTACTACCACCATTACCCGAACTACCATTCGTTATTGGCTCAACTGCCAACAATCCAATCCCAAACTCTGCTACTCAGGCTCAGTTTAACCACTGAGAGCTCTAATTAACCCTCAAATTTAATTCTATGTTTTTATCTTTTCCTAGGTATTTCCCAACGGAGAAGGCAATGGCACCCCACTCCAGTACTCTTGCCTGGAAAATCCCATGGACAGAGGAGCCTGGTAGGCTGCAAGTCCATGGGGTCGCTGAGGGTCGGATACGACTGAGCGACTTCACTTTCACTTTTCACTTTCATGCATTGGAGAAGGAAATGACAACCCACAGCAGTGTTCTTGCCTAGAGAATCCCAGGGACGGGGGAGCCTGGTGGGCTGCCGTCTGTGGGGTCGCACAGGGTTGGACACAACTGAAATGACTTAGCAGCAGCAACAGCAGCAGGTATTTCCCAAAGAAAATGTCAGGGCATAAAACCTCTAAAAGAGATTTTAGAAGTTAAATTTCTAAAAGATTTTGAAAGATTTTGAAATTCTTTCTTTAATATCTATGCTGACAATAAGATAACTGGTTTTTTGACTTTTAAAATGACATGTGAAATACTCATAAAACTATTAGCAAACTGTCAAGCAAGCCTGCGATGTAAGAAAACACCACTACCAACAATAATAATAAAATGCAAAGGACAAGCACTAAAAATAAGTAAGAGAGTCAATACACAAATGACAAGATGCTTAGTCTATCCAGCAGTCAAAATATGTAAGATAATAACAGTAAAAATTATAAAATAATGGCAGCTAGAATTTATTGTGCTCTTATGTAAGAGTGAATATGCAATAAATAATTAACTAATTCACTAGTCAACCAATTACCAAATAGATACACTACCTGGGAAAATAGGGAAAGCTTCAAAGAAGAGGTGATAACTGAGCTAGTCCTTCATGGATGCAAACTCACTAGGCAAAGACTAGGGGTAAGGAGAAACACTCAAAGGTGGGGGAGCAGATGAGGCAAAAGCATATACCAAAACACTAAAACACGAACCCAGCCTTTATTCTAGGAACCCATTCTTACTGTGAAGCTGAAGTAACTTCATCAGATTTTTTCTCTATCTTTAATTTTTAAAGAACTATTTGATCAAAAAAACAACAGCACCTATGACATCTCTTACACGTGGAATATAAAAAGAAATACAAATGAACTTACTAGTGAAACAGAAACAGACTCACAGACTTGGAGAACAGGCTTCTGGTTGCTGGCAGGAGAAGGGTCAGGGAAGGGACAGCTGGGGAGTTTGGAATGGGCATGTACATACTGCTATATTTAAAATGGATAACCAACAAGGATCTACCATATAGCATATAGAAGTCTGCTCAGTGTTATGTGGAGTGGAGGGGGGCTTGGGGGAAAATGGCTGAATCCCTTTGCTGTTCACCTGTTCCCCTGGAACTATCACAGCATTGTTAATCAGCTATACTTCAATACAAAAAAAAAAAAGATAGCAATAGAACTCAGTTCTATTTTGATTTTCAAAATCAAGAACAGTTCATCACTAATGAGATTTCTTTCAAAGACAAGAATACTTCTACACAAAGGGTATTATTTAGGTGGTTTTCTGAGAGTCAATCCTCTTAAAATAAATAAAAAATGTAAAAGAAATTGCCAACCTAGAATTCTTTACCCAGCAAATATATCATTCAAAAGTTAAGTGAGATAACATTTTCATACAAGAAAAAACAAAAAAACGAGAGCGATTTTATTACCATCATAAGGAAACACTAAAGAACACTGTTCAGGCAACTGAGAAATGCAAAAAAAGAATAAAGAGCAAAAAAAGTATAAATTTAAACACCATCAAAAATAAGAAGAATTATTATTTAAACAGCCTTGTGCTGTTTAAAATGTACACAGAATTACAAGAAACAACAAAGCATGTAACAAAAACCCAAACAGCATATAAAGCCTAAAAGAAAATTTTCTGTACTCTTAGGAAAAGACTGGAGTGAGTATTAACAGGTCGAGGACAACTGTTTCACTTGTCACGTTTTTTGAAAGCCATGCCTCTGAAATTCAAACAATCAAGATTATCCTTCCAGTGAACATTCCTAAAAAAAATCAAATATTAAACAGGATGATAACTATCCCTCACACTGCCAACCTTCATAACAATGGTACTTTTTTAAAATAATACATAAATGAAGGAAAAGTAGCATAAGTAGCATAAAAAAGCAGAATATTTTTTGAGATTTAACAAGAGCTGCTATCAAGGCAATACCCAGAAAGAACATATGTACAGCTTCTGAGCCATCTCATGCAGTTCTGGATTCCTTTTTGTGTTTGGGAATCAGACCCTTCCATACTTCCCCAGGCCCAAGGAAAACCAACTTGTGAGAATAATAATTAGACTATTTCAAATGTATGATCTCCAAACATGTTAGGTGGAATCTGCCTTCTAAAAAGAAGTGCAAATAGGGTAAAATCCTTCCTTTGATAATTGGTGAAGGAGATACCTGAGAATAATTATCCCATCCAAATCTACCTTTTAGAACTATAGTATACCTTCATGGTTTCTATTTATTAACCACAGAAATAAAGTATTTTTGTATACTTAGAATACATAAAAGGCTGTATTCTTCCTATGGACTCAAAATGGTAACATTAATATTTAGAATAAATAGATATTCCATTTCATACAGTATTACTCCGTATTTCTACCCGGTAACTTTAAATACCAAATGCACTGAGTTTAGCCCTGAAATGGTTTTAAAACACTTCCCTAACTGGAGTATAATTATTTTCAATTAAAGCATTGTTCTGCCATTCAGGAGTCATCTGATTTACATAAATGTTAGTTAAGCACCACAGAAATTCTAAAATATATAATTAGAATGTCACAAATCACTTAATCCATTCTGTCAAAACAGGGATTATTTTAACTTCTGTTTCACTTCGTTTAAAAGAAAACCTATTTACTTTATTTTCTGTAACAGAAAAAAAAAATTAGTAGGATAAACTTACAACATACTTCCCCAATCAAACTTTAAAATGATTCTGGTTAACCACAAATTGACTCAAGTAGTTAAGTATTTTTCCGAATCTATTTTACTGAAACATGTCTGACAACATGTAATAATGACATGTAGTTACTGGGATACTGTTTTACAGAATTACAAATTATTTCACTGATTTATTATTCTTAGTCATTCGCAGATTTTAAAAAGGTCACTTTGGTCTTGTAAATTATCCAAGTTAACTAGGTGCATTGCTAGGCTAAAGTAAACAATTTTGTAAATAGCTCTTTTACTTAGGGTTAAAACATAGCCATAAAATTTATCATTAAATAACACATTCTCACTAAGCTGAATTTACCAGAAAAAAAAATTATAATTGAGCTCTATTAATTTCAAACATCCTGAGATATTTGGGGAAATAAGACAAAAATTGTTCTTCAGTTATTTTTAAGATTCAGAAACATAATACTTCAACTGTTTATCAACCATAGGTTATAATACAAAAAAACTTATGATAAAGAAACACCATAAATATTACAAAAATAAAATTCTAGCCATAACTTACTGAACTCAAGTTAAAGAAGAACATGCAACACTGATTCCAAATGAAGAAGAGGAGTGCCATGGTGGTTTCTCGGTGACTAAACCAAGAATTATCCTAATAAATGAATTAAACAATCATATGACTCCTGTATTTGCCACACAAAGATCTGTGACTAATTCTCACACCTCATACTAGATCCTTTTACACTGTGAAGTCTTTTCTTTCTTCACACTAATATTTTCCTTGTAACAAAACACTGTATAGTCAGCTTCTAAAATATGAATCTTTAGAAATGAGATTGGCAAAACAATTTTAAAATACTTACTGTTTTGTTTCGTAATCTAATTATGTCTGAGACAGAGCCAGCTCCACAGTACTCCATAACAATCCAGAGGTCTGTGTTCTTAAAGTAACTGCCATAGTACTTTACAACATATGGGCTAAAGAAAAATATATAGACAATTAAGTTCAGTTAATTCTCAAAGAAAATTATTTCTTAATACCAATGCAAAGTATTTTCAGCATTTCATAATGTTTCAATAAGTAAACTTAATGAGTAAACTATTATACATGGCATTGTCTCTATGTAGGGTACCAACTATGTATAATTAGGCTTTAATTCACAGATGAAATTTAACAGGATTACAAACCAGAGGAGGTCCAAATGTTCTGAGTGATTCCCAAGAAAATAAAGCTTTGTTTTGGCAAAGGACACACTATTTAACATAAGGAACAAATGAAAATATTTTACTTTAATTAAAGCATTTTAAACATAAGTCTTTAAAGGATTTTATATCCAGTCAAATATTAACACTCAACTTTGTATTTCAATAAGGCCCCCCAAATTTTTTAAATTCTTTTATTTTGACCTTTAAAATCCTAGAGAAAAATAATAATAATTTTTTTTGCTTTAAATTCATATAATTAAAGTTACTGACAATTTAAAATATTTCTGAGGCGAGGTCTTAGGTTTTTTAGAGTAGAATAAACTATATAGCCAAGTTGCTTTTAGGAAGACTTAAAATGGGACAAATGACCATCACATTATTAAGGATATGCTATGTACAGTGATGTGTAAAATATCCTGTCCAACTCAAAAAGGCAGAATATCAACATTCACAGACTAAATAAAAAGATGAAAATATATAAGGAAGCATAAAGGAGTACACAGCTTAAATACTCTAAGAGCCAAGGTGCAAGAGACCATGGAAGAATCACACTAGAGGACTTTGCAGAAATGGTGGGATTTGAATTATGGGGGGAAAAAAACGTTAAAACTTCAAGATATGGGTGTAGAAGAGAAATAAGAACATTTGGAAAAGAGAAAGACCATGAGAAAAGGCACAAAAACAGAAGGGGAAAAAACCAAGAATGACATGTTTAGAGGACAATTTGTTCAACAGCTATTTCCACAGAGAAGCAGCTATCATGAAAAGTGGCATCAGTGTAAGATAAGAAGACACAGGAATCAAATAAGCAAAACAGAGCAATAGAGAATGGAAAGTACTATAAAATATGACATAAAAAAACTACCAAAAGAACAGATTAAGAGAATTCGGTCGGAGAAAGACTTCTCAATAAAGCCTTTGTGATTTTAGCTGTCTTGAAGTCAAGGGTAGAGCTGACTGGTTGGAGCTTAAACTGAAACAGGCACCTACAGGGCTAGAATTCAGTCCTGTTTTATCCCTACTGCTCCTCATTCCCTCTTGCACAGGCTTACTTTGGTCTCCTTGTAGTTTTTTCCCCCATTTTAATCTATGTTCCGTATAATTGACAGGTAACTTTCCTTTAAAACAAAAGTCAAAGCTAACCATGTTGCCTTCCTGATTTTAAAAAACCTCCAATGACTCTCCATTACCAAAGGGAAAAAGAACTGCTTCACAACACATACAAGACCTTTCAGAGTCTACCTCTCTACCCACATCTCTCATTGCTCCCCATCTCACACCTTAAATTTGCAGACAACACTCAACTTTGCTAGGTGGAGGGACTGGGAAGTATTACCAAGAGTTCATAAATATTCACTAAAACTTTTAAAAGTACTTCTTTACAAATGAATCTACACTATAGAGCCAGAACTTTAACTGACAGGAAACATAAAAAAGCATTCTTGACAACGCTTCCTTGGGGTATGACTGCCTGTGTAGAAACTTTCATACGAAGTACTGCTCTTATACCTGGCTGTACACCAGAATCACCTGTGACCCAGGTCCCATACCTTAGAGCCTCTAACTAAATAGGGCTCTTAAAACCTCTACAGGTGACTTTGATATACACCCACAGTCAAGCTTCACTCCAGAAGATAGATGGTGTATCCTTCAGAGAACTTCTTTAAATATTAATTTTCTTTTTCAAAATCTTGAAAAGTGTTAACTTAGCAATGCATTCAAGATTATGTTCACTGAAAAGCACACAGAAAATATATATTTTATCTTGCAATCTACACTAAGAAATCAGCAACTCTAAGGGTAGGATTGACAGCTCCTACAAAAATTAGAGATTCTAAACTGGGCAGAAACCTAGAACGGCAGCTCCATCTCTTGAGGGATGAGTCAAGGCAACACCTTTGGGGAAAGGTAAAATTCTCTTCAAGTGGCCCATTCCAATACACAGTCGGTTAGATGGACCAAAGTCCAACAATTCTACATTAAAATTGGCCTCAATAATTTTAACCTGGGACACATACTCAAATCCAGTTTTTATCATTCATCTCAGCATTCATTCACTGACCCTCAACTCAAGCCAAGCATCAGACCACATAAACCAGACAGACACAATTCTGCCCCTCCTACGGCACAAAGTAGCCTGAGATACTCAGGTATTCCAGAAGCAAACCAACAAATAAATATGATTACTTAAATATGTGGTAAGAAGAGGAGTGCTATGAGACGAACTGGATGAGACTTTATTTTGCATTTACTATTTCTGCTAGTAAAACTGTCCCTGCTGCTGCTAAGTCGCTTCAGTCGTGTCCGACTCTGTGTGACCCCATAGACGGCAGCCTACTAGGCTCCTCTGTCCCTGGGATTCTCCAGACAAGAACACTGGAGTGGGTTGCCATTTCCTTCTCCAATGCATGAAAGTGAAAAGTGAAAGTGAAGTCACTCAGTCGTGCCCGACTCTTAGTGACCCCATGGACTGCAGCCTACCAGGCTCCTCCGTCCATGGGATTTTCCAGGCAAGAGTACTGGAGTGGGGTGCCACTGCCTTCTCCAAAACTGTCCCTAGTTCATATGAAAGAACAGAATAGTGCAAAGGAAGCTGCTAGAGGAGAGTCTGAGCCCTTGATCCTTCATAACTGCTCACTTATAAGTAATGTGAGGGCTTCCCTGGTGGTTCAGCTGGTAAAGAATCTGCCTGCAATGCAGGAGACCTGGGTTCAATTGGGAAGATCCTCTTGAGAAGAGAATGTATACCCAGTCCAGTATTCTGGCCTGGAGAATTCCACGGACTGTATAGTTCATGGGGTTGCAAAGAGTCAGACACGACTGAATGACTTTCACTTTCACACACTTTCCATGGTAGCCCCTGCCTTGGGAAGCACTGAAATATATGAAAAACTTTGCAAGTAGACATGGGTAAGCTTTTAACAAAATATTCTCCCTCCATTGATGCCTGTGGATTATAAATAACATTTGGAAAAAAAAGAAATGCTTAAACTCCAAAGTTTATATGTAATAATGATCATCCTTGCTTTCTGTTTTATCCCCAATACCTCCCTTCTTATATTACTCATACAAAAGCAATGAATAGGTAAACAAATTAACAATCCCCAAAAAATTAACAGAAGGGACCTAATTCGGTCCTCCCTAAAGTAATAACATTTAAGCTAGTGTCAAAGGTTAGCTAGAAGTTAATCAGTTATAAAGAGCATTCTGGTACCAAAAACTGTCTGTACAAAGACCCTGAGGAGAAAAGGAGCAAATTATTGTCGAGGGATCAGTGTACCTAGAATAAAGTGATTGAAAAATAAAGCAGAACACAGACGGAGGTAGGAGCTAATGATGAAGGGCCTCAAAACCAAAGAAAGGAAGCTGGGCCTTAACAGATACACAAGAGAAGAATTTTAAGCAGAGGAAAGACACGATCTAATTTATACTTTCTTTTTACACTTACGATTTATACTTTTAAGATTCCTCTGGCTGTTGTTTGAAAGCTGAACTGTAGGAAAGTACACATGCACATGGGTAGACCAGTTAGAATTTTCTGTTGCCAGACATTGTATTAAGCGTATCATTTTATTTTCTGTATTTGTGCCAGGGTGACACCTGGGACCTACTGACAATGCCTCCACTGTTCCTCTCAGGCTGGGTAATTACTGTGAGCAGATCTTACATATGCAAACAAGCTAATCTGGAGTACATTCTCTCAACCACCTCCAGGGCTACTAGTCCCCAGCCCTAATCACCCTAGGGCCATATACCAGACAACTAGGGACGGCCTCCAGCATAATGAAATTATTCAGTCCAGCCAACCCTAAACCTATTTGTTGGATTCTGCTGTTCTCCCAGGAGAAGATGAGCCCACATCCTTCTACTCAACCATCTTGGATTCAGAATGCCTCAGAAAGCATTACCACGAATAAAGCGAGTGGAGGTGATAGAATTCCAGCTGACCTATTTCAAATCCTAAAAGATGATGCTATGAAAGTGCTGCACTCAAGATGCCAGCAAATTTGGAAAACTCAGCAATGGCCATAGGACTGGAAAAGGTCAGTTTTCATCCAATCCCAAAGAAGGGCAATGCCAAAGAATGTTCAAACTACCCCACAATTACCCTCATTTAACACACTAGCAAGATTATGCTCAAAATCCTTCAAGCTAGGCTTCAACACTATGTGAACCAAGAACTTCCAAATGCACAAGCTGGATTTACGAAAAGGCAGAGGAACCAGATATCAAATTGCCAACATCTGATGGGTCTTAGAAAAAGCAAGGGGATTCCAGAAAAGCATCTACTTCTGCTTCATTGACTATATTAAAGCCTTTGACTGTGTGGATCACAACCAACTGTGGAATATTCTTACAGAGATGAGAATACCAGACCACTTTACCCGCCTCCTGAGAAACCTGTATGCAAGACAAGAAGCAACAGTTAGAACCAGACAGGGAACAACAGACTAGCTCAAAAACGGCAAAGCAGTACGTCAAGGCTGTATATTGTCACCCTGCTTATTTAACTTATATGCAGAGTACATCATGGGAAATGCCAGGCTCTATGAATCACAAACTGGAATCAAGAATGCCAGGAGAAATATCAGAAATATCAACAACCTCAGTCATGCAGATGATACGACTCTAATGGCAGAAAGAGAGGAGGAACTAAAGAGCCTGTTGATGAAGGTCAAAGAGGAGAGTGAAAAAGCTGGCTTAAAACTCAACACTCAGAAAACTAAGATCATGGCATCTGGTCCCATCACTTCATGACAAATAGATGG
>NW_011495050.1:23193435-23200109 GCF_000754665.1 Bison bison bison | reverse complement strand
TTGATGAAGGTCAAAGAGGAGAGTGAAAAAGCTGGCTTAAAACTCAACACTCAGAAAACTAAGATCATGGCATCTGGTCCCATCACTTCATGACAAATAGATGGAGAAAAACTGGAAACAGAGACAGACTTTATTTCCTTGGGTTCCAAAATCACTACAGACAGTGACTGCAGCCGTGAAATTAAAAAACACTTGTTCCTTGGAAGAAAAGCTATGACAAACCTAGACAGCATATTAAAAAGCGGAGATATCACTTTGCTAACAAAGATCCGTATAGTCAAAGCTGTGGTTTTTCAGTAGTCATGTATGGATGTGAGAGCTGGACCATAAAGAAGGCTGAGCACCAAAGAATAGATGCTTTTGAACTGCAGTGCTGGAGAAGACTCTTGAGAGTCCCTTGGACTACAAGGAGATCAAACCAGTCAATCCTAAAGAAAACCAACCCTGAATATTCATTGGAAGGACTGATGCTGAAGCTGAAGCTCCAATACTTTGGCCACCTGATGAGAAGAACGGACTCACTGGAAAAGACCCTGATGCTGGGAAAGATTGAGGGCAGGAGGAGAAGGGGACAACAGAGGATGAGATGGTTGGATGGCATTACTGACTCAAAGGACATGAGCCTGAGCAAACTCTGGGAGATGATGAAAGACAGGAAAGTCTGGTGTGCTGCAGTCCATGAGGTCACAAAGAGTCAGACACAACTTAGCAACTGAATAATAATAAACCTGTTTATTCAGTTCACCCATTCCTTCCCACAGAGACCACAATAAAGGGTCTTGCCCACATTTCCCTCTCTTTCCATCTGCCTCCTGACTGATTGTGGTGTTTCCCCCCATGGGTCCTCCCTCTCTCACCCCTATCCTTCTTGGACCTATGTGTATAAAAATCTATCTCTGGATATGCTAGTCTCATCATAACTGAATAATAATAAAACCTACATTTTAAAAAACAGATGGTGGCTTGGGAGTGGGAGTAGAAGAAATAGAAAACAAAGAAAGATTTTCAAGGTCCACTCAATGCAATTCTTTTTTATTTTATTGGATTATAGCTGTTTTACAGTGTTGTGTTGGAGAAGGAAATGGCAATCCACTCCAGTGTTCTTGCCTTAGAAATTCCATGGACACAGGAGCCTGGTGGGTTACAGTCTATGGGGTCACAAAAGAGTTGTACACGACTTAGCAACTAAACAACGTCGTGTTAGTTTCTGCTACCCATCAAAGTGAATCAGCTACACATATACATATATCCCCTCTTTTATGGATTTCCTTCCCATTTAGGTCACCACAGATACACAATACCAATTTGATGATAATGTATAATGGCAAGTTAGAAGACAATAAGCAAGGTTTCTACTGCGTTATATCCACTGTGTCTCCTTTCAACTGCACACTAAGTATAAATTTAAGATTGACAAATTAAAGATTAAAACTTCAAGCCAGCACTTTGAAAAATTATAAACACAGACACAAATCAGCTCAGAGAGTTCAAGACCTAGGACTTTAACTCAGTCTGTTTCCACAGACATAAATGTCATTCATTCATCACTCATTCATTATCATTTTAAACATAATCAACAAACATTCACTGAACAACATATAGAGTCTTGTGGCAGATGCTAGGGAGAAAAATTGATAGACTTTAGGCTGGTGACAAACAAGAAAAGGCAGTCCAGGCAACGGGGAACCCATGAAGAGTTTATGCGAGAAAATAATACAATCAAATAGCACTGAAGCAGAAGTATCCAGTGCAAGACTGCCAGAGGTCAAAGGTGACAGAGTCAAAGCCGTGGGCAAGTTAGCTAACTGTACAATTATTTAGATATACTGACGTCTTTCTTTTAAACCACACATTGATTATCAAAGGCTGGAGAGGAAGCAAAGAGAGCTTCCTTCAAAACACTAGCTCAGTGTTACTTATCATTTTAAGCAACACACAAAGTTTTAGTTTGGCCGTAACGCCTAAGAATCTTGACTAAGCCACCGTATGGACTTACAGGACATATGAGAACCCAGAAATTCTGTGTATTCTTGACATGGTCAAATACAATAGTTAAATATGACTTTGAAAACTCCAGTGGTTGGAGGGACAAGGAAGATGCAAGTGAAATTACAGCATACACCGGGAAGCAAAAGTGAAACGCGATGCCTTGACAACTGGGGGACCCAGGAGGCAGCCTACTCCTTTCTCCAGTGCCAGCCCCCGCCTCTCACTCTCCTGTCCCATTCACTTCCTCTCCCCATTGAACACTTTCAGCCCAGTGAAACTACACAGCACGCTCCTTTCTCTTTTTGCTTTCTTGGCTTCCTCTCATCTCATGCCTAACGTACCCATCCTTGCCATTCCTCTGTCTTCATTTCAGAAACCCCCAAACTCTTGTCCTAATGGTCTTCCTCTGTTATCACAACTCAAAATAGAAGTAGTGTTTTAAAAAAAAAAAATGAGGGGGAAAAAAACAAGAAAAACCAGAGGGGGGGGAAATAGAAAACTTTCCTTACCTATTTGTTCCTTACATAGACACTACTTGTGGTACACGTTATTATATTTGGACTGATCATTATATTTAACCTTCTTATAGAGATTCAAATGTTAATGTTTCCTGTCTAAAAGGTAATTAAATTTGTATATTAACTTGAATTTCAACTTAATTGAAGAAAATCATGTTTTGTTAAAGGTATTTTTTTTATAACAGGTTTATATTAGATTGACAGCAAAACTGAGTGAAATGTAAAGAGATTTCTTAAATACTGCCTGCCTCCCACAACACATATAGCTTCCCAATTATCGACATCCCCTACCAGCGTGGGACATTTGTTACAACCGAAAAATCTACATTGACACACATCACTGTCAACCAAAGTCCATATTTTACATTAGGATTCATTCACGGTATTGTACGTTCTTTGGGTTTCAGCTGTATACACCGTTTCAGCACCATACAGAGTTATTTCACAGCTCCACCTAATCATTCCCTCCCTCCACCATCCTAACCCCAGGCAACCACCAATCTTTTCTCTGTCTCTATAGGGGTTTTCTGCCTGGCTGTCATATGGTTGAAATCATACAATATGTAGCCTTTTCAGATCATCCTCTTTCACCAGTAATACCCAAACTTCCTCTGTGTATCTTCATAGCTTGATAGCTCATTTCCTTTTGTGTGTGCTAAGTTACTTCAGTCATTCCCTTCTCTTTGCAACCCCATGGACTGTAACCTCCAGGCAAAATACTGGAGTGAGTTGCCATACTTTCTTCCAGGTGATCTTCCCGACCCAGGGATCAAACCCACGTCTCACGTCTCCTGCATTGTCAGGCGGGCTCTTTACCACTAGCGCAACTGAATAATATTCCATTGTCTGGACATATATCACAGATTACCCATTTACCTGCTGAAGGACATCTTGGCTGGTTCAAAGGAGCAAGACTGCTGGATAATATGGTTAAAAGAATGTTTAGTTTCAGAATAAAACTGTCAAACTGACTTCTAAACTGGCAATATTATTTTGCATTTCCACCAGCAATGAAAAGAAGTTCCTTCAGCTCCACAATCTCACCAGCTTTTGGTGCTGTCAGTCTTCTGGATTTGGGGCATTCTAACAGGTGTACAGTGGTATCTCATTTTAATTTGTATTTCTTTGATGACATGGAATGTGGGGCATCTTTTCATATCTTTATTTGCCATCTGTATATCTTCTCTGGTGAGATGTCCATTAAGGCCTTTGGTTAATTTTTTAATTGGGTTATTTGCATGTTGAGTTTCTTTAATTCTTTGTATAGTTTGGATAACATTCCTTTATCAGATAAGTCTTTTGCAAATATTTTCTAAAATATACTTTTAATGTTCTCATTATGAGCATGTGACAATTAAAATCCTAAGAAATGGCTGTTTTGCATTATGTAAGTTTCCTCAACACCCTTCTACAATCTTCACAGTGTTCTAAATTAATAGGGGTAATACAGTGTTTTCACAAAGGCAATGTGAATGCTCTCCTATGAAAACGGAATTTTTTCCAAAATAAATCTAAACCATAGCAACTGGTTTCCTGGTCCACCCAAAATATGAATTCATATACATGAGCTGGTAAAAACTGCCAAAGTTAATCACAAATCCTTCAATACGGTGAATGTCAATTTTTTTTTTTTTTTTTTAATCAGCAACACTGTTCAAACACAATCTGACCCAGAAGCATCAGCAAACAAAACAGATGGGACAGGAGCTGCTCTGGAAGAAGACTCTGAGCAGACAAGCTAGAAACGTGCTATTTCTACCACATGGATCACTTCTCCCTCTTTGCCCAGTAAATCTAAGTCATCCTTTTTCCCTAAATTTCCAATAGTGAGGCCTTACATGGGTTCCAACCAATATAGTATGTTCTCTATGTTTACCCCATCAGAGCTCTTAACACACTACATTGAAACAGCCTATCCATTCATCTGCCTAGTCCATCTGAGTGACAGTCCTTCCAAAGTCTGGTTCATTCATTGTTATACCTCTCGTGCACAGCACAGAAGGGCTGCCCTCAGGAGTAGGCACTCGATATATATTAGGTGAATAAATTTATTTACATAATATATATACTGAATTTGTATTTTATATAAATGTGTACATTTACAAAGAAGGGCTTCCCCAGTGGTCAGTGGTAAAGAATCTGCCTGCCAATGCAGGAGACGCAGGTTTGATCCCTGGGACAGGAAGATCCTCTGGAGGAGGAAATGGTAACCCACTCCAGTATTCTTGCCTGGAAAATTCCATGGACAGAGTAGCTTGGTGAACTACAGTCCATGGGGTTTTACCAAGAGTCAGATACAACTTAGCAACTAAACAACAACAACAACATATATATAGAATAAATTAGGTGAATAATTGTGTGCCCTAATGCATGCGTTAACAACACATTTCTCCTGGTTTAGACATGAGAAGTTCCTTCCCTAGAGAGTTAAGTACCACAAGTGTAGAGGTTTGTGGTTCCCTTGTATCCCTTGTATCCACGTTACCTGGGCACATGGTATTCAAAAGTACTGCTGACCAGCTCTTGCCTCCATCTCTAGCCTTGCCTTAAGAATGAGTACTTTACTTTGAACTGTTGTAATCTTTGTATAGATATTGCTTTTTCAGCAATGGCCCTGCAGTCAGCAAATATCATTCCTCATATCATCCTAGTCATTAGCTGTGATCTAGGACAATCCATGTAAAATCTCTAGATCTCATTTTCTATTCCTGTAAAATAGTTCTTAATTATGCTTTAGCACCAGAACCTTATATAAAATTTTAGAATGAGCTCCAATATAGAGAAAAAGATAAAAGGAAGAGCTAAATTTCCCACTCTGCTTGATTCTTCACTGTTTGAGGAAAATACCCCTAGAAGCACATCCTTAGAGAAGAATACATAGGAAAAACTCGAAAATATACCTACAGAGGTTTAGTCAAGCACCAACGTTCGATGATTTACACATTCAACAAATACTTACTAAATACCTATTCTGTGTCAAGCAAGCACTGGACTAGACAAAAGATTCAGCCATAAACAATGCAGATGGGTTCCCCTAAATATTTATACCAAAAAGCTATATTGAATACATGTTGAGTATGCACTAAAATGAACAAAAAATTTAAAACATCCTCTGGTCTCTTTTTACAGTGTAGAAAGCAAGACAATTTGCCAAATGCCCAAATAGCTGCATAGACTTAAGAAAATACATCAGTTTCAAAACTACAAATCTCATTTTCTCTAGCTGAAATTCTACTATTTTATGTGGGCATTTTTCAATTTATACTGTTTTCATCCAAATCATTTTTATACCAATTCTCAATAACACATCTGCATTAACACTAAGTAAGTAGTAGCTAAAATGTAATGCCTGCTCCCACCATTTCCCAGTTTTTCACTCACTTTATCCTTTAGCACTTTTAGGATCCTTTAACTAACCAACTTTTTTGCCTCTTCACTATTTTATACGTTCAATATGAATGTAAAACTGAAATCTAGAAGACAGAATCCACTTTTATTAGGTTGGTTCAAAAGTAATTGTGATTTTACATTGTTGAACTTTGCTGTTTCATACTGGAATACATTCTTAAATGTGATTATGTTATACATTATTTTAATGTGCATTTCTCACTTTTTTTTTCTTTTTTGCTAATGACTTATTGAAAGTGAAAGTGATGTTGGCAATTGGATCTCTGGTTTCTCTGCCTTTTCTAAATCCAGCTTGAACATCTGGAAGTTCACGGTTCATATATTGCTTAAGCCTGGCTTGGAGAATTTTGAGCATTACTTTACTAGCGTGTGAGATGAGTACCATTGTGTGACAGTTTGAACATTCTTTCGCATTGCCTTTCTTTGGGATTGGAATGAAAACTGATCTTTTCCAGTTCTGTGGCCACTGCTGAGTTTTCCAGATTTGCTGGCATATTGAGCGCAGCACTTTCACAGCATCAACTTTTAGGATTTGAAATAGCTCAACTGGAATTCCAACACCTCGACTAGCTTTGTTTGTAGTGATGCTTCCTAAGGACCACTTGACTTCATATTCCAGAATGTCTGGCTCTAGGTTGGTAATCACATCATCGTGATTATGCGGTTTGTGAAGATCTTTTTTGTATAGTTCTTCTGTGTATTCTTGCCACCTCTTCTTAATATCTTCTGCTTCTGTTAGGTCCATACCATTTCTGTCCT
>NW_011495050.1:23143801-23193335 GCF_000754665.1 Bison bison bison | reverse complement strand
ATTCTATTGTTTTCCTCTATTTCTTTGCACTGATCACTGAAGAAGGCTTTCTTATCTCTCCTTGCTCTTCTTTGGAACTCTGCATTCAAATGGGTATATCTTTCCTTTTCTCCTTTGCCTTTAGCTTCTCTTCTTTTCTCAGTTATTTGTAAGGCCTCTTCAGACAACCATTTTGCCTTTTTGCATTTCTTTTCCTTGTAATTCATTTCATTCCTTGGATCAAGGGATGGTCTTGATCCCTGCCTCCTATACAATGTTACAAACCTCTGTCCATAGTTCATCAGGCACTCTGTCTATCAGATCTAACCCCTTTAATCTATTTCTCACTTCCACTGTATAATCATAAGGGATTTGATTTAGGTCATACCTGAACGGTCTAGTGATTTTCTCTACTTTCTTCAATTTAAGTCTGAATTTGCAAATAAGGAGTTCATGGTCTGTGCCACAGTCAGCTCCCGGTATTGTTTTTGCTGACTGTATAGAACTTCTCCATCTTTGGCTGCAAAGAATCTGATTTCTGTACTGACCATCTGGTGATGTCCATGTGTAGAGTCTTCTCTTGTGTTGTTGGAAGAGGGTGTTTGCAATGACCAGCGCATTCACTTGGCAAAACTCTATTAGCTTTTGCCCTACCTCATTCTGTATTCCAAGACCAAATTGGCCTGTTACTCCAGATATTTCTTGACTTCCTCTTTTGCGTTCCAGTTCCCTATAATGAAAAGGATTTCTTTTATGGGTGTTAGTTCTAGGTCTTGTAGGTCTTCATAGAACCTTTCAACTTCAGCTTCTTCAGCATTACTGGTTGGGGCATAGACTTGGATTACTGTGATATTGAATGGTTTGCCTTGGAAGAAAACAGAGACCATTCTGTCGTTCTCTGGGTGCAGCAGACCTGGGTGTGGCATAAGCCCTCTTGAAGGAGGTCACCATTAACCCCACCATAGAGCTGCGAGAACTTACACAGGACTAGGAGACAAATTCTCGGCAGGCACAAAAAGAAACTTGTGCACAGCAAGACCCAAGAGAAAGGAGCAGTGACCCCACAAGAAACTGACCCAGACTTGCCCATAAGTGTCCAGGAGTCTCTGGCAGAGGTGTGGGTTGGCAGTGACCTGCTACAGGGCTGGGGGTACTGATTGCAGTAGTGCATCAATGGAGGTCACCATTATCTTCATGACCTCCACCATAGTTTGGCCCCAGGTAAATAACAGGGAGGGAACACAGCCCCACCCATCAACAGAAAATTGGATTAAAGATGTACTGAACATAGAAAAGGTCAGTTTTCATTCCAATCCCAAAGAAAGGCAATGCCAAAGAATGCTCAAACTACTGCACAATTGCACTCATCTCACATGCTAGTAAAGTAATGCTCAAAATTCTCCAAGCCAGGCTTCAGCAATATGTGAACCGTGAACTTCCTGATGTTCAAGCTGGTTTTAGAAAAGGCAGAGGAACCAGAGATCAAATTGCCAACATCCGCTGGATCATCGAAAGCAAGAGAGTTCCAGAAAAACATCTATTTCTGCTTTATTGACTATGCCAAAGCCTTTGCCTGTGTGGATCACAATAAACTGTGGAAAATTCTGAAAGAGATGGGAATACCAGACCACCTGACCTGCCTCTTGAGAAACCTGTATGCAGGTCAGGAAGCAACAGTTAGAACTGGACACGGAACAACAGACTGGCTCCAAATAGGAAAAGGAGTACGTCAAGGCTGTATATTGTCACCCTGCTTATTTAACTTCTATGCAGAGTACATCATGAGAAACGCTGGACTGGAAGAAACACAAGCTGGAATCAAGACTGCCGGGAGAACTATCAATAACCTCAGATATGCAGATGACATCACCCTTATGGCAGAAAGTGAAGAGGAACTAAAAAGCCTCTTGATGAAAGTGAAAGAGGAGAGTGAAAAAGTTGGCTTAAAGCTCAACATTCAGAAAACAAAGATCATGGCATCCTGGCCCATCACTTCATGGGAAATAGATGGGGGAAACAGTGGAAACAGTGTCAGACTTTATTTTTGGGGGCTCCAAAATCACTGTAGATGGTGACTGCAGCCATGAAATTAAAAGACGCTTACTCCTTGGAAGGAAAGTTATGACCAACCTAGGCAGCATATTCAAAAGCAGAGACATTACTTTGCCAACAAAGGTCCATCTAGTCAAGGCTATGGTTTTTCCTGTGGTCATGTATGGATGTGGGAGTTGGACTGTGAAGAAAGCTGAGTGCCAAAGAATTGATGCTTTTGAACTGTGGTGTTGGAGAAGACTCTTGAGAGTCCCCTGGACTGCAAGGAGATCCAACCAGTCCATTCTGAAGGAGACCAGCCCTGGGATTTCTTTGGAAGGAATGATGTTAAAGCTCAAAGTCCAGTACTTTGGCCACCTCATGCAAAGAGCTGACTCATTGGAAAAGACTCTGATGCTGGGAGGGATTGGGGGCAGGAGGAGAAGGGGATGACAGAGGATGAGATGGCTGGATGGCATCACTGATTCTATGGATGTGAGTTTGAGTGAACTCCAGGAGTTGGTGATGGACAGGGAGGCCTGGTGTGCTGCGATTCATGGGATCGCAAAGAATAGGACACGACTGAGCGACTGAACTGAACTGAACTGAACATGGCCCCACCCATCAGAACAAGACCCAATTTCCCTCTCAGTCAGTCTCTCCCATCAGGAAGTTTCCATAAGCCTCTTACCCTTCTCTGTCACAGGGCAGACAGACTGAAAACCACAATCACAGGAAACTAACCAATGATCACATGGACCACGGCCTCGTCTAACTCAAGGAAACTATGGGCCACGCGTGTAGGGCCACCCAAGATAGATGGGTCATGGTGGAGAGTTCTAACAAAATGTGGTCCACTGGAGAAGGGAAAAGCAAACCACTTCAGTATTCTTGCTTTGAGATCCCCATGAACAGTATGAAAATGCAAAAAGATAGGACACTGAAAGATGAACTCCCCAGGTCGGTAGGTGCCCAGTATGCTACTAGAAATCAGTGGAGAAATAACTCCATAAAGAATGAAGAGACAGAGCCAAAGCAAAAACAACACCCAGCTGTGGATGTGACTAGTGATGGAAGTAAAGTCCGATGCTGTAAAGAACAATACTGCACAGGAACCTGGAATGTCAGGTCCATGAATCAAGGCAAATTGGGAATGGTCAAGCAAGAGACGGCAAGAGTGAATGTTGACATTCTAGGAATCAGTGAACTCAAATGGACTGGAATGGGTGAATTTAACTCAGATGACCATTATATCTACTACTGTGGGCAAGAATCCCTTAGAAGAAATGAAGCAGCCATCATAGTCAACAAGAGAGTCCAAAATACAGCACTTGGATGCAATCTCAAAAATGACAGAATGACATTACTTGCTGCTTATTTAATATTTATTTTAGACTACGGAAATGTTAGACAAAAAGCAAATTCGAGTAATTTTCTTATTCAAGTTCAAAATGGGTTGTAAAGCAGCAGAGACAACTCACAACACCAACAATGCATTTGGCCAAGGAACTGCTAACGAACGTACAGTGCAGTGGTGGTTCAGGAAGTTTTGCAAAGGAGACAAGAGCCTTGAAGATGAGGAGCGCAGTAGCCGGCCATCTGAAGTTGACCACGACCAACTGGGAGGACCATCTAAGCTGACCCTCTTACAACTACAGGAGAGGTTGCCAAAGAACTCAGTGTCAATCATTCTACGGTCATTTGGCATTTGAGGTAAATTAGAAAGGTGAAAAAACTTGGTAAGTGGGTACCTCCTGAACTGACTGAAAATCAAACAAATTGTCATTCTCAAGTGCTGTCTTCTCTTATTCTATGCAACAACAAGCCATTTTTCAATCAGATTGTGACCTGCAACGAAAGTAGATTTTGTGCAACAACCAGTTCAGTGGCATGACCAAGAAGAAGCTCCAAAGCACTTTCCAAAGCCAAACTTTCATCAAAAAAAGATCATGGTCACTGTTTGGTGGTCAGCTGCCCATTTGATCCACTACAGCTTTCTGAATCCCAGCAATACCATTACATCTGAGAAGTATGCTCAGTAAATCAATGCGATGCACAGAAAACTGCCCACCTACTGCCATCACTGCTCAACAGAAAGGGCCCAATTCTTCTCCACGACACCAGACCACACGCTGCACAACCAACATGTCAAAAGTTGAACGATTTGGGTTACAAACTTTGCCTCATCCATCATATTCACCTGAACTCTCAGCCAACTGACTACCACTTCTTGAAGCATCTCTGACAATTTTTTGCAGGAAAAATGAATGCTTCCACAATCAGAAGACAGAAAATTCTTTCCAAGAGTTCCTCGAATCCCAAAGCATGAATTTTCATGCTACAGGAATAAACAAACTTATTTCTCACTGGCAAAAATGTATTGATTGTAATGGTTTCTATTTTGATCAGTAAATGTGTTTAAGCCTAGTTACAATTATTTAAAATTCACGTTCCAAAACTGCAATTACATTTGCATCAACCTAATATCATGATCTGTTCCACCATTTCATTCAACAAATTCTTTGACAAGTACTTACTATTTGCAAAGTGTTCTGCTATAAAGTGGTACAAAATTTCTAGAATTTGTTTACTTTTTCTACCCCTTTGGGCTTCACCGGTGGCTCAGATGTTAAAGAATCCAACTGCAATGCAGGAGACCCAGGCTCGATCCCTGGGTTCGGACGATCCCTTGGAGAAGAGATTGGCAACCTGCTCCAGTATTCTTGCCTGAGAAATCCCACAGACAGAGAAGCCTGGTGGGGGCTGAAAAGAGTAGGACACTGAGCAACTAACACTTCCTACCCCTTTAATTCATTATTTTTTTTTTTCCACTTAGTAGTTTAAAGTACATAACAGGAACAAATATCAAATTTCCCTAGGGTTCCCTCAACCTACAGTGCTCTTTCACATTCTTCTTATCCATACATATTTATTCACATTCACTGAACAGAAAGTACAGTGCGAGGTACTATAACGTGTGCTAAGAAATATGGTTCCTTCTCTCAAGGAATGAAGAAAGGATAAAGATAGTGAAGACATTTCAGAAGGAGACACTACAAGTATTAGTGCCAGCAGAGGTATAAGAAAAACAGATGAGTTCTGTTTTGAAAAACTAACTAGATGATGATATCATTAACAAAATAGGGACCTGAAAGGTTTTTCTTCAACAATTAAAAATTTGGTTCTAGAATATTAAATTAAAGTTGCTTCTGGATATTCCAGTTGAGTCATCGAGATGGGAATTAGTTAATACCGGTCAATACTTTAGTAGCTACTATGTGGCAGGATCCAAGGGCACTTAGTAAGACATCACCCCAAACTCAAAAGAATTTAAGAGTCAGGTGACAGAATGCAAGTAAACAGGTGCTTAAAAGCAAAACTCAGGTACAAGAGAGGAAGCACAAGCACTGGCCAGATATGCAGGACCTTGCAGGCCATCCTTTAGGAGACTGGATTCAGCCAAGCAATGAGGAGCCACTGAAGGGTTTTAAACAGGGAATGGCTTGATTAGGTGTGCATTTGAGAAAGAAGACTCTAACTTCAGGAGGGAAACAGGCTGGAGCAGGCAAAAATGAAAGACAAAGTGAACACAGGAAGTTGCTGCAGAAATCTGAATAAGACCTGATAGGCATCAAGATGCACAAAGATTAGGGGAGGAGATGTATGATAGGTAATATCTGAGACACTGCTTTTCCCTAGACCACACTCAGTTAAAATCTCTAAAGAACAACACTAGAAACTGAACTATTTTTAATCATTACAATAAAATAATCATAGTTACATGCAAATATTAAACAACTGAAGGACCCATCACTACACTACGTCCAGTCTTTCCTTATCTACATCAAACTATGGGAGCCACATTCTTATGAAGTTATCAAATAAACAGCAAGGTCTGGAAAAATTCTCAAATTATATTTTTGATTGGGTAACTGAGGAATGTATGTTTTTTCTATAACCACTTTACATGGCCTTGATGAAAAATATGTAATATGATCTAAATATACAGCATACAATAAAGAAGAGCAAAATTGAACAGATCTAAGCAACAAAGTTCCTCTAGAATTATTCAGTCACTTCATTACCCAAAGAGCTTATAATATATGGATTTTATATACCTTTAGAAAAGGAAGTTTTCTATACATCTCTAATAGGGCCCAATGATTTGATTAAAGGTGACAATGTGTCTAGACTCCTCTAAGTTCACCAGCTCTAAGTCACCATGTGATGCAATTCTGATGAATAAAATATAAGCTGAGGGTTTCTGGGGAAGCCCTTTCCTGCTTCTTCTCATCTTTCTCCTGTCTGGAATGTAGATAAAAGGCTGGAGCTGAAGCAGCCCTCCTGTAACTATGAGGTAATAAGCATGAGACCAAAGACCACGTGCTAGGTGGCTAACCCTACCTAGAGACCTTTTATACAGGGAGAACAATTCCCTCTTCGATTAACTATAGACTCTGCATCCCTTAGGAAAAGCCAGGCTACTTAACAGGTCAGCTTCATGGTCAGTTCCATTTACCTATCCAAACTCATTTCAGACCAATCTCTGTCTCCTACTTTCCACCCAGTAATTCTAAACCCTATCAGAACAGCACCTAACAGTGAGCTGTTTTTCACCTTTCTACTTTTAATTCTCTGAATTCTCTCACCGCTCCATTTCTTCACCAGACTTACACCTCCTCAGCATTCCAGACTTCCTGACTCCTAGCTGAGGTAGGTGCCCTCCCTCCTTGTTCTCACATCTCACATGCACAATGATTGTGCTGTACTATAGCTATTCACTTAAGTATCTGTCTTCCCAACCAGATTACCAGCTCCTCAAGAAGAAAAACAATGTCTTAGTTTCCTTGGTATTCCTAGATCCTGTGACAGTACCTGGCACACTAGGGTTGTCCAGTAAATGTCAGTTGAATAAATGAAAGTTACATAAAACATGACTTTTAATTTTTGTTGTTTAGTCGCTCAGTTGTGTCTGACTCGTTGCAACCCCATGGACTGCAGCACACCAAGCTTCCCTGTCTTTCACTATCTCCCGGAGTTAGCTCAAACTCATGTCCCTTGAGTCAGTGATGCCATCCAACCATCTCATCCTCTGTCATCCCCTTTTTCTCCTGCCTTCAATCTTTCCCAGCATCAGGATGCTTTCCAATGAGTCAGTTCTTCACATCAGGAGGCCAAAATATTGAGCTTCAGCTTCAGCATCAGTCCTTCTAATGAATATTCAGGGTTGGTTTCTTTTAGGATTGACTGGTTTGATCTCCTTGCTGTCGAAGGGCCTCTTAAGAGTCTTCTCCAGCACCACAATTCAAAAGCTTCAGTTCTTCAGCACTGAGCGTTCTTATGGTCCAACTCTCATATCCATACATGACCACTGGAAAAACCAAAGCTTTGACTATACAGACCTTTGATGGCAAAGTGATGGCTCTGTTTTTCAATTCACTGTGTAGGTTTGTCATAGCTTTTCTTCCAAGAAGCAAGCATCTTTTAATTTCATGGCTGCAGTCAACATCCACAGTGATTCTGGAGCCCAGGAAAGCAGTCTGTCACTGTTTCCATTTTTCCCCATCTATTGGCAACCTCCTCCAGAAGTGTTTTTAATTATTTAAAACAAATCACAGCAAAAGGATTGTTAAAAAATTTCTCCTTAATATGAGAAGCTAATTTTCACCTGTAAATTTTTCCTGAAAATGAGAAAAGCGCTCGAGTATATTCTATCACCACATATTGCTTTATAATACTATTTCTGCTTAGAACTGAAAGTCCTAAGACAACCCAACAAAGCTATTCTCATCTTTCTTAAAAGATCAGTCTTACTTGTGATGGGAAGTCAGAAGAAAAAACTAAAATGACCAAAGAATACATTTTATTGTACACGACTAGCAAAACTTATCAAAATGAAGGTAAATAAAGAAATAAAATCTCTTCATACCTGTCACATTGCTGCATTATGGAAATTTCTTTGATTATTTCCTGAAGATCTGACTCAACAGGTACTTGTTTAATTGCCACAACTTGACCAGATTCCTTATGTATTGCTTTAAATACACTTCCATAAGACCTAAAAGAAACCAAGACATTCCTTTATTTTTTTCCCTTCAAACACCATAACTATTAGAGAAAGAGTCTGAGTCTTCACATGTAGTCTTTTCTAATTTAAAATACTACTCAATGGTGACAAATCAAAGGAAACAAATTTTAAAAGTGAATTATATCTTAGCTTTAATGCTTCAATTATAGACTTAAAATTCATTAAAATCACCAAATTAATAGAAAAAGATGTGCTGTGTTTCTTATGAATGAAAGAAATAGACTTACGGTTTGTCAACTCAAACAAGTGCAGCATTAAGAAGATATATAAATGGAAGTTAAAAGAATGGAATATAGAATAAAAACAGCCAAAATCTCATGTTAGGAGAAAAGGCTGATCTCACCTTAAGCAAAATCACCCGCAAAATATCAGAGTCCCACACCTGCCCAGACTGCTTAGGGGTAACTGAAACCTTCACCATGGGTTTGTATGTATATGTGTGTGTGTGTATATAGTCCTAATTTACACACACGCACATATACAGGTAAACCCACTTTTCAAAAGTTCGCTTTACACCCCTTCATTTTTACAAAAGGCCTGGATTAACACCTGTTTCACTAACCAGATGAATTTCGAAGAGGATTTACACTTTTATAAAAAAAGGTGAAAACAAAAATAGCATTCAACATTTATTTTTGCAGGAGCCATTAGAGAGGGAGAAAGTACCATGAGCAGCAACAGTGGCCCCACCAAGCTCATTCCTAGAACTACACTCAGCATCAAGCCACCATATCTCTGAGCTTTGTCTGAGAGGATCTGTGCTTTATCTCACAATTTATTTTGCGTAACTGTTAGCAAGATGTGTTGTAATGTATCTGCTTCAGCTCCTCTGTCCATGGATTCTCCAGGCAAAAATACTGGAGTGGGTAGCCATTCCCTTTCTCCAGGGGATCTTCTGACCCATAGATCAAACCTGCGTCTTTTGCGTTGCAGGCAGATTATCATTTGAGCCACCAGGGAAGCCTTTCTTTGCATTACAACGTTTCAACTTACTAAAGGTTTCATAAGAATGCTCTACTTTCAGAGAGCAAGGGAAATCTGTATCTCCCCCTTTGAAGCCATATATATATATATATATACAAACACACACACACACACACATATATATGTGTGTGTGTGTCTGTGTGCGTGTGTGTATTGCCCCTCAAAAGCTAGTCTAGACTCAGAGCTAGATTAACTACTGCCAATTAAGCAACACCATCAGTCTCTTCTAAGGTCTTTCTGTTACTACAAAAGAAAACTGGGAACCACATTTCCCAGATTTCCCTTCCCTGAATGGATCCCAGTTAAGAGTCTGGCAATGAGAAGAACATTCATGAAATCTGAATGGCAAAAAGCTGAGGAAAGACCATCACTTTTCAAATACAGCTGCAGCAGATGCCTGACCCAATATCAGATACACAGTGGCTTCCGGCTGAGCCTCTTGATAACCACCACACTGCTGCTGCTCCAAAGAGAGTTGGTGGGAGCATCTAAATGATTCTTAGGGATTCCAGCAGAGCCCATGTGAGCTTTTGAGAAACACCACTTCAGTGCTTCAAACTGAGATCTTCAGCACTAGCTTCTTTGAGCTTCAGTGACAGTCCATAACCTTTGCAGCCCTGGCCTTTCCACAAGTCATTTGAGCTCCAAATTTCATAATAAACTCTTTATACCTGGAGTTCATAGAGTAACCTTTCTTTTCCTAACCATGATCTGCTACCAATAGTTTTGGGGAAGGAAGTGGTTCCAAGGAAGTGGTTCCAAAGGAAAGAATCTTAAGAAATGGGAATCTTGGATTAGTTCTTTCTTAGATTTAAAGATGGTAATGACTTCAATGCAAAGGACAAGAAGAACACTGAGACTAAGGTATCTGATGGCAAAATAATTATTTAAATTATTATCCTTAGTTCCTGGAGTCTAGAGAAAGCTTTAGAAGATCAAGTACCTGAATCAATTGAATGTTACAGTGAAAATAAGAGTACAAAAACTGCAGAATGGAATGGCTGCTCCTGACTAAGCTGGAAAAGTCATAAAACAAATATAACAAGCTCAGGGCTTAAATTCCCAGGCCAAGACTGAGAGAGCCAGAAAACTTCTGAACGCTTCAAAGAAAATCTTATTTCTTATATGTCCAGGACTGAGACTTCTGCAACCCAACATCTAATCTTGCCAGAAGCTGAATTACAATGCACTCAATTCACAACATCACCAGGTCTTACTATGTTTCACTGTGAGTTCTCTTTCATATCATTACCTAATATCCCTCTTCATTCTTTATCTGAATATTAACTCCTCTTTACTCACTTATGATCTTTTAACTTTAATTTACCTGATATAAACATTGCCATTTGTGCTTTCTTTTTTGATATGATTACCTCTTTCTTATCTGATGTCTCTAATAGGAAATACCATTATATGTCCACCCTTTGTGTTACACAGGCTCTTATAAACAGCATATAGCTAAGTTTTGCATTTTAATTGACCCTAATAGTCTGTCTATGGGAGAACTGATATTTAGTGAAAAATACATTTCACTTTATTCCTTCTAACTTAAATTTATCTTACTATTTTATATTTTTGTTTTCTCTATTTCCTTTTCCCTGTTCTTACTGATCTAACCTGTTTTGTGTTTTATGCCTTTATTATCTTGGAAGTTCTCCTATACTTTTGGTTTTTCATTATGGAGTATGATGCTAGCTTGGGCTTGTCATATATGACCTTTGCTATGTTCAGGTATTGTTACATTCCCTCTGTATGTTTACTGTTTAATTCAGTCAAATATACTCTAGTGAAGGACTAATCTTACATGGGACGTTATAACTGTTCTGTCATTATCTAAATTCTACTTTTGTATTTTTTGTACTTACCCTTCTCCCAGTTTCTCTAATACATCAAAAACTTCTTCAGGCTGCTTAGTCAAACTGTCTTCACTCAGCTTTTTTAGCTTACTAATGAGAAAAACAAAAGAAAAAGCATTTTCTGTTAAGATCTCTTATACATTTAAAAATTTTAAGAGACAATATATTCAGATGGTTCAAAACTCAAAAATACAAAAAAAGTATACAGTATACAGTCTCCTTGCAACTCCTGTTCTTAATTTTCCCAGAAACACCTCAAAGAATAAGCACTTTTATTACCTTCCTGTGAAACCTTTATAAAAATATTTCTATTTCTCCCCCTTTTTAACACACAATATAGCATTTTATACATACGCTGTATATATACTGTTTTACCCACGCTGTTACATACTTTGATGTTTTTACGTAACAACATAAAATCTTTGTTGGATATCTCTACAACATAAATTCATAGACAGCATCTTCATTCTTTTCTTTTTTCTCAGCAATCCTTCACTTATAGATATCTAGGTTCCCTTTTGCTATTATAAACACTGCTATAAATAAGCTTATAGGTAAGTCAGCTCATACATGTGCTTGTATATCTTTAGGATAAATTCCCAAACGTGAAACTGTGAGAGCAAGAAAATATATAAACACACAAAATATAGACGTGTGTGTGTGTCTGTGTGTGTGGCTCAGTTGCTTCAGTCATGCTCGACTCTTTATGACCCTATGGAGCGTAGCCCGCCAGTTTCCTCTGTCCAAGAACACTGGAGGGGGTTTGCCATGCCCTCCTACAATGGATCTTCCTGATCCAGAATCCGTGTCTCCTGCATTGCAGGTGGATTCTTTATCACTGACCCACCAGGGAAGACCATATAGAAGTATACATAATGATAAGTAAGTACATATACTATAAGCATAACCGTATTTCATAATACAAATTTAATAACATAATAAAATCACTATTATAATAACTATATATTCTTAAAATTGCTGATTGATTATATTATGGTATATTTATCTACTACAATTGTACATTATATCAATATATATGTATATTAATTGACACCAGCAAATTGCCCTCTGGGGGGCTTACACCAATTTACTTTCCTACCAGTATTACATGAGAAATCTTCTTTTCCCACAATTCCACCTACAGAGTACTAAACTCTATATCTAGATAGATATATTAAAGTCTGTAGTTAGAAATATTTGGATTTCAGCCAATATATTAGGTAAAAACTTGTAACTCAGATTTATTTTGTATTTCTCCTACTGTGAGTGAAGTTGAGCATCTTTTAATATAGTATGAAGCAAAATCATCTATTCATGATTTCTGTTCACTTTTCTTCTGGGTTTTTGGTTCTTTTCTTATCTGTGCACAGAGATAAGAAAAGGTTTAGGTTGCAAATATTCCCACTTGTAGTGACTTTACTTATGAGTTTTTAGTTTTATGGGCTACTTGACTGGTTGCCATAGAGAAAACTTTTTAATTTATTTTTGCTTTTTTAAAAGTTATCCACAGTATGGCATGGGCTGAAATATCTAGAAACAAGACATTACACATGGTGTGTTTGACAGACCAAAAGTAATTCCATATGAATAAAGTAAAATGGTCAGGATGCAGAGGTAAGAAGAGTCAGGTTAAAAAGAGTCTTGTAAACCATATTAAGGAGCTCTGTTTTTAAAAGATCACTCCCCTGTAATCAAGAAGGAGGACATGCAATAAGTAACAATAGAGAAGGGAAACTAGCAGGGGGTTGTTCAAAATATGGATGCAAAGAACATAGTAGCAGTGGCAATAAGAACTGAGATAAGATAAGCTAATCAAGATACTGAGCAGGCACAGTCAACAGAAAGTGGTTTTGATTAAATATGCGGAGATGCAAGAAACACAGAAGTTGAGAATGTCTCTTAAGCCTTTGGTTCAAGCAAATGACTAGAGGTAACATTATTTACCAAACTAAAGAACATCAGAAAAAAGCTTGAAGAGGAACGTGTTGGGTTTAACTCCTCTCATCCAAATGTATATTTCCAGTAACCAACTGTTTATATGAATCCCAGAAGAGATCTGAATTGGCAACGTCATTTTTTGGTGTTATGGTAAAGAATCTACCTGCAATGCAGAAGACCCAGGTTCAATCCCTGGATCAGGAAGATCCCCTGGAGAAGAGAATGGCTACCCACTCCAGTATTCTTGCCTAGAGAATTCCATGGACAGAGGAGGCTGGCGGGCTCTGGTCCATGGGATTGCAAAGAGTTGGACGCAACTGAGCGACTAACACAAACACACACACACACACACACAGCACACAGATGAAGCCTAAAGGTATGATAAGGGATAAAGCCATCAAGAAAATGTCTAAGAAGAAATAGGATCAAAGAGAAAAGAGACCCCAGGAAAACATCAATAATTAAGAAATGAGGTCATGAAGGACAAGAAAGTAGTACTTGACCACTTTCAAGAATGCTACTGAAAGTTCAAACAACTTAAAAATTTGAAAGTGTCCATTACAGGACTTCCACTTCTGACTACAAGGAAGTAAGAGGATATTATCTGTCTGCTGTAAACAGCTAAAAAACTCAAAAAAAAAAATTATGGGAAACTATTTTCACACATTAGATATCAGACATTTCAGGACTGTGATCCACAAGAAAAGAAATGAGAAAGGCCCTGCTATTGCCCAGGCTTTACATCTAAAGGCTATATCCAAAATGTAGCACACTGAGAGGAACTCAAAGAGCCCAGCAATTTTGCTGAGTTAAAGAAACAAAGATGAGAGTTTGGAGAGGCAAGGCAAATAAAACTTACACTACAGAACACCTGTGAGAAAAGAGTTATACTGAGAAAGAAGTCCACCAATCTACTGAACAGCTCCCTTGACTATTTAGCTGAATGCCAATCCGTACATGCTTACAAAAACATGCTACAAAGCCCAACAAAATCGATTTCCTAAGGAGGAAAAAAAAGATTTTTACAAAGAACAACTCCCAGAGATCACACAAGGCTGAGAATCTTTCCCACCAACAATAGTTAAGTCAACAATAGTTATGAGAATACATCCCCGAACAGCCTTGTTTTACAAGAGACCGAATTAGCAAAGCATAAAGGCTACTTGGCGTGCATACCCAGGTGCCCAACTCTTATCGACCCCATAGCCCACCAGGCTCCTCTGTCCAAGGATTCTCCAGGCAAGAATACTGGAGTGGGTTACCATGTCCTCCTCCAAGGGATTTTCCTGATCCAGGAATTGAACCTGTATCTCCTGCATCACCCTCATTGCATGCAGATTCTTTACTGAGCCAGCAGTGAAGCCCAAAGGCTACTTAAGACTTCCCAAAAGGAGCTTAAAAACAGGCTTCAAAAGCACTGAGCCAATCTACAAGGTAACTTAACTGCCTACCAGAACAAGTCTATAGGGGCATATCTTCTTTTATTATGTTTTACAGACACTGAGGTTTTTTGTTACAAAAGTTAAGGTTTGTGGCAACCCTGCCTAAAACAAAACCATGGGTACCATTTTTCCAACAGCATTTGCTCCCTTTGTGTCATGTGTCACATTGTGGTTATTTTCACAATATTTCAAACTTTTTCATTATTATTATGTTTTTATAATGATCTGTACACAATGATCTTAGATGTTACCATTGCAATGTGTTTTGGGATTCCATGAACTGCACCCATATGAGCCTAATAAATGTTATCTGTGCTGACTGCTCCACCAATTGGCCATTCCCCATCACTCTCCCTTTTCCTCAGGCCTCCCTATTCTGAGACAAAACAATATCGAAATTAAGCCAACTACTAACTCTAAAACAACCTCCAAGTGTTCAAGCAAAAAGAAGAGTCACCCATTTCTCATTTTAAATTAAAAGCTGGAAATGACTAAGCTTAGTGGAGAGGTTTGTCAAAAGCTGAGATAGGCCATAAGCCAAGCCTCCTGTGCTAAACAGTTACCCAAGTTGTGAATGCCAAGGAAAAGTTCTTTGTTGTTTGTTTTTAATTTATTTTTAATGGGAGGGTAATTGCTTTGCAGTGTTGTGTTGGTTTCTTTCATACATCAACATGTATCAGCCTTAGATATACATACGTCCCCTCCCTCTTGAAACTCCCTCCCACCTCCCACCCCTCTAGGCTGTCACAGAGCATTGGCTGAGTTCCCTGAGTCACAGAGCAAATGCCCACTGGCTATGGGCATGTTTCAGTACTGCTCTCTCAAGTATCCCATCCTCTCCTTCCCTCGCTGTGTCCGTAAGTCTGTTCCCTATGTCTACCGCTGCCCTGCAAGCAGGTTCATCAGTACAATTTTTATATTAATAGATTCCATATATGTGTGTTAATACATGGTATTTATTTTTCTCTTTCTGACTCACTTCACTCTGTATAACAGGCTCTAGTTTCACCCACCTCACCAGAACTCACTCAAATGTGTTCCTTTTTGTGGCTGAGTAATGTTCCATTGTATATATGTACCACAGCTTCTCTATCTATCCGTCAATGGACAGCTAGGTTGCTTTCATGTTCAGCTATGGTAAATAGTGCTGCAATGAATGCTGGGGTACATATGTCTTCTTTTAGAATTATGGTTTTCTCAGGGTATGTGGCCAGTAGTGGGATTTCTGGGTCATATGGTAGATTATTCCTAGCTTTTTGAAGAAATCTCCATACTGTTCTCCATAGCGGCTATATGGGAAAAGTTCTTGAAGAAAAGTTAAAGCACTACTCCAGTGAACACACAAATGATAAGAAAACAAAACAGCCTTACTGCAGATAAGCAGAAAGTTTTAGTAGTCTGGTTAGATCAAACAAGCCACAGCATTACCTTAAACCAAAGCTTAATCCAGATCAAAGCCCTGATTTTCTATGAATCTTTACCAGCTGAACCACAAGGGAAACCCATCTATGAAGACAGAGAAAGGTAAAGAAGTGGCAAAGGGGAAGTCTGTAGCTGCAAAGGGTGATTCACGGGTTTTAAGGAAAGAATCCATCTCCACAACATGAGAGTGCAAGGTGAAGTAGAAAGTACTCATGTAGATGCTGCAGCGAGTTACACAGAAGACCTAGCAAGACGCAGGCACCTACACTAAACAAGATCATGACATCCCGTCCCATCACTTCATAGCAAATAGACGTGGAAAGTGGAAACAGTGACAGATTTCATTTTCTTGGGCTCCAAAATCATTGTGGACAGTGACTGCAGCCATGAAGTTAAAAGATGCTTGCTCCTGGGAAGAAGTGAAGTGAGTGAAAGTGGCTCAATCATGTCCAACTCTTTGTGACCCCATGGACCATACAGTCCATGGAATTCTCCAGGCCAGAATACTGAAGTGGGTAGCCTTTCCCTTCTCCAGGGGATCTTCCCAACGCAGGGAGTGAACCTAGGTCTCCCTCATTGCAGGCAGACTCTTTACCAGCTGAGCCACAATGGAAGCCCAAGAATAATGGATGGGTAGCCTGTCCCTTCTCCAGCGGATCTTCCTGATCCAGGAACTGAATTGGGGTCTCCTGTATTGCAGGTGGATTCTTTACCAACTGAGCTATCAGGGAAGCCCTCCTTGGAAGAAAAGCTATGTCAAACCTAGACAGCAGAGAAATCACTTTGCCAACAAAGGTCCATCTAGTCAAAGCTATGGTTTTTCCAGTAGTCATGTATGGATGTGAGAGCTGGACCATAAAGAAGGCTGAGCACCAAAGAATTGATACTATTGAATTGTGGTGCTGGAGAAGACTCCTGAGAGTCCCTTGGACTGCAAGGAGATCCAACCAGTCCATCCTAAAGGAAATCAGTCCTGAATATTCATTGGAAAGACTGATGCTGAAGCTGAAGCTCCCATATTTTGGCCACCAATGCAGAGCCAACTCATTGGAAAAGACCCTGACGCTCAGAAAGACTAAGGACAGAAGGAGAAGGGGACAAAAGAGGATGAGATGGTTGGATGGCATCGTCAACTCAATGGACATGAGTCTAAGCAAACTCCAGGAGACAGTGAAGGATAGGGAAGCCTGGCATGCTGCAGTCCACAAGGTCCCAAAGAGTCTAATGCACCCTGGGGACTGACCGACAACACTAAACAACAGATTTCCAATATCAATGCAACAGTCTTATATTGCAAGAAAATACCATTGAGGACTTTAACAGCTAGAGAGCCAGGTCAACACCTGGCTTCAAAGCTTCACAGGGCAAGAGCTAATGAAGCTGGTGAGTTTAAGTTGACACCAATGTTCATTTACCCTCTGAAAATCCTAGGGTCCCTAAGGATTATGCTAAATCCACTCTGCCTGTGCTCTGTAAGTAGAATAATAAAGCCTGAATGACAATACATCTGTTTTACAACTGAATATTATAAGCCCACTCTTGAGACCTGCTGCTCAGAAAAAAAAAGAATCCTTTCAAAACATTACTACTCATTGACAATGCACTTGGTCACCCAAGAGCTCTTTGAAAATGCACAAAGATAATACTGTTTTCCTTCCTGCTAACACAACGTCCATTCTGCAGCCCATGATCAAGGAGCAATTTCAACTTTTAAGTATTATTACTTATATATATATTTCATATATACCCTTATGATATGTATTTCATAAAGCTATTAAGTGCCATAGATAGTGATTCCCTTGATAGCTCTGGGCAGAGTAAACTGAAAACCTTCTGTAAAGGATTCACCAATCATAAGGATATTAATGATTCAAAGGAAGAGGTCAAAATATCCACATCAATAATGGTTTGAAAGAATTGAGTAGAAATCTCATGGATGACTTTAAGAGGTTCAAGACTTCAGTGAAGGAAAATATTGCAGATGTGATAGAAACAGCAAGAGAACTAGAATTTAGAACTGGAACTTGAAGATGTGACTGAACTGCTGTAATCTCATGATAAAACTTTAGCAGATGAGGAGTTGTCTCTTATGGATGAGCAAAGAAAGTAATTTCTTGACACAGAATCTACTCCTGATGAAGCTGTTACAAAGACTGTTGAAATGATAACAAAGGATGCAAAATATGGCATAAACTTTAGTTGTTGAAACTGTAGCAATGTTTAAAAGGACAGACTCCGATTTTGAAAGAGGTTCTACTGTGGGTAAAACGCTATCAAGCAGCACTGCACACTACAGAGAAATCGTCTGGGAAAGAAACAGTAATCGATGTGGAGAACTTTACTCTTGTCTTATTTTAAGAAACTGCCACAGCAACCCCAGCTTTCATCAGCCACCACCCAGATGAGTCAGCAGACATGAACATCAAGGCAAGAACCTTCACCAGCAAAAAGATTATATCTTATTGAAGGTTCAGATGATCATTTGGAGAAGGCAATGGCACCCCACTCCAGCATTCGTGCCTGGAAAATCCCATGGATGGAGGAGCCTGGTAGACTACAGCCCATGGGGTCACGAAGAGTACGACACGACTGAGCGACTTCACTTTCACTTTTCACTTTCATGCATTGGAGAAGGAAATGGCAACCCACTCCAGTGTTCTTGCCCAGAGAATCCTAGGGACGGAGGAGCCTGGTGGGCTGCCATCTATGGGGTCGCACAGTGTCAGACACGACTGACATGACTTAGCAGCAGCAGATGATGGTTAGCATTTTTTAGCAGTAAAGTATTTTCAATTAAGGTATATTACATTGTTTTCTGGACAACACTACTGCCCACTTAATAGACAACAGTACAGTTTAAACACAACTTTTCTGTGTACTTGGAAACCAAAAAATTCATGTGATTCACTTTGTTGCAATACTCACTTTATTGCAGTTGTCTGAAACTGAATCCTCAATATCTCAGAGGCATGCCTGGAACTCTTTAAAAACTTAAAATCCAGCCTCCACAATGTAAAAATTTTAAATGTCAAGAATTCAATCAAAAATTACTAGACATAAGAAAAACTGGGAACTATGACTCACAAAAAGGAGAAAACTTAGTCAATTAAAACAGACACACATATACACAAAATAAAACCAGACACAGAAATGGCAGAAACAGTAGAATTAACAAAAATAATCTTGTAAAAAGCAAATATAAATACGTCCCACGTACTTAGAGATGTAATGGAAATAGACAGGAAAAAGAGCTAAATTGAAATTTTAGAGATAAAAAAATAAACTATCTGAAATGAAGTTTTCACTGGATAAGACTTGAACAGGTTAGATACTACAGCACAAAAGATAACTTGAAGAAAAAAAAATGTTTTAAGAATAAAGGAAAAAAGAAAAAGCCTGAGCCCCACACGGAAATGAAGAATAGATATTAAAAAACAGAAATAGACAAAAAGAGTTAAAAGGGCTTGAGGAGATACTGGTCAAACATTTTTCAAATTTTATAAAAACAATAAAACTAGAGATGCAAGTAACTAACCAAATCTAAAAGGATAAATACACACAGAGAGATAAATCCGATGTATTATAATGAAATTGCCGGTACTGAGAGGTGTGTCAGTAGAAGAAGAAAATACTAAAAGCTAAATACTAAATCACTGCAGATGGTGACTGAAGTCAGGAAATTAAAAGACGCTTACTCCTTGGAAGGAAAGTTATGACCAACCTAGACAGCATATTCAAAAGCAGAGACATTACTTTGCCAACAAAGGTCCGTCTAGTCAAGGCTATGGTTTTTCCTGTGGTCATGTACGGATGTGAGAGTTGGACTGTGAAGAAGGCTGAATGCTGAAGAATTGATGCTTTTGAACTGTGGTGTTGGAGAACTCTTGAGAGTCCCCTGGACTGCAAGGAGATCCAACCAGTCCATTCTGAAGATCAGCCCTGGGATTTCTTTGGAAGGAATGATGCTAAAGCTGAAAGTCCAGTACTTTGGCCACTTCATGCGAAGAGTTGACTCATTGGAAAAGACTCTGATGCTGGGAGGGATTAGGGGCAGGAGGAGAAGGGGACAACAGAGGATGAGATGGCTGGATGGCATCACTGACTCGATGGACGTGAGTGTGAGTGAACTCCAGGAGTTTGTGATGGACAGGGAGGCCTGGTGTGCTGCGATTCATGGGGTCGCAAAGAGTCGGACATGACTGAGCAACTGAACTGAACTGAAATACTAAATGTCCCAGGAAAAAGACCTATTACTTAAATAAGGATAAAGACAAGAATGACTATAGCCTTCTTGTCAGACAGTAAACAAGCCAAAAGACAGTGACTCCTTAAAATGATTAAAGAAAACAATAATCAAAATGCAATTCTATATTTAATGGAAATATCCATTATAGAAAATAATATTTTCAAACAAAAAAAGGTGAGAAAATTCATTATGAGCTGATTTTCACAACAATAAATGGTTAAAAACAGTTCCTTAGGCTACAAGAAATTGATGTCAAAAGGAAACATAAATCTCTACAGAAGAATAAAGAACAACAGCTAGTAAAAAATATAGAGAAAAACAGGGGGAAAAAAGTTTCCCCCATTTAACAACAGCAGAATATACATTCTTCTCAAATGCACAGAACAGAAACACTCTGCAAAAGGGATGGCATGATAGACCACAAAACTTTTATTTAAAACTTAAGAATACTTTAAGTTTTCTTCTGCAAACAAAATGGAATGAAACCAGGAATCAATAATAGAAAGACAACAAGAAAATCCAAAAACATGTAGACATTAAACAACGTATTCTTAAACAAAAACAGGGTCAAGGAAGAAATCACAAGGAAATTAAGAAAATATCAGGAGGGACTTCCCTGGTGGTCCTATGGTTAAGAATTCACCATCCAATACAGGGGCTGTGGGTTTGACACCTGGTTATGGAGCTGAAATCCCACATGCCTGGTGGCCAAATAAACAAAATATAAAACACAAGCAATATTAACATTCAACTAAGACTTTAAAAATGGTCCACATCAAAAAAAAGAAAGAAAAGAAAATACCTAGAGACAAACAAAAACACAGCATACCAAAACGTCTGGGATGCAGCAAAAGCAACATTAAGAGAGCAGTTTATAGCAGTAATCCCTTCTATTTAAAAAGATCTCAAAGCAACAATGTGACTTTACACATCAAGAGACCAGAAACACAAATTAAACTCAACATTCACAGAAGAGATGATGAAGATTCGAACAGAGATAAATAAGTGAATACAAAAGAAAATTTTAAAAAATCAACTAAATTGCTATGGTTTGAATATTTGTGTCCTCCAAAAAATATATATTGATGATATCTGAACTCCCAAAGATGATGGCGTTAGGAGCTGGGGCTTTTGGGAGGTGCTTAAGTCATGAAGATGGAACCCTCATGAATGGAATTAGTGCCTTATGAAAAAAGCTCCAGAAAAATCCCCAGCCCCTTCCACCGTGTGAGGACACAGTAAGAAGTGCCAGCAATGAATCAGGAAGAAAGCTTTCACCTGCATGTGACCATGCTGGCACCCCGATCTTGTGCTTCCAAGTTTGCAGAACAGTGAGAAATAAATTCCTATTATTTACAAGCTACCCAGTCTTGGTATCTCAATAAAGCAGACTGAAACCAAGAGCTGGTTTTTTGAGACCAACAAATTGGCAAACCCTTAGCTAGACTAGGGGTTCCCTTATGGCTCAGCTGGTAAAGAATCCTTCTGCAATGAGGGAGGCCTGGGTTCTATCCTTGGTTTGGGAAGATCTCCTGGAGAAGGGAAAGGCTACCCACTCCAGTATTCTGGCCTGGAAAATTCCATGGACTACAGTAAATGGCGTTGCAAAAAGTCGGACACAACTGACTTTCACTTTCACTGTAGCTAGACTGAGAAAAGAGAGAAAGAAAGAAAGAAGGAAGAAAGAGAAGGAAGACTCAAGAACTAGGATTAGGAATCTAAGAATACATTAAAATTGAAGTCACAGAAATAAAAACTATTGTTAAAAGAATACTATGAACAATGAACCTAAAAGAACTGGGTAAAATCTTAGAAAAATGCAATCTTCTAAGACAGAATTGTGAAGAAATAGAAAATGTCAACAGTAAGGAAACTGAAGATATAATCAAAAACCTCTCACCAAAGAAAAACACAGGACTAGATGGCTTTGCTGGAGAATTCTACCAAACATTTAAGGAAGAATTAACACCAATACTCCTTCCAAAGAATTCAACTCTTCCAAAGCATTGAAAAAAAGGAAAACTTAAAAACTCATTCATTGAGGCCAGTATTATTCTGATATTGCTGCTGCTGCTAAGTCGCTTCAGTCGTGGCCGACTCTGTGTGACCCCATAGACAACAGCCCACCAGGCTCCCCCGTCCCTGGGATTCTCCAAGCAAGAACACTGGAGTGGGTTGCCATTCCCTTCTCCAATGCATTAAAGTGAAAAGTGAAAGTGAAGTCGCTCAGTCGCATAGGCCTCGTAGTGACCCCATGGACTGCAGCCCACCAGGCTCCTCCGTCCATGGGATTTTCCAGGCAAGAGTACCGGAGTGGCTTGCCATTGCCTTCTCCAATACAAAGTTTAGTTATTATTAAACTCTAACTGAATTTGTTGTTGGTAAATTAGTGGTGATAAAACATCAAATATACTAAAATTTAATCTTAAATAGGAAGCCTGGCATTCATTTTTTTTCCCTTTTATGTGTCTCTGTAGTTACTTTAAACCACTCTGAGAAGAAAATGAACATAGGATTGAAGTAAGTTGGGTACTTGGAGAGTGTATGTGCCAATTAAATACACAGATGTATTGAGTACACGTACTCAGACTGATGTACTGAGACTGAGTACAGGTATTCAGACATGTACTCAGACTAACAAATGGTTAGCTCTTAATTGCTTTACTGTCACAGCAGTGTAGTTAGTACAGAGCATTGGTGGAGGTGAACATAAAAGCACATTCAATCCATTTTTTTGCATCTACAGTGTAACTTGCATGTATGTCATTGGATGGTTTAATTTTAAAGCACTTACTAATGCACTGTGTAATTTTTAAAAGCCCTGGCATTTGTCTTCTAGTTAGGTTTCTCCATTTCATTACCAAGTCAGTATAGTTTACATCCTTAAAAGAATGATGCTTCAGCAATATATAAAAACCCAAGCAAGTAAGACTAAGGGAAATAGCTGTTAGAAGTCATTTTTAAGAATCTTAATACTACCAGGCATGTAAGTTGATTACAGAGAGGCTGTTTTAATGTCAGAGTTGAGATGCAGCAACGTTAAAGCAAGTGTGCAAGTTCTTTTGCAAAATCACCAAATTCTAAAAACTAAGCTACAAGCCTATAAACTATCAAGAATCAGAAAATAATGAGTCACACAATGAGCTGTATGAGGAGGGCAGGGTTGGTAACTCAATGATCCAATCAGAACAAATTTAAGAGTAGATTTTAGTATATTTGATGTTTTATCACCACTAATTCTGATATTGCTTCTGTTGCTGCTGCTGCTAAGTCACTTCAGTCGTGTCCGACTCTGTGTGACCCCAGAAACGGCAGCCTACCAGGCTCCCCCGTCCCTGGGATTCTCCAGGCAAGAACACTGGAGTGGGGTGCCATTGCCTTCTCCAATGCATGAAACTGAAAAGTGAAAGTGAAGTCGCTGAGTCGTGTTCAACTCTTTGTGACCTCATGGACTGCAGCCCACCAGGCTCCTCCATCCATGGGATTTTCCAGGCAAGAGTACTGGAGTGGGGTGCCATTGCCTTCTCCAATTCTGCTATTAAGACCATACAAAGATACAACATGGAAAAACAAAAACTACAGACTAATATTCCCAATAAATGCTGACACAAAAATACTCAACAACTACTAATAAACCAAATCCACAAGGCTATGGTTTTTCCTGTGGTCATGTATGGATGTGAGAGTTGGACCGTGAAGAAGGCTGAACTCTGAAGAATTGATGCTTTTGAACTGTGGTGTTGGAGAAGACTCTTGAGAGTCCCTTGGACTGCAAGGAGATCCAACCAGTCCATTCTGAAGGAGATCAGCCCTGGGATTTCTTTGGAAGGAATAATGCTAAAGCTGAAACTCCAATACTTTGGCCACCTCATGCGAAGAGTTGACTCAATGGAAAAGACTCTGATGCTGGGAGGGACTGGGGGCAGGAAGAGAAGGGGATGACAGAGGATGAGATGGCTGGATGGCATCACTGACTGGATGGACGTGAGTCTGGGTGAACTCCAGGAGTTGGTGATGGACAGGGACGCCTGGCGTGCTGCAATTCATGGGGTCGCAAAGAGTTGGACACGACTGAACGATTGAACTGAACTGAACTGAACAGCACATTAAAAGGATTATATACTATGATCAAGTAGAATTTATACCTAGAATATAAGAACAGTTCAATAAATGAAAATCAACAACTAACAAAATAAAGAACAAAAACTGCATGATCATGTCAACTGACAAAATAAAAGCATCTGACAAAATTCAATACCCTTTCATACTGATAAAAACACTCAACAAACTAGAAATAAAACCACTCAACATAATGAAAAGTTCAAGAGAGTGAATGGTCAAAGACTAAAAGCTTCTCTTCTAAGATAAGGAACAAGGCAAGAATGCCCACTCTTGTCACTACTATTCAACACAGTACCAGAAGTTCAAACCAGAGAAATCAGACAAGAAACAGAAATAACGGGCAAAGGAGAATTGTAAAAGAAGTAAAATTATCTCAATTCACAAACGACTTGACCTCATATGTATAGAACTCTAAACATTACACATATACACACAAAAAACTGTTATTAACTAATGAATGATTTCAGCAAAGTTGCCGCATACAAAATCAACACCAAAAAATCAATTACACGTCTAATACATTAACAATACCCAAAAATAAAATGAAGTTAAGAAAACAATCCCATTTTTATAGCATAAAAAAGGGAAAAGTACTTAGAAAGAAACTGAACTAAGGAGGTAAAAGACTTATAAACTGAAAACGACAAGACATTACTAAAAGTAAAAATAATAAAAGAATATACAAATAAATGGACATACGCCCTATGTTCAAGGATTGGTTGGAAGACTTAATACTGTTTAAATCAATCTATAGATTCAACGCAATTTCTATCAACATCCCATGACTTTATTTTTTCCCAGAAGTGGGGAAAAAAAAAAATCCTCCAATTCATATGGAATTTCAAGGAGTCCCAAATAGCCAAAACAATCTTGAGGAGATAAAACAAAGTTAGAGGTCTCCCAATTTCTGATTTCAAAACATACTACAAAACAAAAGTAATCAAGACACTGTGGTACTGATTAAAGTCAGTACCACAAACTAACACAACAGAACAGAGCCCAGAAATAAACCCCTGTGTGCAAGACCAAGTGATTTTCAAAGGGTGTCAAGACTACACAGTGGGGAAAGGACAGTCTCTTCAACAAATGGTCCTAGGAAAATTGAATGTCTACACGCAAAAGAAAGAAGCTGGACTTTTACCTTATAAAAATGTTTAAAATTAACTCAAAATCTACAAGACATAAATATAAGACCCAACCTTGAAGAAAACATCTGGGAAAAGATTTAGGACACTTGATTTGAAAATGATTTCTGTAAAATAACAAAATAAAAATCCTAAAATTTAGGTGAAATGACAAAAAGGCCCGGAATTGCCAAAGCAATTCTGAAGAAAAAGAACAAAGCTGAAGGCACTAACTTTCCAGACTTCAGACTATGCTACAAAGCTACAGTAATCAAAACAGCATGGTACTGACACAAAGACAGACATGTATAATAGAGCAACGGAACAGAACAGAGTGCCCAGAAAGAAACCCTTGCATCTGCAATCAACCAACCTATGACAAAAGAGGCAAGCATCCACAATGGAGAAAAGACAGTATGTTCAAAAAGTAATGTTGAGAAAGCTGGACAGCTACATGTAAATCAATGAAACACACTCTCATACCATGTACAGAAGTAAATTCATGGTTTAAAGATATGACACCATAAAACTCCTGGAAGAGAACACATGCAAAACATTCTGACATAAATCAAAGCAATATTTTCTTAGATCAATTTCCCAAAGCAAAAGAAATAAAAATACAAATAAACAAACAGTACCAAATGGAATTTAAAAGCTTTTGTCTGGCAAAAGAACCATCAACAAAACAAAAAGAAAACTTACAGGAGAAAATATGTACAGGTGATACAATGGACAAGGGGTTAATATACAAACATTTCATATAATTCAGTATATTTAAAAAAAAAAAAACAAAGAACCTAGTCAAAGATTGGCTAGAAGACCTGAACAGACATTTCTCCAAAGAAGATATACAGATGGCCAACAGGCACATGAAAAGATGCTCCACTCTGTTAATTATTAAAGAAATGCAAATCAATACCACACTGAGGTGTCACTGGTCAGAATGGTTATCATCAAAAAGTCTACACATAAAAAATGCTAGAGAGGGTGTGGAGAAAAGGGAACCCTCCTACATTATTCATGGAAATGTAAACTGGTGCAGCCAATATGGAAAACAGTATGGAGGTTCCTTAAAAGAACTAAAAATAGAGCTACCATATGATCCAGCGATCCCTAGGATATATATTCCTAGGTACACACATCCAGAAAAGAAGAAAACTCAAAAAGATACATGCACCTCAATGTTCATAACAGCACTATTTACGATAGCCAACACACAGAAACAACCCAAGTGCCCATCAATAAATTATTGTCTTATACATACACACACACACACACACACACACACAAAGTGGAATGTCATTCATGAAAAAGAATGAAGGAGTTCCATCTGCAGCAACATGAATAGACCTTGAGAACAGTATGCTTAGTGAAGTACGTCAGACATAGAAAGACAAATATGATACATCACTTATATGTGGAATCTAAAAGATAATACAAATGAATTTATATACACATAGGAACTGACTCTCAGACACAGAAAACAATTTATGGTTACCAAAAAGTGGGAGGTGGAGAGGGATGAATTATGAGTACGAAATTAACAGGTAAATACTACTATATATAAAATAGATAAGCAACGTATTCCATTTATAACATGGAGAACTGTATACAATATCTTTCAGTAAATTGTAATGGAAAATAATCTGAAAAAATATGTATAACTGAATCACTTTGCTATACATCTGAAACATAATAAATGAACCATATTGTAATTTTTTTAATGTGAAAATAATTCCAATGATGAGCAATCATTTTTAAGGTATTAATACTTAAGGACTGTAGTTTTAAAATCAATCTGCTGTCACATTACCATAATCATAGATTAATTTTTTAGTATTATTAGAGATGTGTGCTTATAACATCTTTGTGCTTGTAATTCAAAGTAGAACTATAAAATTTTCTAATCTTCTACAGAAACTGTATATGAATTTGTTCTGAAATAAAAATATTGTCTGGGGAAAAAAAACAGACCTAGTGAAAAGTAAAAGTCAAAAGAGACTTCAAAGCTATAGGTTTCAATGCGCTCCCCAACCATACACATATACATCAGCAGAGACTGGAAGTCATATGGGCACAATGTGTTCAAGCACAACTTTTGCACAAATCACTGATGAACAAGGCAATCCCAAAGACTTCTGGCTAGAAAACTAAAAATAAAAGATGTGAGCAAAGGTATTACCAGCCAAGCACTGCAGGGAGATAGATGCCACAGTTTAAGTTCATGAAAGTTAAAAAAAAAAAAAAAGCCTGGGAGGGAGGAGAGAAACCAGAGTTCCTACAATGTATTATTTTACAAGTCCAGTTTTAAACAAACAAAAAATTATGAAACCTGCAAAGGAAAGTGTGACCCATACTTAGGAAAGCACTCAACAAAACAAAATAGAAGCAACCAATGTAAAAGAAAGCAGTCAACAGACAATGACTCACTGTGGGTCCAGTTATTGGATACATCAGACAAAGGCTTCAAAGCAGCTACTTTAAATACATTCCAAAAAATCAAACTGTGTTAAGGAAATTAAAAGAAAACACCATGAAAATGATTCAAAAAATAGAGAATCTCAATAGTGATACAGAAACTAATAAAAATGTAAAATTTGGACATGAAAAATATAACACCCTAAAGACAATACATTTAAAGAGTTTGACAGCATTTCTGAGCTAACAAATGAAAAAATCGTGAAGATAACTAAATAAAGTGTCTTTCCTATAAAAACAGAAAAAGAGTAAAGAAAAATCAACATAGCCTCACAGCCTAATAAGACATCAACATACCAATACAATCATAAAGGGAATCTCAGAAGAAATAGAGGCTCCCCAATGGCTCAGCAGTAAACAATCCACTTGCAATGCAGGAGACACAAGAGACAGTTTCAGTCCCTGGGTTAGGAAGATCCCCTGGAGGAGGAAATGGCAACCCACTACAGTATTCTTGCCTGGAGAATTCCATGGACAGAGAGCCTGGTGGGTTATAGTCCATAGGATCACAGAGTCGAACATGACTGAAGCAACATAGCACTAAAGCACACAGGAGAAAAGAGTGAATAAGAGGCAGAAAAAAACTTTTTTTTTAAAACAGTGACTGAAAACTTCCCAAATTTGATGAAAAACAGTAATTTACACATACAAGAAACTAAATGATTATGAAGATAAACACATAAAGATCCACATCTAGATACACTGTAATCAAACTGATGAAAGACAAAAAGAAATTTCTGAAAGAAGCAAAAGAAAATGGCTCATCATGAATTAGAACAAGAATGTGATTAAAAGCTGAGTTCTCATCAGAAAGCACGGCAGTCAGAAGGTAATAAAAGAAATACTCAAAATGTTAAAACAACAATGTCATCCAAGATTCCTTAAATCCAGCAAGTTTATCTTTCAAAAATGAAAGGTAAATAAGAATATCCCCAGATAAACTGAAACTAATAGAATCTACTGCAAGCAGAACTTCTCTACAAGAAATAATACAGGGAATACTTTTGGGTGAAAAGAAATGGTAAATATTTACATAAACATAAAAGAGAATATATTCATCTTTTATGTTTAAACTTTTATGTTTAAAGTTATGTTATGACTGTTTAAACCAATAATTCCAATACTGAACTGTTGAAATTGTAACATATTTAAGTAAAATATATACAAAAACAACAGAACAAAGGAGGAGACATTAAATGGAGCTATAATGAAGCAAACTTACTGGACTCAGTTTAATCTGAAGTTGACTGTAATAAAGATACATACTATAATCCCTAGGGCAACTACTAAGAAAAAAGTGGGGAAAATGTAGTTAACAAAATATATATTGGTTAATTACATTAAATAATATAGTCAAGTCATTCAATTAAAAGAGAAAGACTGTTAGACTAGATAAAAAATAAGACCCAACAACATGCTGACATTACCTTAACAAAAAGAGGTTAAAAGTAAAAAGATGGTGATAAAGATAGACAGATAGATAAATATAGATATTATAGATACAAACACAGATGCCGTGTTAAACTAATCAAAGCAAAACTAAAGTGGTTGTATTAATACCAGGCAAAGAAGACTGCAGAGAAATTATTACCAGGGCTAAAAATGGACATTCTGTAATGACAAACAATTTATCGAGAAGAGGTAACAACCCTAAATGTGTAAGCACCCTAAAACAAAGCTTACAAAACATAAAACAAATTACTGATAGGAGAAGGACAAATTCAAAATAACTGCAGGAGATTTCAACAACTCCTTTCTCAGTAATTGATACAGTAAATTTACAGAAAATCAGTAAGGATATAGAAGACAAAACAATACTATCAACCAGCTTAAATTCTTTATTTAAGTGTCTAGTGTGTTGTCCACCTTTCACTAGACACTTAACAAACAGTAGTCCTTGTAACTTCAAAACCCCTGTATGATAATTCCAACATTTATATCATTTCTGATTCTGGTTCTGTTGACTATTTCATCTTTTGACAGTGGGTCATTTTGCTTGTTTTTGTGGGTACTATATTCACACAAATTCCAGACACATACGCATGTACATGCATACACATACATACACACTGATACAGAACTATTTAATCTAAGTGACTGGAGAACAAAACTCACATATATGATTCTATGACACAGGAATTGTATCCAAAATACATTAAAAAAATCTTATAACTCAACAATAAGACAAAAACTCAAAAATAAAAACAGTCAAAAAAAATTTGAGCAGACACCTCATTAAAAATATATAAACAAATGATTAATAAGCACATTAAAAGATGATTAACATCATTAGTCATTAGGGAAATGGAAAATAAAACTACAATAAGATAACATCACACAGCCACAAAAAAAAAAGGCTAAAATTAAAAAGATTACAATAACAAGTATTGGTGAGAATGTGGAACAAGGAGACCTCTCATACATTCAATACAGGAAATGAAAAATTAAGCAGTCACTTTAGAAAGCAAGTTAGCAGTTCTTATAACTCATGGACACAAACTTATACAACCCAGCAATTCCACTCCTGGTACTGATCAATAAAAATGAAAATGTTTGTCCACCAAAGACTTAAATACAAAAGGCTGTTGTCTTATTCAAATCAACCAAAAACTGACCCAAAAAATCCAAATGTCCAGCAACCCGTGGATAACAAACTATTGTAAATCCATACAATGGACTACTGCTGCTGCTGCTGCTAAGTCACTTCAGTCATGTCCGACTCTGTGCGACCCCATAGACGGCAGCCCACCAGGCTCCCCTGTTCCTGGGATTCTCCAGGCAAGAACACTGGAGTGGGTTGCCATTTCCTTCTCCAATGCATGAAAGTGAAAAGTGAAAGTGAAGTCGCACAGTCGTGTCCGACTCTTAGCGACCCCATGGACTGCAGCCTACTAGGCTCCTCCATCCATGGGATTTTCCAGGCAAAGTACTGGAGTGGGGTGCCATTGCCTTCTCCACAATGGACTACTACTCCACTGCAATAAAACATAACAAACTACTAATATATTTAATATCCTCAATATATCTCAAAATCATTATTGCCAAGCTCAAAAAGCCAAAGCAAAAGGGTGCATTTAGTATATACAAATTACACCTCAATAACATTAATTTACCAAAAAAGTAAATGTAGTGGTAAAAAAATTATTGGTGATCACAGCAAGAGCAATTCAGTGGAACAGCAGAGGCAGAAGCCAGACTGCAATGGTTTGAGATAATGGAACAAAGTGAAGAAGTAGAGACAGCTATGAATCACTCTACACTAGAAGTTTCTGAAAAGGACAAGTGATTGACGACATGAGTTGAAAGAAGAAGATAAAGCCAAACAAGCAAAAAAAAAAAAAAATCAGGAATGCCTGAATAAGCATAAATGCTGTTGGGAATGAATCAGTAAAATAATAAAAAGTTGAAAATAAAGAAATAAGAAGAAATAACTATTAAAGCCTATCCCTGAAAAGGCTACATGAAATTATCCAAAGCACAGGTGGACGGGGGTGCCTTCACCTTGGAGGGCTGGAGATACTAACCTCTCACATTATAACAAGAGGTAAAGATAGGCAGAGTTACAGGTAAGACAGTGGGCTGATGACAGAAAGCTGAGTGAGTTCTCAAACACTGGCTTCTATTTGTTTTATGAAGTAGGTGGAATATTCATCTGTTTTAAGTGAGGAAGTCAAAACCAGAGATTTGAAGACACACAACTATATCTGAAATAGCCAGAGTAGAGAACAAAAACAAAATAATAAATCTCACAAAGTTCAACAGGACTACTAGATAGCCCTGAGACCTTGTTGAGGTTAGAGGCCATGGCAATCTTGCTCTTGCTGGGGTTAAACACCAGAGGCAATCTTCAAGGTTTCATGTTCCCTTCAGCATTGCTCAGAAGTCTTACGGTAGGCAAGGAGAAGGCAGAAAAGTAGAATCTGGCCTTTTGCCAGGCAGATGCTACAGAAGACCAATGAGACAAGGAAGTTAAAGATAATGGCAAAAGAATGGCTGTAGATATGGGCCGGGTTAAAAAAATAAAATAAAAATAAGAAGGGGCTAATGAGGAAAAGAAGAGAAGTGTAGAAAGATACTGTCATGTACGTCATGTACAGATGCAAGAGGTGGACCATAAAAAAGGCTGAGCACCAAAGAATTGATGGTTTCCTGTTATGGTGATGGAGAAGACTCTTGAGAGATCCTTGGACCGCAAGGAGATCAAACCAGTCAATCCTAAAAGAACTCTACCCTGAATATTGACTGGAAGGACTGACGCTGAAGCTGAAGTTTCAATACTGTGGCCATCTGATATGAGCAGGCAACTCTTCAGAAAAGATCCTCATACTCAGAAAGACTGAAGGCAAGAGGAGAAGCGGGCAGCAGAGAATGAGATGGTTGGACAGAACCACCAACTCAATGGACACTGAGCAAACTCCAGGAGATACTGAAAGACAGGGAGGCTTGGCACACTGCACTCATGGGGTCACAAAGAGTCGGACGTGACTCACAAACTGAACAACAACAAAAAAGAAAGATACAATGAACCAGTAAGAGTTTATCCCTACCAGAAAAAGAAGTCTCTTACATTTTCCAAAACATCACGATGTTGCCCTGTGCTTCATGTTCTTTGTGGACAAGGAAGCACAAAGTAGCTCAAGATGAGCCACACACATGAATATAGTGATGGAGAGAGCATTATACTAACAAATCTTTAATACTAAGCCAAAAGGTAATCTAACCACCACTTAGTTCTTTGGGAGTTAATAATTATTTTGTTAAAGTAGGCTTGCAAACTGGCTCACTTTGAGCAAACAAGTCATAGGTCCCCCAAGTGAATCCAGTAAAAGCTTAATGAGAATTTTCTATTAGTCCGTATGTCTTATTTTCTCAACATGTGGAACAACTGAAATGTTACTAATTTAACTGAGGCAAAAAGATGGTCTCAGGGGTATTTGTCAAGTGAAAACACATGATTTATTTTGGTAAACGATTCATGTTCGTCTGTATTTCCTCTTTCCCTTTCTGGTATTTTAAATGAAAACTGATCATTTCAGTTTATGGTATAATTTTAATTAATTTTTATATCATCAGCTTTAAAGGCCTTACAGATAAAAAAAGAAAACCTCATAATTAGAAGCCAATTTAAAATACATACACACACAAATACATTGTCCTATTCTCCTGCCTTGGCAAACACAATATAATGAGTATAATTTCGTCTGTATTTGACATACTGTGGTTTTTAACACCTCAGAATTTCATCATAAATGTTTTTAATCACAGATCCAAAAAAAGTTATTCAAGACTGAGTCCTTTAGAATACGCACTCTCAAAGGTGCTGGTGAATTCTGTGGAGAACAAGTCACCCCCAAGATATCTCTCTCATGGAGCTATCAAGATATAGTGTATTACATACTTTAGCAGACATACCCTAGAATTATCTTTTTCAAATAAATAACTGAAAATACAATCTGGCTTTTCTGTCGATTGACTGTCTATCTCATAAAGTAGGAAAGAACATAACCTATTATTACATCATTGCTAACACAGTGGGAAAAAGCAGTCTTCTCCCAGGTCTTCTTTGGGGAAATGTCTATTCAAATCTTTTGCCCATTTTTATTCGGGCTGTTTTGGCCGGAGACATGTAAATAGAAACACAAGGGAACGGCTTTCTGCACTGCTAGATCTAGCTCCCTAGTGAAGAATAATCAGGATAGGCTCTCTAGATCTCTTAGGAAACTAATTCTGAAGAAGAGGACCTGCCAGAGTGCAAATTCAGCAACAGAGAAAAAACTCCCAGCTTTGAGAAAAGAGAGATTCCGCCTTCAAAGAGCACCTTCTACCTCACTTCAGCTCTGTCATTTTCCATGTCTTTTTCCCTTCTGGCAAATTTCCCTGTATTTTACTGATTACATTATAGGTATTGCTACAAGTACTGGCTATTTAAATGTTACAATTGCACTGCTGCTTTTCAGTCAGGCACTGAGTGGTTCTTTGGATCATGTCTGGTGGCTCTGCGGATTTTAACAGAGAACGTGGCGGCCCAGAAGGAACGGACCCTAATGGTATCATCAGGACCAACTGGAATGGGATTGTTGATAACTCTGATGATATGAACTTAAAAGTTTCTTCTTCAGGGCATCTATGCTTATGACTCTGAGAAGCCATCAGCTATTCAGCAGAGAGCTATTATTCCATGTATTAAAGTGAAGTGAAGTTGCTCAGTCGTGTCCAACTCTTTGCGACCCCATGGACTGTAGCCTACCAGGCTTCTCCGTCCATGGGATTCTCCAGGCAAGAATACTGGAGTGGGTTACCATTTCCTTCTCCAGGGGATCTTCCTGACCCAGGGATCAAACCCGGGTTTCCCGCATTGGAGGCAGACGCTTTAACCTCTGAGCCACCAAGTATGACGCAACTGCTCAAGCTCAGTCAGGTACTGGCAAGACAAGCCACGTTTGCTATTTCCATCCTGCAACACTTGGAGATTGAGTTCAAGGAGACCCAAGCACTAGTACTGGCCCCCACCAGAGAACTGGCTCAACAGACCCAAAATGTAATTCTGGCACTTGAAGACTGTATGGAGTTTTCTCTCTGCTGCTGAATTTGCACTCTAGCCAGGCCCTCTTCTTCATTAGTGATAGTGATAGTGAAGTTGCTCAGTCGTGTCCAACTCTTTGCGACCCCATGGACAGTAGCCAACCAGGCTCCTCCGTCCATGGGACACGTGCAATTTTACCAGGGGTTGAACCCTACCTAGGATGATTGCTTACTGGGGCTTACAGGGTCCACTTCATACTTAGCACTAATTGAATACTTTAATGAATAAATATAACACCAAACAAAATGTATTCAAGTGCTTTCTTTAAAAAATCCCCTTTAAAGGCATTTCTATTCAGGCTAATGACAAACACAATAAAGTCTCAAAGATGGGAATTCCCTGGCACTCCAGTGGAAAACTGTGTCTTCCTTCAAAAGATGTCAGCAATACCAGACACATTTCTACAACACTTCAGACACTGTTCAGAGGTAAATGCTTTACCAATCACTTATTTCCAATCATTTTCTCCCTACATTTAAATTGTGAAGATAAAATATGAGGATTTAGTCTCTATACACTCAGAACTTCTTACTCCTATCCTTAGAAAAATACTAGACTTAACTGCAATAATCCCAAACAATACACTGTTTAAAAGTATAGCTACATTAATAAAAGTCTAACTTAAAGGAAGTTTAAACTCTTGACAACATTAACATTTGTATCATTCGGTGAGTTCTGTACTCTGACTTCTGCATAATTTTTTTAGACTTCATTTAATCCTCACAAAACCCAAAGAGAAGGTACTATTATCACCTCCACTTTATAAGTGAGTATACCAAGATTTAAAAAACTCAAGTAACTTACCCACCACTGCATCAGGAAATGGCAGAACTAAGATTAGAACCATGGTCTGCTGCTGCTGCTAAATCGCTTCAGTCGTGTCCGACTCTGTGCGACCCCAGAGATGGCAGCCCACCAGGCTCCCCCGTCCTTGGGATTCTCCAGTCAAGAACACTGGAGTGGGCTGCCATTTCCTGCTCCAATGCATGAAAGGGAAAAGTGAAAGTGAAGCCTCTCAGTCGTGTCCGACTCTTAGCGACCCCGACTCTTAGCGACCCCATGGACTGCAGCCTACAAGGCTCCTCCATCCATGGGATTTTCCAGGCAAGAGTACTGGAGTGGGGTGCCATTGCCTTCTCCGAGAACCATGGTCTACCTGACTAAAGCTCTGGCTCTCAACTGTTTTCCTAGCAATTATCACTTCTTAAATAGTAAGACAGATATAATTTGATGATCTCATAGTATATTTACTTTTTAAAACTGTATGAAATTTTATGAGGGTTTAGTTAATTTAGTGGCATTAGAACGAACTAAAATCCAACTCAAAAAATAAATGGTCTACAATGGATACAGGACTTCATAATTAAATGAAAGTCTTGTTTTTCAACTCTATCAAACCATTTCCTCTCAGTTTGGGCTCTCTGCCCGAAAGTACTCTAAAATTATAATTTCCTGGCAAAGGACTTTAAAGAAGAAGTTAAGATTTTTCCCCTTCCTTCACCCTTGGAGTCTTTCATTTTTAATTTCTAAGAATTTTTTCACTTACCCTCAACTGGAAAGTGGCATGATTCCCTTTAATTTCTTATAACAAACCTCTATGAAGTTAACAAACACTATGATACACTCCGCAGCCCTACAGACAAGCTAGTGCATTTACTTTCTTACTAACTCATTTTTCAAAAAATACAAATCCAGAAAATGCAGACAACATAAAACAGCACATCTAAAAATGCTTCAACATACTCACATCCCACCAAAAGAGACTTTTAAACACTCAACAACCATACCTAGATTTGAGAACTAAAAAAGGGAACAGAATCTTTAACTGATTAAGAATAAAAGAGGAGACGTCTACATGAAACTTCCCAAGGTCTACTCATGAACCTGGCATATAAAAAAAATCCACTATGACTTGTGCTAGACTGCTGCTGCTGAGTCACTTCAGTCGTGTCCGACTCTGTGCGACCCCATAGACGGCAGCCCACCAGGCTCCCCTGTCCCTGGGATTCTCCAGGCAAGAACACTGGAGTGGGTTGCCATTTCCTTCTCCAATGCATGAAAGTGAAAAATGAAAGTGAAGTCGCTCAGTCGTGTCCAACCCTCAGCGACCCCATGGACTGCAGCCTACGAGGCTCCTCCGTCCATGGGATTTTCCAGGCAAGAGTACTGGAGTGGGGTGCCATGGCCTTCTCCGCTAAAGAGACTACCTACACTTAAAAACTGTATTTACTCATGTCTTATTCCTCATTTATTTCCCCATACCTCAAATTTTGAAAATAAACTATGAGGATTTATTCTCTACACACTCTCAACTCCTTGCTCCCATCCCTAGAAGAACACTATAATTAACTGCAACAATTCCAAACATTAATACATTAATTAAAGGTGTAATAACCACGTTAATAAAAGTCTAAATTCAAGGAAAGTTTAAACTCTAACAATACTAATATTTCTATCATTCAATGAGTTCTGTACTCTGACTTCCGCATAATTTTTATAGGCTTTCATGGAGAGAAGTATGGGGCGACCTGTGGGACAGTGCCTGCTTTCAGCTGTTTGCAGAGATGGACACTGTTTCGCTTGATTTCTCATCGCATTCTGACTACTTACACAGCAACGGCACATAGGAAACCACTTCACAGTGTTTGTCTGAGGTTCTTTGTAAATAAATTAAGGGGAGGAAACTGAGAAATAGTTCATGATTTTGGTGCTTTGTGAAAATTCCTTTTGTTTTTTTAAAAAAAATTGGGATTATTTTCACCTGTTTGAGGTTTTTTCCTAAGAAATAAAAATAAAATTTTAAAATTACAGCTGTGTCTAACAGACAAAAAAGATCAATCATCATAAGAAAGATAAAAAGCTTAAATATTTCACCCACAGAAATCAAAAATAAACTACTACAAATGCAACTTTACCGCATTTGTGTGTGTGCGTGTATCTGTGTGTGTGCTCAGTCGAGTCCGACTCTTGGTGACACTGTAGACTGTAGCCCTCCAGGTTCCTCTGTCCATGGGATTATCCCGGCAAGAATACCGGAGTGGGCTGCCACTTCCTCCCCCAGGAAATCTTCCCAGCCCTGTAGCTTCTGCACCGGCAGGCGGGTTCTTTACCACTGAGCCACCTGGTTAGTCCTGCTGCTGCTGCTGCTAAGTCACTTCAGTCGTGTCGACTCTGTGTGACCCCATACACAGCAGCCCACCAGGCTCTGCTGTCCCTGGCATTCTCCAGGCAAGAACACTGGAGTGAGTTGCCATTTCCTTCTCCAATAAGTGAAAAGTGAAAGTGAAGTCGCTCAGTCCTGTCTGATTCTTCAAGACCCCATGGACTGAAGCCCACCAGTCTCCTCCTTCCATGGGATTTTCCAGGCAAGAGTACTGGAGTGGGTTGCCATTGCCTTCTCCTGGGAAGTCCTATTTGTACACAAATATACCTCTTAAACATCAATTCAGTTTGGTAATACCATGAGTCCTCAAAATCTAAGCAATGCTCTAAAATGACAGAAATTTGTTTAACTTGGGAGTTTTGTGAGGGTTTTAAGGTAAAATCGGTGCTTTTTTGATGCAAAAAAAATTGTTACTTTCATGCTAAATTTTAGAAATTTAGGAAAGTTTGAAGAATTTTGCTCTCCTTCACTGCACAATAATTGCTTAGTCAAAAGATGATTAAGACGTACTATGAACCCGAACCCAGAAGAGAAAAAGGTCTTTGGTAAGCAAAAACTGAACAAAGAGCCCTTACTTTGAGAAAGGGAAAGCTAGCGTTAGGTCAGATCACTATTTCTAAGCCGTCGTTTAGAGAAGAGCACAGCAAAGAGAAAAAACAGGTGACAGTGAAACTAGACTTGGGGGTCGGGGCAGGAAAGCTATACGCAGCAGCAGAGCTTCCAGCGACCGAAACAGCACCCTGGACTGCTTCCACAGACTAACACTACGAACAGCTCCATGAGTTTTATTATGGTTTTTCATGAACTAAAATTTATTTTTAAGTAATATTAAGTAATCAAGAAAGCAAATGATTTGTCTCAGAAGACTGGGTCAAGTGTCCTCACTTTGAAATGAATTTCCATCAAAACTGGTTGTTTTAAAAATATTTTAAGAGTATAATGCTTGAAGTGATTTACTTCATTTATTTGGAAAATCTGTTACATAATACATCACACTTCCCAGTAATGTTCGATACTTGAAAGTTATCACTATATCGTATTTTGGGAAACTGTTTTACATCACATGACTTTTTTATGAACACTAACTAAAGCCGACTAATCAAGTGCTGCAAGTCTGTATCTAAAGGGGTGGAGTGATCCCATTTTCTTATCTTGGCCTAGTACTTGAATTCTTTTAGAAAAAAAGACCTTGGAAGTATAAATGAGACTCAGGTGTACAGAAGGAAAACTTATCTACCAGGAAAAGGAAATTATCAAAATACTTTCCTCTCAAGCGCTAATGAGTACATATATTATTAAGTTTCCACTGGAATTTTTATGAAATTCCTTTGTTTAATTTCATCTTTTTTTAATAATTCTTAAGAATTACATAAAATATAAATTCTATTCAGAGCAATCATTTCTCTCTAATCCCTTTTTGTGATCTAGATTTCACTAATTATTAAAAATGTTTGAACAGACATTATTTAATATCATTGGAAAATGGTTACTGGCTGCTATTTGATCGCAATGATGGACTAATTCATACAGCAACTGGTAAGTGCAACCTAGTGTCTTTTAATATAGTGAGCAATTACATCAAAACTAATTCTTTCTATGATTATGTGACACAGTGGCAAATGTAATTTCCCAACTATGTCACTGAAACAAGTATCTCATGTTACTTATTCAAAAGCACAATACAACTTAACAAGAGGTGTTAATAACAAAAGTAAGAGGCAGCAACATGTGGCATTTAACATCTGGATGTGCTTCATTTTGCAGTCCACCATACTACAGTCAGTTAGGGCTGGATTTATAAAGCAGCATCAAGATGCCCTTGAATTTTGTTTGTTTTTACACAGATACACTTGTATGCATACAAGACAAGGTAAGCTAAAAGGTCTACCTTAAAAGAAAGGCCTGAAATCTGATCAGGTCACTAGCAGTGTTACCTGTCTTAGAGTCTTTTATTTTCCTTTTCTCATTTAAGAAAAGAAGAAACTAGGTCACCTGAAACATTTAGAGGTAAGAAAAAAGTGAGGCTAGATATTAGGATAACAGTGGGTCACATGGTAACCAGACTAAGATAGAGAGAAGACGAAGATAAAAGTCCACTCTAAAAAGTCTCTACCACAGAAATCTGTCTACACATGTCCAATTTCTGACTCAAACTTAGAAACATAAATGCATGGTGGATATTATCCAGGAAAAAGTGTAAAACTGCCAGTGCTATCTCACATTTTTTGATAGACTAGCCCATAGTTTGAAAAAACGAGTCAGGTTTCCTATCTAGAAATAAAACTCTTATTTTAAAATAACATCATATAGTGGCCAGGTTAGGGTCTTGAAATACCATCTCTCACTAAAAGTAGGGCTTACTGTACAGGTTGATTCCAGATCTGGGACAAAAGATGAACAAGATGAGCCCTCTGCAGAGAGCAAAGAAGCTCTCCAAAGACCATGCGGGTCATGTTGTCGCTTAAAGGGATTCCCACTGATCAATGATGGGACACTCTGAGCTGCAGCAAAAGTAAATGCAATGAATTAAATCCATCAAATATGTTTATACCCATCAGCTCACAATGGCATTTTTAAAAAAGAAAAAAAAGAAAGGAATGAGTCCCCTTTGGAGGAAAACAGGGACTTGATTCATTATCTTAAAAACAGGTAAATAAAGGGAAAGAATCAAGCATTTATCCTGTCTTTCCTTTACATACTATACCACTGGCTAACCAAACAGAAGCTAAGAAAAGTGACTCTTTAAAAAACCATTCCAACTAATAATTGAAAACAAAATGGTGTATTTTCAATTTCACCATTCTGCAACTCCCAACAAATTAACAGAAATAAGTATTAACCATCAACAGCTGCTAACATCACAAAAAAGAGAGGCAACTAGACATTAAGTGACTCATGCAGTCTTGACAACACCACCTATTATGATGCCTAAGGGACTGACTTGAGCCCTGGATCCAGACTTGAGCTCTGGATCCAGCTGCCCATCTGCACGAAATATGGAGGACAAATGAACGTGCTGAACTGCGCTTTGAGTAAGCAATCAGCAAGATCCAGGCTGTGGGAAACAATTCAACAGGAAAAGGAGAAGAGAAAAGACAGAGGACCAACCTAAAGATTAAAAACAACTCATATTAAAACTTTTTTAATTGCCAAGACTAACCTACAGTGTCCAGCAATGCACATTCAAGTTTTTACCATAAAAGTAAGGATAATGGTTACATGTGGGGAAAGGTAGCTGTGATTGGCATGGAGCACTCAGAAGGGGCTTCTCTAGAGGGTGGCAAAGCTCTGTTTCTTAACCTGACTGGTGATTATAAGGGTGTCTGCCTTATAGTAATTCATCAAACCATGCATTTGTTCTTTACTGATGTTTCATTTTGCGATAAAAGAGTGAAAGTCGCTCAGTCGTGTCCAATTCTTTGCGACTCCTTGGACTCTACAGTCCATGGAATTCTCCAGGCCAGCATACTGGAGTGGGTAGACTAAGGTTTTTCTTAAATATCAGGTCACTCGAACATTTCAACACTTAACAAAGGCTTGATTTGTTTCCCATTCTCTAGTCTAATGCAGTAAAAACAAGAGGTTGAAGAAAGAAGTCAATGCCCATCATTTCCTCCCTACACATTTCCTCTTCTTGGGGGAACCACCTAATATCAACATGTTGGGCCAAACAGATTCACATTCCTGGGAGTTTGGAATTCTAAGGAAGCAAATATAGATAACTAACCTGTTCCTCTCCCAGTCTTTCACCATCCCCCAAATTGCCAAATCCAAAACCCACGAGCCAGAATTGTTTCCTTCTTCCTTATTCCCCACACCTGATTTATCGGTCTTTCATTTCTAACTCCAAAACATAACTTAAATCTGTCCACTTCTCTTCATCTCCGTGGACTTCACCATCTCTAACCAAGAACTACATCAATGGCCTTCTCACTTGTTTCCCTGCTTTTATTCGTGTGTGTGTGTGTGTGTGTGTGTGTGTATGTGTGTGTGTGTGTGTGTGTTTAGTCACCCAGTCGAGTCCAACTCTTTGCGACCCCAGGGACTGCAGCCCACCAGGTTCCTCTGTCCATGGGATTTCCCAGGCAAGAATACTGGAGTGGGTTCCCATTTCCTTCACCAGGAGATCTTTCCCACCAAGGGATCAATTGAACCTGCCTCTCCTGCACTGCAGGCAGATTCTTTACCACTGAGCCATAGGAGTAGATTTTATTCTTAACCCTCTACAATTTATCCTACCCAAGCAATAAGAGTGCTCTTATAAAGACACAAACTGCTTAAAATTCCACTTAAAACCCTTTAGTGATAGCCACTATACTGACTTAAATCCAAATTCCTTTAATCATGGCTTGCATCATTGAATCCCTGCCCATCTCTCTGACCTCATCTCCAACCACTTTCTCCCAGTCTACAACACAGCCACTGTGGCCTTATTTCAATTCTTCCCACACACCACACTGTAAACTCTTCCCCACTTCCAGGCCTTCTCATAGCTTTTTGCTCTGCCTGGAATACTCTTTGCAGACACTCACACAGAGTATTTGTCAACCTCATGTTGACAGCTTAAGTACTACCTTCTTAGGAAACCTCCTTCAACTACCCTATCAAGCAGGTTCCACCATCTCCCTTAACAATATATACTGCTTCTCTCCCTCACAGCTCAAGCTCCAACTAAAGTGGATGTTCGAGGCCAAAGATTTCATCTGTTGCATTCAACCATGTACATCTGGCATTTGAAAGGTAGTTAATTAGCAATTACTAAAGATATGAATAACTGAGCAAATTAATGAACTCAAGGGTGACAACCAATTGATGCCGTGAGCAATAATGGGTGAGTCTTAAAGAAAGTCAGTTTTTAAAAAGAAACAGGAGAATGGGGCAACCAGCCAGACAGAAAAAATAATATGGCCAGAGACAGAAAGAGTCAAGAAAATTAACTGCCTATTCTCTTTAATTTCTTCAAATATGTAAAAAGTTCACCTAAATCACAAAAATAATCCGAACTTACATTTCTTTTCAATCACAGAACTCTAGGTCCCACAATTTCAGAAAACCAAAAACTCTAAAAGTGAAAACATGATCTGCAACCTAAATGTCCATCAACAGATGACTAGATAAAGAAAATACAGTACATATATTCAATGGAACATTACTCAGCCATAAAAAGAATGAAACAGTGCCATTCACAGCAACATAGATGAATCTGGAGATTCTCATACTGAGTGAAGTAAGTCAGATGGAGAAAGACAAATATCATATGATATCACTTATATGTGGAATCTAAAAAAAATGAACATATTTACAAAACAGAAATGGACTCAGAGAAAACAAACTTCAGGTTACCAAAGGGATGGAGGGGCAGATAAATCAGGAGTTTGGCATTAAAACATGCACACTACTATATATAAAACAGGTAAACTACAAAGATCTACTGTACAGCACAGAGAACTATACTCAGCATCTTGTAATAACCTATAATGGAAAAGAACCTGAAAAAGAATACATGTATGTGTGTGTGTGTATAACTGAATCACTTTGCTGGGCACTTGAAACTAACATAACATTATAAATTCACTACACTTCAATTAAAAAAAAAAACAGATATAGAAAGCAACACTAAAGCAAAAAAAAAAAAGAAAGAAAGAAAAGACCTGGACAGAGAATAACACTTTATATTTTGAATTAAAGAAACTACCTCATCTTTAGAAATCATATATGCTCAACGATCTCCCCGATTTTTTGTGTATCAAGATACTAATACTTATAACAACATATCCGAAAAATTTACTCCATTTTACCTCATTACTAAGATGTCTGGTATTACACAACATCTATAGATTAAATCAGGGCTACATGTGCACACTAATTCAGAACCCACATACAGTACTACATGTGTACACCTATATTAATTATCACTAATGCTGACAGCTTTCTGTAATTCTCATTTTGCTACAGTCATGTTTTAAGATATATCTTTTGAGGTTCTCTTAAGAAGTTCAAGGTAATCTGCACCTCAATTTCACGGCATGCAAGCAATGGACTTATTTTTAACTGTCATACATGTCTGTTTACATATCTGTTACTTTCATTTATGCAACTTGAGACTGTATGTAGAAAAAAATAGTTGTAATAAGACATTTCAAATATACAATCTTTGTTCTACACTATAAGCTAAAAGCTTTGGAAAATTAGAGTAATCTTGACACACGAAGCAATTCAAATGAAATCATAACAAGAAGCTTGAGACAACTGAAAAAGAAAATGTCTATCAGAGTAAATGTTCACTTTAGAAGAAAAATCTAAAGACCTCTCTGGTAGACAGAAAGGGTGGAGCTGGTATGGAGTCAGAAATTGAGGTTATCATAATTACAGTGGGATATTTCCAGCGTACAGGGTCATTCTACATCACAAGGCAAAAAAGCCTTTACCTTCAAGAAACCTTCATGTATTATTGTTGTTGTTTTAGTCGCTCAGTCATGTCCAACTCTCTTGAAACTCCACAGACCATAGCCCCTCAGGCTCCTCTGTCCACAGGATTTCCCAGGCAAGAATACTGGAGTGGGTTGCTATTTCCTGCTCCAGGGGATCTTTCTGACCCAGGGATCGAACCCTCGTCTCATCCACTGCAGGTGGATTCTCTACCACTGAGCCACCAGGGAATATGTTCCTTTATAAACCCTGTCAGATGCCAGGCATAATCATTTTCCACTTTTCCGTACCTTAACTGGGACATGGACACAGTGTTCAAAATAAAGTTGTTTTTAAATAATGGTTTCCTCTCTCTCCTTCACCTTTCCTCTCTCTCCTTTTTGTTTTACAAAGAATAGCTCTATTGTATGTATAGCTTGTTACAATTATACCCCTCTGGATTCCTTTGGCAATGCCATCATCAAGCTTTGAAGTATCAGGAATAGTGCTGGAAACACAATCAATTTCCTCACTGTCACAACTATATATACCAATGAAGGTTTCTCAAACTGTAGTTCACAACTGGTTAGTAGGTTATCAAAATTTGGTGGGTCATGACTAGCAACTTTTCAAAGAACTAGAAAAGAACAGAAAATAGAAAAATACCAGAGAACATTACACGTAGTTCATTTCATAAAACTGCTGCTTTGGAGTCTCATCATCAATATTAAATAATAATAACAATAATGATATATGATGGGCTGAAGTGACAGTACCTCTAATTCTACACAGACTTTTTTGAAACTAGAAAAACTAAATTCTAAGCACTTTCCCCCTATTCAACCAAACAAGAAGTGCTCAATTTAAACCCATTATCTTTAAAGCTTTACTAGTACACATTTCTGGAATGAGCACTGAAATTTTCTGGGATTATTTCAGGAAAACAAATTCCAAAACTAGCTGTGTTTAACATACATTTACCTTTTTCTTTACATCCTAACAAATTCTTCAGTGCCAATATATGCTGTATCTCAGCCCCTTAAAGAACAATGCATAAATTAATCATTGTCAAGAGTTGACTAAAAGACTGAGTTTATCTCCTGTCTTAACGCACAACTAAAGTTTGCTCACCAAGAACTGCTCCAGAGGCTGTCATACTCCTCTCTAGAAAGGAAGAGCCAATTGATTGTTCCCATCTATAGGGCCTAAATCCATTCTAATGGAGTTGGAGCCACCCCGAATTAACCAAGAAAAGCCAAAGGGAGGACAAATATGCTTTAGCAGGTTATGAAACCTTGGTTATGGAGCCAAGTCGTTAATGTAAAGAGACACTGTTTGCCGGATTCTTTTCCCACTGAACTACTTGAACATCTCCTCTGCTTGCCTGCCACTGAAGCTGGAAGCTTTCACCAGTTTAACTCAAATAACTCTTCTTATCTTGAGCTTCAGCAGTTTACTCTTTTCTCATAATCCTTCCGATATTTTCACTATTTCAATCCAACTTGTCCTCTAAGTATAACCTTAATCAATGAACTTTAAACTTTAAATAACTATCAATCCTATAACCCATCAGGGACCAGGCTTATCTGGTAAAGGATTTCTCTCCAACAATGATTTCTATCCTCTCTTTGACAAGTACCCTCCAGCAACCAGAGTTCTCATGTTCCCCACCTACCACAGAGATCCACCTCCCCTTCTATGAATGTTCTACCTGGAGAAGAGCCCATGTTTGGTCACTTTCCTCTCTACCTATCAAAACTCACCTATTCTATGGTCATTTTTCTGTCATCTAGTAGTTCCCCTAAACAGAAATCTGATAAACTCAATCTATCAAAATACTGATAATTGACAACCATTTAGTGGATTTCCTCTCCCAGTTGTTGTTCAGTTGCTCTGTCTTGTCCAACTCTTTGCGACCTCAAGGACTGCAGCACACCAGGCTTCCCTGTCCTTCACCATCTCCCAGAGCTTGCTCAAACTCATGTCCATTGAGTTAGTGATACATCCCTTCCCAGAGGGACTTCATTTTAATAAAGACATCTGAAGATCTCTGTGATGAGGTATTAAGGAAATCTGGGGGATCTAAAAGCCATTCTGATTCTCAAATTAGGCAAAAGATGTGGTCAGCCCTATCACTATGTTAACACGGGCCTTGTTGAGGAGAGCAAATCAATATTGGGAAGGTAAGAGGGGCCTTCCAGGTCATCTAGGCACTAGTTTCTCAGAACTGGTTGTACACTGGAATCTCCAACTCCCAGAGGAGACGAATGATACCCAAAGAAGCAACTTTCAAAGTCAGTGGCAAAGCTCGGCCTAATATCAAGGCCTGATGCTATGTCAGATATATATAAAAAACAGTTTATATATATATATAAACTAAAAGTTTAAAGACATGTATGGGAATGACAAAATGTACGGGAATGACAAACACCCAATTCACAACAGTGACAACCCTCAAGGGGATGGGAAAGGAATGCAAATGAGAAGAGATATACTTAGGGAGCTTCAATTATATTGGGAATATTTTATTTCTAAAGCTGAGTGGTGATATGTAAGTATTTACTAAATTCATTCCCATTATCTTTTGGATGTCTAAAACTTTGTAATAAAAAAAAAAGAACAATCTTAAGATTGATACTCAAATGAATATCATTATAGGAATAAAAAGAAACAGTTTACGCTAGAAAGCACTCAAATAAGATACTTTATGAAGCCGACTTTGACTAAAACATAGATCACTAGTAAAAAAATAATAGATAAATAACACAAACTTTTCTAAGGGAAAATCATGAACAAAGGCAAACCTGGGAGTACCCACAGCCTATAATCTAAACAAAGAACAATAGGGAGACCTTAGAAGGAAAGATTCAGCTTGTAGAAGTAACATAAGGCTGGGGGTTAAGGTTGAGACCAAGCTATGGAGCTCTTGGGTACCTCAACGAGTGTGCCCCAAACTCCCCGCCCCTGCAAAAAAAAAGGAAGAGCTTGACTGAAGTGATGTTTTAGCCAAAAAAAAAAAAAAAATCAGAACAGAAGCTGTGTGCAGGATGAACTAGTGCAGCCTGCTATAGATCAGCAGAGGATTCCATACGAAACCAAAAGGGGAACAGAGGGAGGTGAGGCACTGAGAACCAAGTCCTAGGGCTCTGCCTCTACGCCAAAGAGAGCTCTTCTGCTGTTAAAATGTTTTGATGAGCGCTGAACTACAGTGCCCAACTGGAAGGCACTGCTATAAATCAACTGTGGGGGTCTTAAAACCCTGGAATGGGGTAGTAATACTGGGAATGAAAGGGGGTGGACACAGACTTTCCGATGGAAAATCTGATATGATGTAGTGACAAACTAAGTAAGATAATGAAAGAAATGGATCCACATGAAGAAACCAAAAATACTGAGAAGCAGCTATGGGTCATATACACTTGATCATCAGCAACACATTTGTGAGCATGTAATAATGTCTGAACCCTAAGGGAGAACTACTCACAGCAGACAAGCGAAGTGGAATTCTTACAGAGATTAAAAGGAGAACAAGCAAAGGGGACAAGAAGATTATAGAAAGAGATGCTCGTGGAATGCTAAGACAGCAAGCAGAGTTTCAGTTTCAAAAAGAGGCATCACTGGACACAATAAGCGGGTACACAACCCTTGAGTCAACAGTACTGAACATATTATGAAGCAATTGTTAAGAACATATTAAGAAGTAAGTGTTCTACTGGCACTTCCTCCACCCGACCAAGTTATTTAACCTTTCCAAGTTTCATTTAATAAGGAAAACATAGACAACTAACATTATTGAACATATTATGAAGCACTGTACTGTAAGTGCTCTACATATGACCTCATTTACTCCAAAACACATTTTACAGATGAAGAAATTAAATTCAGAACTAGCACAGTAAGTTGCAGAGCCAGGATTCCTATTCCTTGAGACAATGAAGTAAAAGAATGCATATACAAAATTCTTGGCAAATAGTTAAGATCTCAAAAAAAAAAAAATGGTAGCTTCATTTCATTATTAGAGGGCAATCATTAAGAGGCGCAACACAAAAATTCACTGTCAGTTATCTCTGTCATAGCCCTCCATGTGGTGAACCCTCTTAGTGTCCTCATCTTATAAAACAGAATTAATGTGTATAATCCAACCTACTCAATGGGGTTGCTTTAAGGATTAAACAATAGGATGGAAAAGAAAACGCTATGAAAAAAATCTTTAAGAGACATTCAAACATATGGGATTTGTCACATATCTTTTGTGCTTCAGAAATGCCTTCCTGGATGAACACGTCTCTCTGAAGAGAGCTAAAATTAAGTCTCTTAAACGTGCAACCAACCACTTTGAAAAGTATGTCATCACCGGATGGTGGTACACACCACCACCCCTCCCCCAACCCCTCCAGGTTCTCTACTGTCCCTGTGAGGGCAGGGGTTCGCTCTTACATCTACAGTGAAACTCTCATAACTTGGCGTAGAGCTCATCAATAGAGAGAGTTTCTCCTTCAATTCAGTCATTCAACTTGGCCTTACTGTAGGATCTCAGAGGTACCCTTTACAGTCCTTCCAAAACAAAATGGGGGGAAAACTGGTTCCAGTTTTTGTTACAGTATTAAAACTGAGTACCAAATCAATATTAGAATTGGGATATTTTAAAATGCCAGAGAAGAATTTATCAAGGGCTCCAACAGCAGGTCTCTTTTGGAAACTCCCCAACAACCCCACTTTTTCACCTGAACAGATGGTTCCCAGGCTTCAAGGCTCACATGTCTTGTCACACAATTCACAATAGGTCACCAAGTTCCTACCTTTGCAATTATTCCATATTCTTGAATATACTGCCTTTCATCTAAAGATCTCTAGCTATCAAAACTCTTCACTCTTCACAACAGCACTACTGGGAGAAAGACTGGTACCCTTATTTTACAAATTAAAAATGAAAGATCGAAGTGAAATGCTTTATCCAACATCAATCAACTGATTCACTCTTTGAAATACACATTACCAATTTGTATCAATGGACAGCCTTGATTTAGCTTTTCAAGACCATTTCAAATTCAAGTTCAAAACTAGTGTGTACTGCTACTTTTTCAATATACCAGAGAATATTAACGAACAGTAAATACCAAAGCATCACTATTTTTACATGCTAAAAGAAAAACAAACCTATACATACATACATACACACACACACACACACACACACTCTCTCTCTCTCTCTCATATGGGGGAGGGGTTCTAATTTAAGACTCCTACTGTCCTGCATCCATAAATACTTTGAACTTGCAGAGTAAGGGGCGAGGAACACCTGTTAGTGCAGCATTTGCACAGTTAAGTTTTACAGACTGTCTAGCTATTAATATTCTTTGAACTGTAAATAAACAACCCGCTTTCTTAAAAAAAAAATGGTGGGGGGTGGGCAACATTCTGGAAAACATTTGACAAGAAAGCCTAGATGGTTGTACAAAGCCCAGTAATTTCCTAGTTTTACGTCTCCCAGATGCTGAACCTGACACGAGGGAGAACCGCGCCCTTCCCCGGAGTCCAGCCGCGGGGCGCCCCGCGCTGCCCCCCGACTCTCCCCGCGCGCGCCAGGCCCGGCGAGTCGCCGGGGACTCGAGGCTCGGCCTCCCCTCCGGCCCCGCCTCACCCACCGACAGGCGCGGCCGGGCGCTAGGA
>NW_011495050.1:23127321-23143366 GCF_000754665.1 Bison bison bison | reverse complement strand
GCAGGACAGGGCCGGCCCTGGTGCAGGAGTGGGGAGGAAAGAAACCCGGAGTGGAAGGGCGAGAGGCTGAGGCCTAGTCTGGACCCAGAACCAATCTCGGCTGGCCTGGGGCACGTTCTTTTCCAGTGGCCCGAAGCTGCCGCTCCTCACTCGCCTTCACTGCTTTTGACCCTATCTGATTTGACTCGTTTCTCTGGATTTCCCAAGGATACCTTTCCAAACATCTTGAAGCAACCTTTTGAAGTACTGCTAACTGCCAACGCTTCCCTCTCTAGTTCTCATGATTATTGGTTATGTCTTCCCCCAGCCAGCCCCTGGGCCTCGGGATGCTTATGGATCATGTCTAATTAAAAAGAAAATTAACTGCAGTCAGAGCTCTCATGCACTAGATTCAGTGTGGCCTTGCCGGCTGTTCAGTTAGGTAGCCTAGCAAAACTATCACAAATTATGAGTCCCTAGAAAAGTCCTCCTAACGGTTTGTTTCCGTCCCTCTTGCCGCCCCTCCTCCCAACCTGTCCCCAAGGCCCTTACCCCATGGTAATTAGGCCCCTTTGTGCACCCATATTGCGTGTGTACCATTTAACCCTAAATTTCGTCTATAGATAACTTTTCTTACGACCATACACAGCTGCTGTGTATGTCATTTGCTTGTTTTGTCAGAAGTTGTCAAGATGTAGAGTCACAGAGCTTTTTGAGGTTTAGAGCAAAGAATGTTGTGAACATAATTCAAATCACACTTGTCTATTAACAGGTTAGGGTCTTTTTGCGTTATTTTCAGTTTTGCTATGTAATAAACTTAGATGATTTATTTTCAAACCATTAGGCTCTCCCCCTAAATTTAGTGATTTTAAGTGCGTTAAGATAATTTGCTGTTGAAACTGAAAGTCAAAATTTGTGAACAAAAGAGATTACTACAGAATGTATACTTATTTCCATTTATTGAAGAGCCACAGACTAACAGTTCAGAAGTAACAAGACAATTGTTAAGATGTCAAAGCTAGGAAGAGCCTTTGAAATTACCTCATTCCGTCCCTCACTGACATCCTCATCCCCAACACTGCTAGTCCCTTCAGGCCAGGGGGTGGCAACTGCCCTGCGAGTCTCTGATGCCTCTATTCTCTACATTCCCCTAGACCTCAGCCCTCCTCATATAACCTGAATTTCAGTGTACCTTCAAAAGCATTTCCTGTTGGAACCCTAGTTGAGACACCCATAAAGAAGTTTTGTAGAATGAGGAGGAATAGTATCAGAAAACAAATCTCTGAGGTCTCTCCTTGGTTTGAAAAACAGGGGGCTAACAATTATTGTATGACCCCAATGGGATCAGACATTTGGCTTACGTTATCTCATTAAACCCTTAAAACTGCCATGTTAGGTGGTTATTTAGGTGAAGAAACAGGTTCAAATAGGTGGAGGGAGTTAAACTAGACCCAACAGAAAAACTGCATTCTAAATCATGCCTTTAAAACTCCAAAGCCATGCCTTATCCCACTGTAAGCTAGGTGATAAATATTTACTGAGCTCTTATGGCAGAAAGTAAAGAAGAACTAAAGAGCCTCCTGATGAAAGAAAGAGGGGAGTGAAAAAGTTGGCTTAAAGCTCAACATTCAGAAAACTAAGATCATAGCATCTAGTCCCATCACTTCATGGAAAATAGATGGGGAAACAGTGGCTGACTTTATTTTGGGGGGCTCCAAAGTCACTGCAGATGCTGAGACACTTATTCCTTGGAAGAAAAGTTATGATCAATCTAGACAGCATATTAAAAAGCAGAGACATTACTTTACCAATAAAGGTCCATCTAGTCAAGGCTATGGATTTACCAGTAGTCATGTATGGATGTGATTGAGATTTGGACTATAAAGAAAGTTGAGCAATGAAAAACTGATGCTTTTGAACTGTAGTATTGGAGAAGACTCTTGAGAGTCCCTTGGACAGCAAGGAGATCCAACCAGTCCATCCTAAAGGAAATCAGTCCTAAATGTTCATTGGAAGGACTGATGTTGAAGCTGACACTCTAATACTTTGGCCACTTGATGCAAAAAACCGATTCATTTGAAAAGATGCTAATACTGGGAAAGATTGAAGGCAGGAGGAGAAGGGGATGACAGAGGATAAGATGGTTGGATGGCATAACCGATTCAATGGACATGAGTTTGAGTAAACTCCGGGAGTTGGGGATGGACAGGGAGTCCTGGCGTGCTGCGGTCGATGGGGTCGCAAAGAGTTGGACATGACTGAGCAACTGAACTGAACTATGTATGCAGGCACTGTTCGCAGTGCTGGGGATACAACAGTAAAGAAAACGGACAAAAATTCTTGCCCTTGTGAGGTTTACATTAGGGAAACACAATAAGACAAGTAACTAATCAATAATGTTGTTCAGTCACTCAGTCGTGTCTGATTCTTTGTGACCCCATAGACTGCAGCACAGCAAGCTTCCCTGTCCTTCACCTGGAGCTTGCTCAAATTCATGTCCACTGAATTGGTGATGCCATCTGGCCATCTCATCCTCTGTCGTCCCCTCCTCCTGCCTTCAATCTTTCCCAGCATCAGGGTCTTTTCCAATGAGTCAGCTTTTCGCATCAAGTGACCAAAGTATTGGAGCTTCAGCTTCAGCATCAGTCCTTCCAGTGAATATTCAGGGTTGATTTCCTTTAGGATTGACTGGTTTGATCTTCTTGCATCTCAAGAGTCTTCTCCAGCACCACAATTGGAAAGTGTCAATTCTTCGGTGCTCAGCCTTCTTTTTGAGCACCCACATTCATACATGACTACTGGAAAAGCCATGGCTTTGACTATATGGACCTTTACCATCAAAATGATGTCTCTGGTTTTTAATATGCTGTCTAGGTTTGTTATAATTTCCTTCCAAAGAGCAAGCGTCTTTTAATTTCATGGCTGCAGTCACTATCTGCAGTAATTTTGGAGCCCAAGAAAATAAAATTTGTCACTGTTTCCATTGTTTCCCCATCTATTTGCCATGAAGTGATGGGACCAGATGCCATGATCTTCGTTTTTTGATTGTTGAGTTTTAAGCTGGCTTTTTCACTCTATTCTTCCACCTTCATCAAGAGGCTCTTTAGTTCCTCTTTGTTTTCGGCCATAAGGGTGGTATCATCTGTCTATCTGAGATTATTATTGATATTTCTCCCAGCAATCTTGATTCCAGCTTGTGCTTCATCCAGCCCAGCATTTCGCATGATGTACTCTGCATAGAAGTTAAATAAGCAGGATGGTAATATACAGCCTTGATGTACTCCTTTCCCAGTTTTGAACCAGTCCATTGTTTCACGTCTGGTTCTGTTTCTTCTTGACCTGAATATAGGTTTCTTAGGAAGCAAATAAAGTGGTCTGGTATTCCCATCTCTTTAAGAATTTTCCACAGTTTGTTATGATCCACACAGTCAAAGACTTTACCATAGTCAATGAGGCAGAAGTAGATGTTTTTCTGGAATTCTCTTGCTTTTTCTATAATCCAACGGATGTTGGCAATTTGATCTCTGGTTCCTCTGCCTTTTCCAAATCCAGCTTGTACATCTGAAAACGGGTAAGAAAGAAAAATAAAATGGGGAAAGGGAATATAAAGTGGAGGGAAAGCATGAAATTTAGAAACAGCAACCAGGAAAGGCCTTAATGAGAGGGTGACTGAAGAGGAAGTGCAGGGAGAACCTCGGAGATTGCTGTCGGAGAAGAAGGGTGAGGCCAAGGGAACAACAGTAAGTACTAAGGCCTAAGGCCAGTGTGACTGGCATGTTCTTTATTAGTGAATAAAAGGAATTGTTTTTCTCCTGAATTACTCAGAAAAAAAAGAAAAAGAAAATTGCCTCAAGTCTCTGTTTTGTCTGTGGAAAGTCAGTCTGAAGATTCCAAGAAGGAAAGCATAGAAATCATCATTCAACCTGCAAATACGAGGCAGCAGCATTCATGAACAGATGAAAGTTGTCGGAAAATTTCAGATTTAGATAAGGTTCGCTCAGCTTCACTTAACTGTGAAAGCAGCATAATTTGTTTCTGCTTCCAACTGGAATCAAAATTAAGTATATACTTTAATTATGCTAGTAAACAACTCACCAGAATTCCCAACCAAGTACTCTAAGAAAGGGGTGCCGAAGCTTTTGGCATCAGGGACTGGTTTCATGGAAGACGAAATTTTTCCACGGAGCGGGGAGGGACGGTTTCTGGATGGTTTTCATAAAAAGCTCGCCACTTAGATCCCTCGCATGCGCAGCTGACAGAAGAGTTCAAGCTCCGGCAAGAATCTGATGCCGCCACCGACCTGCCAGAGCTCAGGCGGGAATGTGAGCCCTGAGGAGTGGCTCTAAGTACAGATGAGGCTTGGCTCGCACACCTGCCGCTCCCCTCCTGTCGTGCGGTCCGGTTCCTAACAGGCCATGGGCCTGTATCGTGTTGAGACCCCTGCTCTAAGAGAAAAGGGGAGTGAAAGCTTCAATTTGGAACCCAGTTCCTTTGAATAACGAAAGTGCATTTCTTGTCACTGAATACATACAGTGCCATGTTTTACCGAAGAAGGCGATGGCACCCCACTCCAGTACTCTTGCCTGGAAAATCCCATGGGCAGAGGAGTCTGGTAGGCTGCAGTCCATGGGGTCACTAAGAGTCGGACACGACTGAGCGACTTCACTTTCACTTTTCACTTTCATGCATTGGAGCAGGAAATGGCAACCCACTCCAATATTCTTGCCTGGAGAATCCCAGGGACAGAGGAGTCTAGTGGGCTGCCGTCTATGGGGTCGCACAGAGTCGGACACGACTGAAGCGACTTAGCAGCAGCAGCAGCCATGTTTTACAGATAGAAAAATATTTTTAAGAGGGAGGGGACGTATGTATACCTATAACTGATTCATGTTGATGTTTGACAAAAAATTCTGTAAATTAAACAATGTAAAAACAAAATTCTGTAAAGCAATTATCCTTCAATTAAAAAATAATTAAAAAAAATTTTTTAATTTGTCCTTGCCATACTAGTTGCTACTATTGACTGAAACTACAAGTTTATATTACTCTTTTTCTCAATTTTATATTTATGTGAAAAATAATACTAATTAACAACTGTTAAACTTTCTTACCAGGAAGAGTTTGGGACAAAAAGAATGCTCCACTCAAATATATTATGTAACGTTTTTATTTGCAAGGAAGTGTTCCAAGAGACAGCTTTACTAAGCATTTTCTCAAGATCTGTTTTCTCTTTTCTAATTTAATGTTATAGTTAGTCTGAAACTAGCATGTTGCATTTGAATTCAACCACTATCCTTTTTTATCGTAGCAATCAAATTTTATTTCATTTATTTCACTTATTCCCCAATATCTTATCCATACTTGTCATAACAAATGTCTAGTGTCGGTTAAATATAAGCAACAACTCAAAATGACTTTTAAAACAAGAAGCCTAGAGATGGTGTTCCTGCTGCTGCTGCTGCTGCTAAGTCACTTCAGTCGTGTCTGACTCTGTGCGACCCCAGAGACGGCAGCCCACCAGGCTCCCCCATCCCTGGCATTCTCCAGGCAAGAATACTGGAGTGGGTTGCAATTTCCTTCTCCAAAGCCTTAAAGTGAAAAGTGAAAGTGAAGTCGCTCAGTCATGTCCGACTCCTAGCGACCACAAGGACTGCAGCCTACCAGGCTCCTCTGTCCATGGGATTTGCCAGGCAAGAGTACCAGAGTGGGTGCCATTGCCTTCTCCAATGGTGTTACTAGGTTTGAGTAATTCTTTGATTTTCTTCTGTTTCCTGCCCTACCATGCACTGTAGGGTCTTCCTCAGGCTATCTTCTCCCCTCAGATAATGTCCACAGTAGTTCAAGCATCACATGGAGACATGACAGTGTCCATCAACAGAAAGTTATTTCTTTCTGAATACCACTTTTAAGATGGCGGAAAAGTCTATTCTAAAAACCCTCCTGCAGGTTCTCCTTCATATCCTGTTGGCCAGAAGTATGCCACAGAACTATTTGTGAGAAATGGTGTCACAAAACCTGTGTAGGGACTTCCCTGGGGGTCCAGTGGCTAAGGTGCCACACTCCCAATGCAGGGGGCCCAAGTTCAATCCCTGGTCAAGCAACTAGATCCCACATGCTGTAGCTAAGACCCAGTGCAGCCAAATAAATAGATAAATACCTGTGTAGACCAATTGCAACTCATTCCATGGGGCTGGGCTTTGAGCTGAGGCTGGGACCAGCCTTCCCAGAAGCTTATGGCAAGGAGGAGCATGAAAGAACAAAATTGAGACTCTATATTAACAAAGGATGGAGGAATCTGCTAAAAATAAGTACATAGAATGTGACAGCAGAGAAGGCACTGGCGACCCACTCCAGTATTCTTGCCTGGAGAATCCCATAGACAGAGAAGCCTGGTGGGCTGCCGTCTGTGGGGTCGCACAGAGTCAGACATGACTGACGTGACTTAGCAGCAGCAGCAGCAGAATGTGACAGTCACTGAATAAATGTTTACTGAGTCGATGAATAGACTTCCACACAAAGAAAACATCAAGAATATTAGGAGATATAGATAATTTATAAACCACATCTTAAGTGAAAGTGAGTGTGCCATTTATCATTTTATTTCCTCTCAGTTCCAAATTTATCCATCATTGCCTGCTCTGCCTTTAAATAGTTTTCTCTATCAGTGCATGCATGCTAAGTCACTTCAGTCGTGTCCAACTCTTTGCATCTCTATGGACTGTAGCCCGCCAGGCTCCTCTGTCCATGGGATTCTCCAGGCAAGAATACTGGAGTGGGTCGCCATGTCTCCTGCATTGGTAGAAAGGTTCTTTACCACTAGCACCACCTGGGAAGCCCTTTTCTTTATCAGGTCGTAAGACAAATGAAGCTTGTCACTGGAGGACCATGGGGAGGCGTTACAAAAGAAGTCTTCGTTCCTGGTTGGTGTGTGTTCCTGTGGCTCCAGCACCAGGGTAGAGGAGGCACAGCTCCCCTGGGTCCTGCAGGACATGCCGTGTTTCCAACGCTTGGTTCCTGTTACTCCACGGAGGCAGCAGCACTAGGTGCCCAAAGATTTCCCTCTCCATCATAACTGCTCCCTCCCTGAGGCACTTTTTCTGCAGAGTGCCTCCAGCAAGACACCTCACTATGGCTTGTTCCTCCAGCAGCCTTTTTTCAGAAAATTCCAGAGGGCAGATTTTCAGCAAGTTCCACTAGCATGGCACCAAAACAACTTCTCTGCCATTCGGTGAGGCATAGCTGTGCTCTCTCCAACAAGGCCTGCCTCTCAACGTGGGGGGCCCCTTCTTCTTCGGGGGCTCCATCTCAGCCCCCAAGGTACTGCTCCTGATTACTGCTATTCCTACACTCTTCAGAGCTCTCTGTACTTCTTACTAGCCAATCCCTTGTTACTCCAATCCCCTCTTATAGTTAATAATTCTTTCTATTACACATTCTCTATTCAAATAACTGTGTGCTCTCTGTATAAGAGTTTCTGTATAAGGTTGGACCTTGACGCATACAGAGCATAATAGCAAAGAATCTCAGTCCCCACTGTAAACTCAGGGAAAAAAAAAAGATAAATAAGATAAGACTGATTCCATTTTCAGTCTAGCATGTAATTATCTACACAAGCAGTTCTCAGATTTTTTGGTCTCAGGCTCATTTTGCTCTCCACTCTCAAAAATTGTGGAGAAACTTAAACAGACTTTGTTTATTGGAGTTACATCTATTGATACTAGAATTTAAAACTGAGACATTTTTAAAACGCATGGGTACACAAGTACACTTTCCATGAGCCATTAGAGCAATGACATCATCACTGTCATGTAGCATTCGAGAACTTCCACTGCACACTCACAAGGGAATGAGAGTGAAAAAAGGCAAATAATATTTTTGTATTGTTTTTAAAATAGTTTGACTTTACTGACCCACTGAAAGTCTCTCAGGTACCCTCAAATTTACCCAGATTACACTTTGAGACCCATCTATCTATAGTAGCTTTATATAAACACAATAAGTAGGACCTATAGGGGGAAACTAAGGAAAATACAGCCCTTGCTCTCCAAGAATATGGTTTGGTTGAAAATATAGAATATATAGTCATACGAGTAAAATAATGGCTCAACTGAGTATGTAATAAACTATCTAATTTCTGTCATTCAGAAAGGTGTGTAGTTCAAATTAATGAGGGCTGGAGCTCAGCAAAACAAAAATGCCTTCCATTTTACAAAACCCACCCTCCTTATACATCCACTATAAGGTGAAAATCAGCTTCTGTTATATACAAATATAAATTCAACAAGCTAAAGATCTCTTAAAAACACAGCAATGATGGATTAAGATACTACACACGGGGACAAAGTGAAGGAAAAGAAACAGATCAATACAACCTGGTAAACTCCACAACTTAAACCCTTTCCACAGTCAACCTTTAGTTACATTAATATGAGGGACTTCTTCTCAATGAACTAATCAGTGCTATGCTTTCACAATTTCTTTTTTTTATTTTTGCTTCTTTAAATTTCTTTTTATTCCGGCCTATGGTTTCCAAATAATTTCCAATTTGCCTTGATCAAATGAAGAAAAAAGAAAACTTGTTTACTTCCTTGTAGGCCAGGGAAGCTAGAAGACTCCTCCTACACAGATATGCAGTGGTGACAGCAAGCAGTAAACACTGTTGGGAAACCGGACAATGAGACTTACACAGAATTTGTGATAAAACTGAGCCACCCTGAAGCCAATCCTAGCATGTGATACATTCAAAATCGAACTCAAATCCAACTTCACAAAGTTGGAAAGATGTAGGTTTTTAGGAACAGTCTCACGGACATGCCGAGGAAGGAATCACATGGCATATTAACAAAGCGCAGCTTCCTAAACACCTTCTTCACCTGGCTTTCTCCCTAAACTTCCACGTGGTTGTTGTTTAGTCCCTGAGTCGTGTCTGACTCTGGTAAGGCCCCATGGACTGTAGCCCACCAGGCTACTCTGTTCATGGGATTTTCCAGGCAAGAATACTGGAGTGGATTGCCATTTCCTACTCCAGGGGTTCTTTCCAACTCAGGGATCAAACCCACGTCTCTTGCATTGGCAGGCTGATTGTTTTCTATTGAGCCGCCAGGGAAGCCCTAAGTCTGTTATACTTATTCACCCCTCCTCTCCTTCCTTTTGCTATCACTTCAAGCTCTACCCTGCAGAGAATAATTTGACTCCTTTTCTTGATTCCATAGCTCTTCTAGTCAGCACAACATAGTTCTGGGAGACAAGAAATGAAGGACCCTTCCCTTAAGGGGGCCAGAGAATCAGGAGGGATAAAGACTGTGAACACTCAGCCTTCTATTTTTGTCCCTATCAAACATTCTTTCAATCAACACTTACTTATTAAGTCACCGAGCACAGACAATGAGGTATGGCCCCCACCCTGAAACTACAGCGTTTTCCCATTAAAAGTTTTACCTTGCTCCTTCTTTTGAATTTCTTTCCAAAGGGAATGATTCTCTTACAAGAGGTAATTTTTTGCTTAATGAAGTAATCATTTTACAATAATTACCTACGGAATACTTTTACATGGCTAATTTCCCTCAAGCATTTAAACTATGATTTCAATTTCAGTGTTCACTGAGAAAGAGGTTAAGATGACCATGGTTTTTATCATCTCTTTTGGAATAAAGGTATTAGGAAATATTTCCCTAAGGGTACCTTGCTAATAAGTCACTGCTGACAAAGGTGGATTATCTCTTTATATTTAGCCACAAATGAAGTGGAGAAGAATAAGAGAGAATCTTCTGAATACCACAGATTTATACTTGGTAAACTTAAAATATCTTTTAAAATGTCATTCAACAGTAAGAGCACTGAGGGATTCCTCTGGTGGTCCAGTGGTTAAAACTCTGCACTTCCAGTGCAGGGGTCCTAGGTTCAATCCCTGGCCAGGGAACTAGATCCCACATACCACAACTAAGATTCAGAGGAGCAAAATTAATTAATTAAAAAAAAAAAAAGAATGAGAGCATTGAAAACATAGATAAACCTAACTTATAAATTTCTGACTGTATTAGTTACCTATTGCTACATAACAAATTACTCCATTATTATTTCGTAGATTCTATGTGAGAGGAACCCAGGCGCAGCTTAGCAGGACCCACCCTTCTGCCTAGGGTCTCTCAAAAGACTGTGATCAAGGTGTTGGCCAGGGTCACAGTCACCTCCAGATTTAATCTGTAAATTTAAAACAATCCCAGTGTTTTTTGTGGGCTTCCCCAGTGGCTCAGCAGTAAAGAATCCACCTGCAATGCAGAAGACACAAGAGACTCTGCTTCCACCCCTGGGTTGGAAGATCCCCTGGAGGAGGAAATGGAAACCCACCCCAGTATTCTTGCCTGGAAAATTCCATGGACAGAGGGGCCTGGCGGGCTGCCGTCCATAGGGTTGCAAAGAGACGGACACGACTAACCCACTGAACACACAGCTTTTTTTAATCTTGAGACTTTTTTAATTGAACAAACTAACTCTCAAGTTCAAAGAGAAGAGAAAATACATAAAAAGAGCTCATAAACTTGGGGGGAGGGTGGGGAGAAGAATAATGAAGAAAGGTTTGCCCATGCAGATGGCAAAACATAAAATAAAATTGTAGTAATTACAACAGCATGGTATTAATTCAGAAACAGCTAAATTAATATATGTGATGAATACTGAGCTTAGAACAGAATCATTTTTATATGGAAATGTTTATGATAAAGTGACATTTCACATCACAGAGGAAAGAATGAACTATTCAATAAATTGTAGGAGCATAACTGATAATCTATTTGAAAAAATAAATAAATAAGGTTAAATCTCTGTTGATATACCCCTGTATCAGGCTTCTTTATATTGCAAGTATTTGAAGACCTAACCCAAACTGCTTTATACAACAAAGGATTCATTTAACTGGAAGACCCAGAAATAGAGCAGACTGTAGGGTTGCTTTGATTTAGTGGCTCAGTAGTGACATGAAAGACACTGGGAGGTTTTGTTTAATTTGTTTTTTGTCTTCTTTTTCCATCTCTGGGTTTTAACTTCTGCAATGTCAGCTTCATTCTAAGGCTAAATGACCGCCCAAGGTTCAAACTTCAAATCTGCCTACCAGACTGCCCTTTTTGGAAAGAGGAATGCCCTTTATGGAAACTAAAAGGAGAAACTTCCTTTTCCAAAGTGCTTCCACAACCTCCCTTCCTGTCTCCTTGGCTCAAGCTGTTAGCATGGCCTGTTTCCTAACATGCAATGATTTGACTTATGCCTGAACAGATAATTGGATTATCTGAATAAAGCAGTGTGAGAAGATGGATGGGCACTCTCTGTTTGGTATAAAATAGTAGGACCCCCTTTTAGAGCTATGTATGTTAGTCGCTCACTCATGTCCAACTCTTTGCAACCCCATGGACCGTAGCCCACCAGGCTCCTCTGTCCATGGAATTCTCCAGGCAAGAATACTGGAGTGGATTGCCATTTAGAGCTATGGATGGTGTCAGTTTCCACTATAACCACCCTAAATGCAAGAAATGCCTATTACACAAAAGAAGAAAGAAAGAAAGACTCAGTATCCACTAGGACAATGTATCAGAATAAATTCCAAATTCATCAAAGATCCAGCTGGTTAAAAAAAGACAGTCAGGATGCTCTACACTCAAGGAAGCGGGGCAGAACTCCTCACACTATAAGGACAAGCTGCACACAGTGGTTTCCCTCCAAAGACTACAGGGTTAAAAGGGAAGAAAGTTAACTTCTCAGTCGGGGAACACAAGCTCAGCCAGGTGGTCAAGGATAACAACAGTGATCAGTCACATTGGTTGTATGTACTGTTGATATGATGTGATGAGAAGGGCACATTACTTCTGTGGTCTTCCTCCCCGAAACACAAAATCCTAGTCTCATTGTAAGGAAAACATCAGACAAATCCCACCTGAGGTCCATTATACAAAGCATCTGACCATTACTCCTCAAAACTGTCAAGATAATCATCAAAAACAAGTCTGAAAAACCGTCACAGACCAGACTAGGCTAAGGAGACATAAGGGCTACATGTAATGAGATATGGACATGGCGACCCACTCCAGTCTTCTTGCCTAGAGAATCCCCATGGACAGAGGAGCCTGGCAGACTACAGTCCATGCAGTCACAAAGAGTTGGACACAACTGAGCGACTAAGCACAAACACAGCATTCCAAATATACTGGGAGTTCTGGAACAGAAAAGGAACATTAGGTAAAAACTCGAAGAAATTTCAGTGAAGTATATAGGCTTCAGTTAATAATGATACCAATATTGGCTCAATAATTGTGACAAATGTACCATGCTAATATGTTAATAGAAGGGGAGACTGGGTTTGGACTATATGAAAACTCTTTGTACTACCTTCACAACTTTTTTTGTAGATCTAAAACTATTCTAAAATTAGAAGTTTTGGGACTTCCCTGGTGGTCCAGTGGTTAAGACTCTACACTTCCACTGCAGGAGGTATGGGTTCAATCTTTGATTAGGGAACTAGGATCCTGCATGCTCTAAGGTACAGCCAAATAAAATAAAATAACATAAGAAAATTGCTTTTAAATAAATAAATAAAATTCGAAGTTTATTTTTAAATGTTTTAAACACATTAAAAACCTCCAGGATATGTTTTAGAAAAGAATATAAGAGAATATTTTCATAATCATGAGATAGAAAAAGATCTAACAAGCAAAATGCAAAATTCACAAAGCAGAAAGGAAAAACTGAACAGATATGACTACATAAGAACTAAACATTTGCATAAGAAAGACAATAACCAAAGTTAATAGATACCCAACAATGAAATGAAAGTATCTGCAACATATATATTAGATAAATGACTGATATCTAGAATACAAAGAGAGAAAGAAACTTAATTAGGAAAAGACAGTCTAAGTAGACAAATGGGGGAGGCAGCTCAAGTGACAAAATCACAGAAGAAATTCAAAGGATAAGTAAACACGAAAGGATGCTCAACCTCACCAATAATCAGGAAAATGCAAATAAAGCAAGAGCAGTGTTTTTAAGTCCTGGGGGAGGAAAGAAGAGGGGGGCGGGGAAAGACAGCAGTAAGAAGAGTATATGATTGATACTCAGAGAAACTTGTGTTTATCACCTTTAAAAGTGTGAGGTTAAAAAAATACATAGCTACTCAAGACTTCCAGAAGCCCACAGTAGACAAGCTATAAACTGCAAAGCTGAATACAAAACTTAGGGAGGTAGAATGAAAATAATTGCTACCTTTGTTTAGGAAAATATCTTGATAAACTTCTTTGGGCTGGGAAGGTGGCACCCAAAGGCTTGCTCTAAAATAAGGCAATATACAAAGAGAGCTAGAATCAGAACTGGAAATGCATGTAAATTTCAAATGTCTTTGGACTCTAGGAAGAGATTTAGTAAAGCACTAGACAGAAACAGAATTAGATTTGACTGCCGTATCACTGAAGGGTGTTCAGGAAGATACTAAATGGCCTCGAGGCTGGACATATTTTAAAATTTGCATTAAATTTCATCTTTCCTTAAAAATTAAGTGTTTCTATCAAGTGGCTAGTTAATATTTATTTTAAGCTTGAGGAATGGTTGTTTTTACAGAAAAAATACAGCTGTATACAGAAAATTTTAGGCTGTAAGCCTTAGTTGTCCACAGCTGGAGGAATCCTAACTTTTGGCACACGGCCATGTCCAGGCTCAACCACTTACCTAAGGGCACCAAATTCTAGCATGGTGCCCAGGAGGAAATAAATAGCTTCATATGCTTTAACTTATAAAGTCATGGCAAGCATCAAATATGGATAGGATAATTAAACTTACTCCACAAGTACAAAAATATTAGCAGGAAAGGGTGCCCCTTCAAGCTTTAAGAGGAAATATTACTAGAAGAAAGTGCTTACATTTTATAATAGGGACTATAACAGGAACTCACGAATTCATGCAATCATACAAGTTGAAAATGCAAATAGACTTGATATTATAATCTTTATAGTAATCTCTAATATTATCACAGACTATAGATCCATTATAAGCTTTTTTTTTTAAGGAAAAGGAAATTCCAGGCATACTCCAAATATTTTTCAAGTATCATAATGAAGAATAGTCACTTTTTTTCCACAAAGCCCCATTTTACTCGTAAAGACTTCCTCTCCGTGATCATTACCATCATCCTTATTATCATCAACACTTACTGAAAATCTGAAAATTCACTCGGTGCTAAGAGTTTTACATTAATTTTCTTTTTTAAGTGTGAGATCTTTTAAAAACGCAAGTGACTCTGGATGCTATTACCAGTTTACACAGCAGCAACAATTTTAAAGCAAGAGCCTTTGGGAATACAACACAGACTATAAACCCCGAGAACTGAAGGGAAGGTGGCATGAAAGATGAAAAACAAAAAACAAACTTTCTGTCCTTCATGATTTTGCTTAAAAAATGAGAACTGTACATATGGAGAATAAATCAACCCTGAGTATCCATTGGAAAGACGGATGCTGAAGTTGAAGTTCCAATACTTTGGCCACCTGATGCGAGGAGCCAACTCACTGGAAAAGATTCTGATGCTGGGAAAGATTGAAGGCAAAAGGAGAAGGGGGTGGCTGAGGATGAGACGGTTAGGTAGCATCAGTGACTCAGTGGACATGAATTTGAGCAAACTCCGGGAGATAGTAGAGGACAGAGAAGCCTGGTGTCCTACAGTCCATGGGGTCACAGAGTCAGACCCAACTTAGGGACTCAACAGCAACAATGTATGGATAATGCTGTAATGAACCCAAGATGTTCGCTATACTGTATTTTTAACTGACTCCTTTTTGTAACATGCTTCAAGGATAGTCAGCAGAGAACTGATTGAATACTTGGAAAGTGCAAAACACTTCCCTAAGTGCTATGATTAAAATGTTTAATTAAAAGAGAACAGTCATCAATCGAGAAAACGTGGGAAATACAAAAAGTAGAAAACTAAGTAAAAGAAAATAGTATCAACAAGTATGCCTCTAAAGCATAACTGTCTTGAATGTTTTGATTAAACTTCTAATTAGAACTTGTGATTTTCAAGTAACATTATATCATAAGCATTTTTCATGTGCAGCACACGAGGCCTCCCTGTCCATCACCAACTCCCAGAGTTCACTCAAACTCACATCCATAGAATCAGTGATGCCATCCAGCCATCTCATCCTCTGTCGTCCCCTTCTCCTCCTGCCCCCAATCCCTCCCAGCATCAGAGTCTTTTCCAATGAGTCAACTCTTCGCATGAGGTGGCCAAAGTATTGGAGTTTCAGCTTTAGCATCATTCCTTCCAAAGAAATCCCAGGACTGATCTCCTTCAGAATGGACTTGTTGGATCTCCTTGCAGTCCAAGGGACTCTCAAGAGTCTTCTCCAACACCACAGTTCAAAAGCATCAATTCTTCAGCGCTCAGCTTTCTTCACAGTCCAACTCTCACATCCGTACATGACCACTGGAAAAACCATAGCCTTGACTAGACGGACATTGTTGGCAAAGTAATGTCTCTGCTTTTCAATATGCTATCTAGGTTGGTCATAACTTTCCTTCCAAGGAGTAAGCGTCTTTTAATTTCATGGCTGAAGTCACCATCTGCAGTGATTTTGGAGCCCCCAAAATATAAAGTCTGACACTGTTTCCCCATCTATTTCCCATGAAGTAATGGGACCAGATGCCATGATCTTCATTTTCTGAATGTTGAGCTTTAAGCCAACTTTTTCACTCTCCACTTTCACTTTCATCAAGAGGCTTTTTAGTTCCTTTCACTTTCTGCCCTAAGAGTGGTGTCATCTGCATATCTGAGGTTATTGATATTTCTCCCGGCAGTCTTGATTCCAGCTTGTGCTTCTTCCAGTCCAGCATTCTCATGATGTACTCTGCATAGAAGTTAAATAAGCAGGGTGACAATATACAGCCTTGATGTACTCCTTTTCCTATTTGGAACCAGTCTGTTGTTTCATGTCCAGTTCTAACTGTTGCTTCCTGAGCTGCATACAGATTTCTCAAGAGACAGGTCAGGTGGTCTGGTATTCCCATCTCTTTCAGAATTTTCCACAATTTA
>NW_011495050.1:23114087-23127221 GCF_000754665.1 Bison bison bison | reverse complement strand
TGGAATAGCTCAACTGGAATTCCATCACCTCCACTAGCTTTATTCATAGTGATGTTTTCTAAGGCCCACTTGACTTCACATTCCAGGATGTCTGGCTCTAGGTGAGTGATCATACCATCATGATTATCTTGGTCGTGAAGATCTTTTTTGTATAGTTCTTCTGTGCATTCTTGCCACCTCTTCTTAATATCTTCTGCTTCTGTTAGGTCCATACCATTTCTGTCCTTTATCAAGCCCATCTTTGCATGACCAACCTAGACAGCATATTAAAAAGCAGAGACATTACTTTGCCAACAAAGGTTTGTCTCGTCAAGGCTATGGTTTTTCCAGTAGTCTGTATGGATGTGCGAGTTGGACTATAAAGAAAGCTAAGCGCCAAAGAATTGATGCTGTTGAACTGTGGTGTTGGAGAAGACTCTTGAGAGCCCCTTGGACAGCAAGGAGATCCAACCAGTTCATCCTAAAGGAAATCAGTCCTGAATATTCATTGGAAGGACTGATGCTGAGTTGAAACTCCAATACTTTGGCCACCTGATGCGAAGAACTGACTCATTTGAAAAGACCCTGATGCTGGGAAAGATTGAAGGTGGGAGCGGAAGGGGATGGCAGAGGATGAGATGGTTGGATGGCATCACTAACTCGATGGATGTGAGTTTGAGCAAACTCTGGGAGTTGGTGATGGACAGGGAAGCCTGGCGTGCTGCAGTACATGTGGTCATGAAGAGTTGGACACGACTGAGTGACTGAACTGAACTAACATATATAGAATGTGTCAGAACCAGGAATTCAAACCTAAGTTTGCTGGATGCAAAGTCCATGCTCTTTTCTCATCACCACTATGCGTTTTTAAAATTTTTTATTCTGTTTTAATTCAGATAGGATAAATTTTTCCTCATTACTCCACTTTTTCATCTTCTGCTTTTCTGTTATAGTATTTATTATTACAAATGAACTTTAGAATCATTTTGTCAAATCCTAGAAATCAAGTGAATAACAGTTAAAAAATTGGCAGAAGATCAAAATAGATATTTTCCCAAAGAAGATATATAGATATTAGGCCAAGGGATAGAGGAAAAGGTACTCAACAGAACTGATCATCAGGGAAATGCAAATTGAAACCACAATGAGATAAGACCTCACATCGATGGGAATGTCTATTATCAAAAAGATAGTGAATAACAAGTATTGGGGAGGATGGAGAGAAAAGGGAACCCTTGTATGCCACTAGTGGGAAATGTAAATTGGTGCAACCACTATGGAAAACAGTATGGAGGATTCTTGAAAAATTAAAAACAGAGCTCCCTTGTGATCCAGCCATTCCACTTCTGGGCATTTACCTGAAGAAAATGAAAACACTAACTCAAAAAGATAAATGCAAACTCATATTCATTGCAGCATTATTTACAATAGCCAAAACATGGAAGCAACAATCTAAGTGTCCATCAAGGCATGAATGGATAAAGAAGATGTAGATATAGATACAAATACAGATATAGATACATGATGAAAGTTAGCTAGACTTAATATGTTGTCATTTCACAACATATATTCAGTCATGAATACAGAATTATTATGTTGACATCTGAAACTGGCATAATACTGTCTGCCCTCCCTAACCCCTGGGCCATGGACCAGTACAGGCCTGTGGCCTGTTAGGAATTGGGCCACACAGGTGAGTGGCAGATGAACAAGCGAAGCTTCATCCATATTTATAGCTTCTCCTCATCACTGCATTACCACCTGAGCTCCTCCTCCTGTCAGATCAGTAGCAGCATTAGATTCTCATAGGAGTTCGAACCCACCATGAACCACACATGTGAGGGATCTAGGTTGTGCAGTCCTTATGAGAATCATCTGAGGTGGAGCTGAGACAGTGATGCTAGCATCTGCAAATACAGATTACCATTAGCAGAGAGGCTTGGCTGCACAGAGATCATAATAAATCAATCGCCATAGACTCATATCAAAACCCTATCAGTGAGTGGCAAGTAACAATTAAGCTGCATCGGGCTTTGTGAGTGGCTTTGCAAGTGAGTGGATGCACTTCAGTTGTATAGTTGCATCTGGTGGCAGGCTTTAAGTCAGAATCTGACACTTATTTTAGTCTGCACATGGACCGCCCATTATTTTATTTACCACTTCTGTCCATACTTCTTTCCTGCATTGCATGCTCGTCTCAGTCACAGTCTTGGTAAGCCAACTCTAACCCAAATGAGTGAAAAACACATGTTGCTGGAGAGCTTCTTTGAAAAGGGGAAAAGATCCAATGATGAGACAGCAGGAGACTAAAACTACCAACAAAAAGAGAACTGCGTTTAAAAGAAAATACCTGAGACAGTAGCATTGACATACAGACATCACCCTGTCTACAGTAGATAACCAGTGGGAAGCTGCTGTCTGACACAGGGAGCCTGGCCCGGTGCTTTGCGTTACCTAGAGGGGTGGGGCTGGGCTAGGGGGGAGACAACAGAGGGAGGGGTATGTATGTACTTACGGCTGATTCGAGTTGTACAGCAGAAACCAACATACCTTTGTAGAGCAATTATCCTCCAATATTAAAAAATAAATAAATAAAAGAAAATACCAAGAGTCCTACTTAATTTAGGGGTTTATTGCAACAGGTGATTCATATTCTCAGAGCCACTTTGTATAATATGTGGTAACTGGCTATCCAACAAAGCCACAAAAACCTTCAAAACTGCTTCAGCACATGGAGACCAAGTACTCTGCATTAAAAGACAAGCCTTTGGAGTTTTTCAAGAGAAAAAAAAACACCAACACCAAGAATAGAAGCAACTATTGAAGGCCACCACTTCATCAAACGTGCTCTCACTGAGCATCATTCTTAGTGGCTAACTGCATTGCTAAAGCTAAGAAGCCCTTTACCATTGGTAAAGAGTTGATCCTGCCTGCCCTAAGGACACTTGTCATGCACTTTTAGGAGAGGCTGCAGTTCAAAAGGTGGAATGTGTTCCTCTTTCAGCTAGCATCATAACTAGACAAACTGATGAAATAGCAGAGGATATTAAGGCATGATTGTTAGCGAGAATTAATGAGTCACTGTCCAGGTTGACACGTCTACCAGTATTGACAGCAAGGCAACAATGTTTGCTTTTTGTGCAATATGTTTTCAGGAGGATGTGCACGAGGATATGTTAGTGCACTTTCGTCACCAACCAACACCACAGCCGCACAACTATTCAAGTCTTTGAATGATTACATATCAGGAAAACTGAATCGGTCATTTTGTGTCAGAATATACTCAAACAGAGTGCCTGACATGACTGGACAGCTTTCTGGTTTCACTCCTCAGGTCAAAGAGATCAGTTCTGAATGTGAGTCTACACACTGTATCATCCATAGAGAAATGCTGCTGCTACTGCTGCTAAGTCGCTTCAGTCGTGTCTGACTCTGTGCGACCCCATAGACGACAGCCCACCAGGCTCCGCCGTCCTTGGGATTCTCCAGGCAAGAACACTGGAGTGGGTTGCCATTTCCTTCTCCAATGCATGAAAGTGAAAAGTGAAAGTGAAGTTGCTCAGTCATGTCTGACTGTTAGAGACCCCATGGACTGGAGTCTACCAGGCTCCTCCGTCCATGGGATTTTCCAGGCAAGAGTACCGGAGTGGGTTACCATTGCCTTCTCCATCTACCAAACTAAAAAGTTTTCCCACTCTCTTATCTAAGGAAGTTTAGATCTAAAATATCTAGCCAAACCCATCTAGGTGCTTGCCCCTAAAAAAAATTTATTTCATGTACATTAGTCAGATTTGCTACAATAACAAACTTGAAATCTTTATAGCTCCTCTTCCAAAAACAAGCATTTATTTACTATTCATGGTATCTGTCAGTGACTGCAACTCTATTCTATGGATCTTCTTATTCTGGGGACCAGGCTAAAGAAGTACTTTTTCCCATGGTATCAGGAAAAAGAAACTAACATAGGTCACTTCCTCTCATCTGACATTGACCCAAGTCACGTGACAGACTCAGAAAATGGGCTGGGAAAGTAAACTTTATTTGCTCTATTATAGAGAAGAGAATAGCTGGAAACATTAACACAATTTATCACAAGGTAAGAAGAGTCACCCTCCTTAAAATTAACTGTAGGGACTTTCCAAGTGGTGCAGTGGCTAAGACTCTAAGCTCCCAAAACAGGGGGCCCGGGTTCGATCTCTGGTCAGGGAACTAGATTCAGCATGCTGCAACTAAGACCTGGTACAACCAAATAAAGAAATATAAAAAAATTAAAAATTAAAGTAACTGTAGCTTTATCCCTTCCCTTATACTATAATCATGGTTAAGATGGGGGTTTGTAGTGGTTCTGGAGGTTATCAATTGTGAGTGTGGGAGGGTACCTAACAGAAAATCTAAAGAGATTTTCTTTTTTTTGTCCCATATTTCGTTATTTATTTGGCTGTGTCAGGTCTCAGCTGTGGCATGGGGATCTTATATTTGCACACACAGGCTTCTTTCTAGTTGTGGCATGCAGGCTTTATTGCTGCATGCCTGTGGGATCTTAATCCCCTGATCAGGGATTGAACCCATGTCTCCTGCATTGGAAGGCAGATTCTTGGCCACTGGACCATGAGGGAAGTCCCTAAAGAGCTTTCTTAACGGGCATGACGTCCCTCTCTCAACCTCCACTACCATTTTGACTTGTCCTCAGGGGTAAGGGCAAGTATGTACATTTTGCAAAGAATCCTCAAGTGATTTTGATACTCAAGTGATTATCAAAAATCACTTGGAAAATCCTCAAGTGATTTTCCAAGTGGTGCAGTGGCTAAGACTCCAAGCTCCCAAAGCAGGGGGCCCGTTTGATCCCTGGTCAGGGAACTAGATTCCACATGCTGCAACTAAGACCTGGGGCAAACAAATAAAGAAATATAAAAAAATTAAAAATAAAAGTAACCATAGCTTTTTCCCTACCCTCAACCCTTTTGAGAATCACTGGGAAATGGTGTTAGGGGGAATGCTCCTGTCAGATTTCATCCATGACATTCCTGCCACTCTAAGTATGAATCCAATTCTCCATGTTGCAATGAACACACAACAGACACGAAGAAGCAAAAACATCTGCCTCAGATATCTGGCCAGGACTCTCCTTCTGCCAAGGCAAGGTTGTGTTTTGTTTTGTTTCTTTTATTGAAAGGCTTACAGTGATTTGCTACTTTAAAGAAACTATTGGTGAAATTTCTGGGAGAATATATTTTGAAAGCATTCAACCAAGAAGAGTAAAACATCATTTTAGATTGGGCTGATTGGTCAACGTGGATGTACTTACCAGAAGTGCCACATGCAAAGTGCTGGCTCAAGCAGTTGGGTGTCTAACTGGGTTGAATAAGACAAATCAGGCTGCAACACTGGCCCTCATTAAAGAAAGAGAAGATGCCAAAAACCACTTGACATAAATACAGGAAGGAAATTAAAGACTGCTTGAGACAGGAATGCACGTTTAGATCTGTTGTGAGTGTCCTGCTTGTGTACCCACAACTGTTGCCCCAAGAAGGACTGGAATGACTATTCCCTTCCTCAAGACCTTGAGATCTGCTCTGTTAAAAGAAATGTCAACAGTTTTTTTAATGCTTCACTCTGTTCTGAATGTTGGAAATTGCTGGTGGGAAATGTTACAATTAAAATGTGTTCCATAGTTTCGACTAGAAAAGGAGAATCTTGGAATTGTAGACATGAGACAACCTCCCTCAACAATCAAAGCCAAATCGTGCATGACTATAACAGGCTGGAACATCAGCTTGGTAATCAACCATGCCTATTTGAGCAAGGCATCTCCACTAAAGTCTTACTTGATTTGTGCAAAGAGAATACCTGAGATGTATTAAATAATTGTCTGACCTGAGCTAATACAATAGAATTACGACCTCAGCCAATTTCCAGAGCTGAATCCACAGATCTACAACATCTTGCTTAACGGGGAAACTAGGTACCATATGATGATAGCTAAAGTTCATTCTTTGACTATTCCTCCTGGATATTCTTTTTTTTTAATTTTTTTATTATTATTTTTTACTTTACAATATTGTATTGGTTTTGCCATACATCAACATGCATCCGCTACTGGTGTATACATGTTCCCCATCCTGAACCCCACTCCTGGATATTCTTAATGGCCATTTAGTAGGATAACTGTGTCTGGAATGAGAGAAATAATTAAAGCCTTTTGGGAAACATTTAGATACTTGCTTTGAGCTAACAGTAATTTCTGGCACACAGAAATCCATTGAAACCTACCTGTCAGAATGGACATACCTAGGTCAGGAAAAAAATGAAATTTGATCCAGTCAAACTCTAAACTTTGTGGATTTTCCCCCAGTTCTTGTGTTGAACAGAGTATTCTCAACAACTGGTAAAAATTCCCAGACTTTTTTCCCTGACTATTATGGTTAAAGAACCAAATGGAAGACACTGGTTTCCCTCTCTTTTTTAAATAAAAAATCAAATGCTATAGCCCTGGGGGAATTTCAGATATTAAGGCCACTGTTTGTGGCCTACCCAGCAGCTGTTTTCACTCGCTCAACACAATGTCTTTTTTATTTTAAAGTTGTAAGACAACTCTGTGCCTCAAGGAGACCGAACCCCTCCCAGGTACACGAGGGTGAATCTTAATTAGACTAAGTAAGCCCAAATTTAATTCCATTCTCCTTGAATTAATTGGTTTAGGAATGGCAATATGATGCCATTCTGGCCAATGATATGTGAGGGAAAGCCTACTGGCGGGGGGGCAGTGGGGGCTGAAAGTTTCCCAAAATGTTCTTGAAAAATGACAATAGATTACAGCTAGCATGATCACGTGGATTCTAGTTTCAAGTGCTATCAACTTATGTATGGGGCAAAATACTACCGCCTAAGGCACTAGTATATAGCTCTGAAGCTAGGAAATAGTCTTTTCTATGGATACGTTCTAATTAGGAAATAAACCAGAAGCACTCTGCTTTCATCTGACAAAAACCAGTAGTGGTTGTAACAGGGCACCCTAGTGGCAAGGACGAGATTGTCAATGAGTTCCTTCTGGATCTCTGGACCTGCCTGAGTTCCTATCATTTCTGATGCTAGATTCTTTCGTTTTTGTTTGGATTCTGCGGCTACCCCACAACCCTCTGATAAATTCCTTTCTTTGCTTAGAGTTCATTTCTGTTGCTTGCAAAGAGCCCTAACAGATATGTGTGTATGTGTGATAGTCACTCAGTCATGTCCAACTCTTTGGGACCCCACGGACTGTAGTCCACCAGGTTCCTCTGTCCTTGGGATTCTCCAGGAAAGAATACTGGAGTGGATTGCCATTCCCTTCTCCACCCAGCAGATATACCTTCCTATAAAAATAAAAAACATATTTCTTTCACAATTGCTTTTGTTTTGCAGTCAGTTCTATATTTATGAATGTTATTTTATATGTTTATTTAGTTTGTTGTATGACAGCAGTTTTTTCTGCTACTAATTCCCAATTTTTTAATGCCTTAGTTTTGATGAATTTCTCAATAAAATAGAGCCCATCTTTGATAAATTTTTCAGACAAGACATATAGATAGTCTAATTCTGATATCTTTACACCTGAGAATGCCATTCTTTTGACATTACTCATAAATGACAGCATTCTCACCCTCAAGTTTCTATGGATATTGTTTTATTGTTCTATAGTATTTAGTACTGCATAGAGATCTGGGGCCAATCTGATATTTTTCCACTGAAAATACCATATTTATATGCTTAAATACTTGCAAGTTTTCTCATAGTATAATTATTTCTGTATCTTCGTTGTTTTTACTGTCTGAATTTCTACAAAGTCGTCTAAATTCTTGAAGTTGCTTTGACAGGAAATCAATTTAAATTAGTTATATGGGTCAGAGTTCAGTTGTAGACAACTGAATTCACTTTAGCTGGTAAAAGCAGAGAGATTTCCTAAGGAGCCTTAGTTTACTACAAGGTGATTGAAAGGCTCGTAGTAACAAGATGGACCTGAAACTACGACTAAAATCTCCCACAGCAAGATTCTGCCGCTGCCCCTGCACCACCTCCAACAGATACAGACATGCTGGGACTAAAGTTGGTGGTCTAGTGGTTCAGAATCCGCCTTCCAGTGCAGGGGGAATGGGTTCAATCCCTGGTGGGGGAACTGAGATGTCACACACTGCAGGGCCACTAAGCCCATGTGCCACAAGTAGAGAAGCCCATGCACCACACTGAAGACCCAATACAGCCAAAAAAAAGAGACCATGCTGCCTCTGCCACGGTCACTAGAGCAACCAGACCAGCGAGTTCCTGCCACCAACAATGACTGATGAGACATCAGGGCTTCTGAGGAAGCTGCTGCAAAAGCACCAAAATAGCTCTGCCGCTGTGCTGCTGGAATGGCCTCTCCATAGCGCTCATAACCGCCTTCCAAGTCCTGTTAAGATGCATCTATCTGATATATGCTACATCATATGCAGAAATTCTCACTGCAAAGGCACCTGGGTAATGCAGACTTAATTTTCCAGCCTCTGGTACACAGAGTCATGTTAATATGGGTCTGGACTCTTACCAACTGAGCCAATTTGCAGTCATCTGCCACACTAATGAACAGAAAGGGGCTTCCCCCATGGCTCAGTGGTAAAGAATCCACCTGTAATGCAGGAGAGATGAGAGACACGGGTTTGATCCCTGGATCAGGATGATCTCCTGGAGGAGGAAATGGCAACCCACTCCAGTTTTATTGCCTGGGAAATGCCATGGATAGTGAAGCCTGGTGGGCTACTCATAAAGAGCTGGACACAGCTGAGTGGCTCTACATGCACTCACGCAATGAACAGAATGAAGGAAATTTATTGACAATGTACTTGGGAAGTTGAGAGGTAGAGCTGACTCTAGACATGACAGGAACGAGGAGTTCAAACCATATCACCAGCCACTTCTCTCTCTCTCCCCCTGTTCTTCAGTTCTGATTTTATTCATCCAACAAACATTTATTGAGCACCTACTACATGCCAGACACTGTTAACAGTGCTGGGGGCGCCACAGTGAACAAAATACACACAGGTCTTTGTCTTCTTTGGGACTTACTTTCCTCTCTGTGAACTTTGTCCTCTGGCAAGTTCTCTGATAATGGGATCAAAAATGATCCCCAGGACCTGCAAGTTTATAGGTCTCTTGAGATTACACAAGGAGAAAGGATTTTATCCACCCCAAAACCCAAATAAATTTCACCAAAAAAAAATGATTCTAATTGGCTTTAATATGCGATGCACCACAGACCAATCAGAGTATGGAGGGACATGTATCATATGCCCACCAGATGTTGGTCAGGCTGTTCCCAAACTGAAAAGGTATGTTCCACCCCTAAGCTTACCCAGTGTACTACACACACACACACACACATACATACTCAATTTTATTTTTGTACATTCATTTTAAGGAGATCCTTCCAATGACAATACAGATTCCTCTTCCACAAATGAAATACACATATCCTTCCCCTCACCGAAAGAAGAGATCCCCAAACTCATGTAGTTACCACTTCATGGTTTAAAGTACAGGGTTTCAGGTCCAGATATGACTCACTACCTAGCAACCTATGGATAAATTATTAAAAGAAATATAACTACCCACAACATATTCAAAATTTCAGTACCTGAGGGGAAACAGAAAGCTACCACAAGAATTCTTCCTTGAAAATGGGAGAGCTTCCCCAGTGGTTCAGTGGTAAAGAATTTGCCCATCAATACAGACACAGGTTTGATCCCTGCTCTGGGAAGGTCCCACATGCCACAGAACAACTAAGCTCATGAAGCACAGCTACTAAGCCTGTGGTCTAGAGCCTAGGAACCACAACTATTGAGCCCACGTGCACCAACTAGTGAAGCCCGCAGGCCCTAGAGTCTGTGCCCCATGAAGAGAGACACCACTGCAATGAGAAGCCCTGTGCATTGCAAAGAAAAGTAGCCCCGCTTCACTGCAGTCAGAGAAAGCCTGCACAGCAACAGAGACCCAGCACAGCCAAAAATACATACATTAATTTAAAAAATAAAAAAAAAAAAGAAAAGGAAATAGGAAACCAGTCTCTGACCAGGATAGGTTCCAGCAGGTTTCTGTCCTGCTGGAAGAAAGAGCAAACTCTCAGCCCTGACAGCAGAATCCTCTAAGTCATCAGCTCTGGATGAGTAACCAAAGCCAGAGATCTGGCAGGATCATGACTCCCAGCCTTATCACTTTTTCTCATTGCCACAGACTTTGATGTTCTGCCCATCTCCAAAGTCCTAGGTTTCACTGTATTCCTCCAGCTTCTGTTCCTAAATGTGACCCAGCATTCCAGCACTCATAATCCTCTGAATTGCATCCAGAGGCTGTCTCAGTGGTGGAATGATCCTTAACTTTGTTGAGCAGAGAAGGAACAGAAGGAGGTGCCTGGGTGAAGCCCAGCAGAGCCCCCTTCTACTTTTGCCATTTCCATTTTGCAATGTACTTCCCACCTCCCTGTCTTCACTCTCACTAACTTTAGCTTTAGGTTCGAGTAGAGAATACCATTCTTGTAGCTGTTGTTCAGTTGTTCAGTTGCGTCTGACTCTCTACGACCCCACGTACAGCAGGACACCAGGCTTCCCGGTCCTTTCCTATCTCCCAGAGTTGGCTCAAACTCATGTCCATTGAGTCAGTGATGCCATCCAACCATCTCATTGTCTGTCATCCCCTTCTCCTCCTGTCCTCAATCTTTCCTAGCATCTGGATCTTTTCCAATGAATGGGCTCTTCACCTCAGGTGGCCAACACATTGGAGCTTAGACTTTTCCAAATGCATGTGGTTAGCTAACTCTAGGGTATCTTGGATGGCTAGTTATAGGCAGGAAGGGCCTATCTGTAAATCTATACGCTCTTCCCCTCCACTTGCTGTTTAAGCTAGAGGCTGCATTTTTAAACAACTTTATTGAGATATTTCCATGCCATATTATTCACCCATTTAAAGTGTACAGATTAGTAGCTTTTAGTATCCTCAAACAGTTGTGCATCTATCACTGTAATACATTTTAGAACATTTTCATTACCCCCAGAAAGAAGCCCCACTCCCCCACCTCCCAGGCTTCCCATCCCTCCCAGCCCCTGGAAACTACCAACCTATTTTCTGCCTCTATAGATTTCCTTGTTCTGGACATTTCGTATACAAATGGAATCATACACTATGTGGTCTTTTGCGACAGCCTTTTTTCACTTAGCATAAGGTTTTCACAGCTCATTGATATTTCGAGCATGTATTAGTACTTAATTCATTTTAGTGCTGAGTACTATTTCACTGCGTGCACATACCACACTTTGTTTATCCATTCATCAGTTGATGGACTTTTGGATTGTTTCCACCTCTTGGCTATTAAGAATAATGTTGCTATAAACATTCTTGTACAATTTTTATGTGAACATATGTTTTCATTTCTTTTAGAGTATCTAGGAATGGAATTTCTGGAGCATATGCTAACTCTGTTTAACTGTTTGATGAAGCCTGTTTTTCTTGACATTATTAAAAACATCAAAAAGTCATTAACTCACTCCAGTATCTTGACATTTTCAACAAGCCACTAAAGTACTCATCGCAGGAGACATGTAATCAGATTTCCAAAACACAAACAGGTGACAGTCTAATTTGTGTCTACCCTATAACCCAGATTTTCAGATGGGAGGTGGGAACAGATTTCTCATTACCACTTACCACACCTCAGCTCGGACAGTTCTATATTTTAAGGCCTTGACACTTGTTATAGTCCACCTCCAATATTTATCTTATGATCACAAGTGAAAAAAAATTCAGTTCAGTTCAGTCGCTCAGTCGTGTCTGAGTCTTTGTGACCCCATGGATCGCAGCACGCCAGGCCTCCCTGTCCATCACCAACTCCCAGAGTTCACTCACACTCACGTCCATTGAGTCAGTGATGCCATCCAGCCATCTCATCCTCTGTCGTCCCCTTCTCCTCCTGCCCCCAATCCCTCCCAGCACCAGAGTCTTTTCCAATGAGTCAACTCTTCCCATGAGGTGGCCAAAGTACTGGAGTTTCAGCTTCAGCATCATTCCTTCCAAAGAAATCCCAGGGCTGATCTCCTTCAGAATGGACTGGTTGGATCTCCTTGCAGTCCAAGGGACTCTCAACAGTCTTCTCCAACACCACAGTTCAAAAGCATCAATTCTTCGGCGCTCAGCCTTCTTCACAGTCCAACTCTCACATCCATACATGACCACAGGAAAAACCATAGCCTTGACTAGACGAACCTTTGTTGGCAAAGTAATGTCTCAGCTTTTGAATATGCTATCTAGGTTGGTCATAACTTTCCTTCCAAGGAGTAAGTGTCTTTTAATTTCATGGCTGCAATCACTATCTGTAGTGATTTTGGAGCCCAAAAAAGTAAAGTCTGACACTGTTTCCACTGTTTCCCCATCTATTTCCCGTGAAGTGATGGGACCAGATGCCATGATCTTCGTTTTCTGAATGTTGAGCTTTAAGCCAACTTTTTCACTCTCCTCTTTCACTTTCATCAAGAGGCTTTTTAGTTCCTTTCACTTTCTGCCATAAGAGTGGTGTCATCTGCATATCTGAGGTTATTGATATTTCTCCTGGCAATCTTGATTCCAGCTTGTGCTTCTTCCAGTCCAGCGTTTCTCATGATGTACTCTGCATAGAAGTTAAATAAGCAGGGTGACAATATCCAGCCTTGATGTACTCCTTTTCCTATTTGGAACCAATCTGTTGTTCCATGTCCAGTTCTAACTGTTGCTTCCTGACCTGCATACAGGTTTCTCAAGAGGCAGGTCAAGTGGTCTGGTATCCCCATCTCTTTCAGAATTTTCCACAGTTTATTGTGATCCACACAGTCAAAGGCTTTGGCATAGTCAATAAAGCAGAAATAGATGTTTTTCTGGAACTCTCTTGCGTTTTCCATGATCCAGCAGATGTTGGCAATTTGATCTCTGGTTCCTCTGCCTTTTCTAAAACCAGCTTGAACATCTGGAAGTTCACCGTTCACATATTGCTGAAGCTTGGCTTGGAGAATTTTGAGCATCACTTTACAAGTGTGTGAGATGAGTGCAATTATGCGATAGTTTGAACATTCTTTGGCATTGCCTTTCTTTGGGATTGGAATGAAAACTGACCTTTTCCAGTCCTGT
>NW_011495050.1:23086350-23113987 GCF_000754665.1 Bison bison bison | reverse complement strand
CCATACCATTTCTGTCCTTTATCAAGCCCATCTTTGCATGAAATGTTCCCTTGGTATCTCTAATTTTCTTAAAGAGATCCCTAGTCTTTCCCATTCTTGTTTTCCTCTATTTCTTTGCATTGATTGCTGAAGAAGGCTTTCTTATCTCTTCTTGTTATTCTTTGGAACTCTGCATTCAGATGCTTATATCTTTCCTTTTCTTCTTTGCTTTCCATTATGCTTGTGTGCATGCTAAGTCATTTCAGTCATGTCTGATATCCTATGAATGGTAGCCTGCCAGGCTCCTCTATCCATGGAATTGTCCAGGCAAGAATACTGGAGTGGGTTGCCATGCCCTCCTCCAGGGGATCTTCCTGAACCATGGATTGAACCTGTGTTTCTTACTGTCTCTATGTTGTTAAGTCACTCAGTTGTATCTGACTCTGCGTCTACACCTACCTATTAATATGTTCCTTACTGTAAGGAAATAGTTCACAGATTCATTTATCTGATTCTTTTTTTTTTTTTTTTCTTTTTCTAGTATCCTTGGATTTCTCATGCTTTCCTACAGATTTTAAAAGAGCCAGAGGGTGGAAAAAACTTTGTAGGGGTGATTCTCACAGTGTATTTTTGCTGTGTTTCTCTCAAATCTCCGTACATGTTTATGTTAGATGCTACTGTGGGTCTCATGTTATCCACATAATCTTAAAAGGGATTATTAGCATAGTTGTGGCTTTCTGCCTTTAAAATAAACCCCATCTGACTTGGAATTTATATTCCTCAAGGGAGCTTCTTTTTCCAGATACACAATACTAAATATTTTAATTAAATATGTGATCAAAAATATTTTCCATTTCACTTCTTTTATTTATTTAATGGACTCATGTTACCCATGCTTTTTGGAAGAGAATTAATTTGGAATAAAGGCTCAGCTTTTATATTCCAAAATATGAGAAAATAATTTCATGTCTCTGGGACATAGAAAATGACAGTCTAATTGTGCATTGTTTGGTATAGTCACGAGTAGTTCAAGAATGGATTTTAAATATTTGTATTTTCCTATACACTAATACTAAATTAAATGAATTGTTCTCTTTTGGGAAATAACTGTCACAGTTAAGGGGTTGGGTTTTAGGGAACGTCTTAACAGGTTCGATGCACGATACTGGATGCTTGGGGCTGGTACACTGGGACGACCCAGAGGGATGGTATGGGGAAGGAGGAGGGAGGAGGGTTCAGGATGGGGAGCACATGTATACCTGTGGTGGATTCATTTCGATGTTTGGCAAAACTAATACAATATTGTAAAGTTTAAAAATAAAATTAAATTAAACTAAAAAAAAAGAAAAGTAAAAAAAAAAAAAAAAGGTTAAATGAATCCTTTTATGATTCTCGCACTATTTCAGTTTTCTTCTTTCATTTCCAGTGTGGTCAGATAGTCCCACACATCTGCATCCTTGAATCCCAAGGCACCAAGCTTACAGGGTGGTTTCTTCCTTCACCGCAAGTACAGAAAAGCTCCTGGGTTGAAGCGGAGGTGAATTCACTACCAGGCATTAGGTTCCTTTCTCACTGCTGATCTCTGATCTTTCTGCCTGAGCCTTAGTCTGCCTTTCCTTCTGTTGCTGTTTTCCCTTTTTCCAGGTTTGCATTCCTCCTGGTTCTTATCCTCCTGCTGGGGTTTGGTTCTGTTTCATGGCTGGTTCTGACTTCCCAGCCAAAGCACATTCTGGATTCTATTGAGTCACAGGTTGCCGACGCCTCACTGATTTTTATTTATTCCACGTCTTGCAGCCAACCAGACTCATTTGTGGTCCATAATCCTGGTGTAGATTCATCACATCAGCTGCCAGTGCTTAAAGAGATAATCAAGTGGGGAAGCTCAGAGAATTGAAAACCAGAGAAAAACACAGACTACCAAAACTGACTCAAGAAGAAGTAGAATGTTGGACTAGAACTATAACAAGTAAGGAATTTGAGTCAGTAATCAAATATAATGAATATATATGTACATGCGTGTGGGCTAAGTCCCTTCAGTCATCTGCAACTCTTTGTGACCCTATGGACTGTAGGCTCCTCTCTGTCCATTGGTTTCTCCAGGCAAGAATACTGGAGTCGGTTGCCATGCCTTCCTCCACGGGATATTTTCAACCCAGGAATTGAACCTGAATCTCCTGCATTTGAGGCAGATTCTTTACCATTAGCATCAGCTCGGAAGCCTATATATTTTATACATATATATAAGCTTATATATAATAAGCTTATATGTTATATGTGTGTATATATATATATGTCTCCACAAAGAATAAACCAGGCCCAGATGACCTCCCCAAAGAATTCTACCGAACATCCAATGAAGACTAAATATCAATTCTTCACAAGCTCTCCCCAAAAAGCAGAAGAGGTGAGAACACTTCACAAATTATTCTCTGAAGATAATTTTACCCAGATATCAAAATCAAACAACACATCACAGGAAAATCGCAGAACAATATTTTTTATGAATATGGATAAAACTAGGCAACAAAAACAAACAAAAAACATCCAGATTGGAAAGGAAAAAATAAAACTATATTCACAGATGACACAATCTTGCATATAGAAAATCCTAAGGAATTCTCTTAAAAAACTGCTAGAATCAAAAAATGAGTTCATTAAGGTTGCAGTACACAAGATCAATATATAAAAATCAATTATAGTTCTATACTTACAATGATCAATCCAAAAATGAAATTTAAAAAGCAATCAAATTATGATAGCATCAAAAAGAATACTTAGAAAAACATACTTAGAAATAAATTTAACAAAAAAAGTATAAAACGAATACTCTGAAAACTAAAAGTATTCTTGAAAGAAAGTAAAGAAGATCTAAATAAATAGAAAAACATTCCCACATTCATGGATCAGAAAACTTAGAACTGTTAAGATGTCAACAATCCCCAAACTGATCTATGCATTTGATGTAGTTCCTTTCAGAATTCCAGTTAACTTCTTTGAACAAACTGACAAGCTGATTCTAGAATTCATATGGAATTTCAAGGGGTTCAGGATAGCCAAAACAATTCTGAAAAGAAAAATTAAAGTAGGAGGACTCACATTCTCAATTTCCAAACTTATTAATACTACCAGGCAACATCCACACTACGATGCCACATTGAGATGTGGAATGGGCTCAAAGATAAATAAAGTTGAGAGTCAGGAAGTAAATGTATATATCTATGGTCAACTGATTTTTGACAAGGATGCCAAGACCATTCAATGGGGAGAGAATAGTCTTTTCAACAGATAGTGCTGGGACAACTGGATAGCCACATGCAAAAGAGTAAAGCTGGACCCTTCACACCATACACAAAAATTAACTCAGGATGGATCACAGATGCAAATGTAAGAGCAAAAATTATAAACTTTTGAAAGAAACTTATGGGCATATCTTTATGGCCTCAAATTTGGACATAGTTTCTCAGATATGAAGCTGAAAAGCAAGGGTAACAATTAAAAATTGATGCACATTATCAAAATCAAAACTTTTATGCTAAGGGACTTGTATCTAGAACATATAAAGAACCCTTCAGTCAGTTCAGTCACTCAGTCGTGTCTGACTCATTGTGACCCCCTGGACTGCAGCTCGCCAGGCTTCCCTGTCCATCACCAACTCCTGGAGCTTGCTCAAACTCATATCCATCAAGTCAGTGATGCCATTCAACCATCTTATCCTCTGTCGTCCCCTTCTCCTCCTGCCTTCAATCTTTCCAAGCATCAGAATCCTTACATCTCAAAAATAAAAACGAAATTAAAATTGGGGAGAGGATCTGAATATACATTTATACAAAGAAGAGATACAAATGGCAAATAAGCACATTAATAGATACTTGAGAGTATTAGTTCTCAGGGAAATACAGATTAAAACCACAAGGAGATACCACTTCATACCCACTAGGATGGCTACAATCAAAAAGTCAAATAATAAAAACTTTTGGATAGGACATGGAAAAATTGGAAAACTTACACACTGCCAGTGGCAATATAAAATGATGCAGCCACTGAGCAATAATTGAACTCCTAAGTATGTGCCCAAGAGAAATGAAAACATATGACAGATCAGAAACATGTACACAAACGTTTACAGCAGCAGCATTCATAATGGGCAAAAGGTGGAGACAACCCAAATGCCCATAAACTGATGAGAAGATAACCTGTTGTTCAGTCACTAAGTGGTGTTCGACTCTCACCTCGTGGCCTGTAGCACGCGAGGCTTCCCTGTCCTTCACCATCTCCGAGTTTGCTCAAACTCGTGTCCAGTGAGTCAGTGTCGCCATTCAACCATCTCATCCTCTGTTGCCCACTTCTCCTCTTGCCCTCAATCTGTCACAGCATCAGGGACTTTTCCAAGTATCAGCTCTTAATTCAAAAGCATCAATTCTTTGGCACTCAGCCTTCTTTATGGTCTAACTCTCACATCACATCCATATGTGACTACTGGAAAAGCACACAGCTTTGACTAGATGGACCTTTGTCAACAAAGTGATATCTCTGCTCTTTAATTTGCTATCTAGGTTTGTCATAGCTTTTCTTCCAAGGAGCAAGTGTCTTTTGATTTCATGGCTGCAGTCACTGTTTGCAGTGATTTTGGAGCCCAAGAAAATAAAGGCTGTCACTGTTTCCATTTTTTCCCCATTTATTTGCCATGAAGTGATGGGACCAGATGCCATGATCTTAGTGTTGAGTTTTAAGCTAGCCTTTTCACTCTCCTGTTCACCCTCATCAAGAGGCTCTTTAGTTCCTCTTCATTTTCTGCCATTGTGCTAAGTTGCTTTAGTCTTTTCCGATTCTTTGTGATGCTGTAGACTGTAGCCCTCTTGGCTTCTCTGTCCATGAGATTAACAAAGGCAAGAATACTGGAGTGGGTTGCCATGCCCTTCTCCAGAGGATCTTCTCAACCCAGGTATTGAATCCACATCTGTTACGTCTCCTGCATTGGCAGGCAGGTTCTTTACCACTAGAACCACCCAGGAAGAGGCTAGAGTAGGATCATCCGCATATCTGATTTTTCTTCTGGCAATCTTGATTCCAGTTTGTGCTTCATTCAGTCCAGCATTTCACATGATGTACTCTGTATATAAGTTAAGTAATCAAGGTGACAATATACAGCCTTGACGTACTCCTTTCCCTATTTTGAACCAGTCTGTTGTTCTGGGTCTGGTTCTAACTGCTGCTTCTTGACCTGCAGACAGGTTTCTTAGGAGGCAGGTCAGGTGGTCAGGTTTTCCCATCTCTTTAAGAATTTTCCACAGTTTGTTGTGATCCACACAGTCAAAGGCTTTAGTGAAGACAATGAAGTAGAAGTAGATGTTTTCTGGAAATGCCTTGCCTTATCTATTATCCAACAAATGTTGGTTGGTTATTTGATCTCTAGTTCCTCCACCTTTTCTAAATCCAGCTAAACATCTGGAAGTTCTCAGTTCATGTACTGTTGAAGTCTCACTTGAAGGATTTTGAGCATTATCTTGCTAGCATGTGAAATCAGTGTAATTGTACAGAAGTTTGAACATTCTTTGGCATTGCCTTTCTTTGAGATCAGAAAGAAAACTGACCTTTTCCAGTCCTTTGGCCACTGCTGAGCTTTCCAAATTTGCTGAAATACTGAGTGCAGCACTTTAACAGCATGATCTTTTAGGATATGAAATAGCTCAGCTGGAATTCCATCATCTCCACAAGCTTTGATCATAGTAATGCTTCCTAAGGCCTACTTGACTTCACACTCCAGGATGTCTGGATCTAGATGAGTGACCACACCATTGTGGTTATCTGGGTCAGTAAGACCTTTTTGGTACAGTTCTTGTGTGTATTCTTGTTACCTCTTCTTAATCTCTTCTGCTTCTGTTAGATCCTTTTATTTCTGTCCATTATTGTGCCCATCTTTGCATGAATGTTCCCTGAAACCTAGAATATTAGTTCCATGAATCAAGGTAAATTGGACATGGTCAAGCAGGAGATGGCAAAAGAGATCATTGACATTTTAGGAATCTGTACTTGGGTGCAATCTCAAAAATGACAGAATGATCTTGTTTTGTCTCCAAGGTAAACCATTCAACATCACAGTAATCCAAGTCTATGCCCCAACCACTAATGCCGAAGAAGCTGAAGTTGAGCAATTCTATGAAGACCTACAAGTCCTTCTAGAACTAAAATCAAGAAAAGAAGTCCTTTTCATCAGAGGGGATTGGAATGGAAAAATAGAAAGTCAAGAGATACCTGGAGTAACAGGCAAGTTTGGACTTGGAGTACAAAATGAAGCAGAGCAAAGGCTAATGGAGTTTTGCCGAGAATACACTGGTCATAGGAAACACCCTCTTCCAACAACACAAGAGAAGACTCTACATATGGACACCACCAGATGGTCAAGACCGAAATCAGATTGATTATATTCTTTGTAGCTGAAGATGGGGAAGCTCTATACAGTCACCAAAAGCAAGACCCGGAACTGCCTGTGGCTTGGATCATGAGCCCCTTATTGCAAAATTCAGGCTTAATTGAAGAAAGTAGGGAAATGACCTAAATCTAAACCCTTATGATTATACAGTGGAGGTGACAAATAGATTCAAGGGATCAGATCTGGTAGATAGAGTACCTGAAGAACTATGGACAGAGGTTTGTAACATTGTATAGGAGGCAGCAACCAAAACCATCCCAAAGAAAAACAAAAGCAAGAAGGCAAAGTGGTTATCTGAGAAACCCAGCTGAATGCAGAGTTTCAGAGAATAGCAAGGAAAGATAAGAAAGACTTCTTACATGAAGAGTGCAAAGAAACAGAGGAAAACAATAGAATGGGAAGGGCTAGGGATAGATAAAATGTGGTATATCCATGCAGTGAAATAATTTTTAGCAATAAATAGGAAGAAAATCCTGGCACTTTTCTATAACATAGCTGGACCTTAAAAACATTATGCTCAATGAATGAAATCAGTCACAAAAGACCATATACCATGTGACTTCACTTACATGAAGTCCAGAACAGACAAATCTATAGACAAAAAGTCAAGTAGTGGTTGCTTAAGGGCATGAGGTGGGCGTGAGGCAGAAGTGGAGTGAGGATAGAGAACTGGGGGGATTATAGCCAAAAAACAGAGGGTTCTTCTTGAGGTGATGAAAATGTTCTAAAATTGACTGTGGCTGCATCTGTGAATGTACTAAAAACCACTAAACTTCACACTTTAAAGGGTGAATTGTATGATGTATAAATTATATCTCAATAAAGCTGTTAAAGAAAACATGCAAACAATAAGCCAAATCCATTCAAGGGTTGTATTTGATGGCTTTTCAAAACATTAGAAAGCTTTGAACATCTAGCACAGATTCCTGAAGGTTTAGCTTTGTGTATCTGTTTATTTTGCAATTAATGTCGGTTAAAGAAGCATTCTGAAAAATTGTTACCTGGGAGTTTAGAATTTCTAGCTATGACTCTAAGCACAAGTACAGCACCAGTCATGTCTTTCAAAGGAGGATTTATTTGTCTTATTAACAAATCAAGAGTACTGAGTTTCTATCAAAGAGAGCAGAATGAAGAAAAAAGGTTAAATGTTTTACTTGCTCAGATTGTTTAGAAAAGTATGCTAGAGAATAATAGATGGGTTTAAACTTCTTTAAGAGTTACTAGCATTTCAAGTTCTTCAAAAAGGAATCATGCATTAAAGTTCATTTAAAACTTGTAAGAGTAACATCAATAACAATAAAATAGAGGCTGAATGAGTATTCCAAGTTAAAATTCATTAGTAGACCAACTACTGGCTATTAGCAATGAAACTAAATACAGAGTAAAAGAGTTAGAGATAAAAGGAAAAAAATAAATAAATCCTGAGGAAAGAGCTATAAAGATACCTGGATGAGAGGGTGATAGAACTAATTAGGAGGCAAAGCTAAAGAGAAGAGAAAAGAAAAACATTGAAATATTTAAATGGGTGCTGAAAATATGATGATTTTGGTCAGATCATTTTTTACTAATTTTCTCACACGTTTACCAGTGGCTGGATGTGGCACATGGACAGTAATTTTTAATCACATAATAAAATAATTTAAAAATAGTAAGGTAGATTCGGTGTTTTTTTTTGTTTGTTTTTGTAGTGTTCTCTTCTACCTACTTCCTATGTTAACAAATAAAAGCTGGAAATTGAGATTCTATATGTAATCTTTATTTACCCAGTCTAAAGTATTTAGTGAGAGGGAATCAAGACTATAAAAGGAAGATATCTACACATTACTGGAAATGTGAATGAAAAATAGGATTACTGAGTATTTGTCAATTAGAGAAAAGCTAACTCAATTTCTGTTAGAAGAAATCATGCCTAACTAATCTGTAAAATTCTTTCAGGGAAAAAAAATAAACATGTGGGAAAAGAAGATATCGAGTGTATTTTATTGGAAAAATCTTCGAAATTTTTTCACAGCGATAGTTGTTTTTTAATTGAGTTACTTTAGGATTAGACAGAGGGTTTTATTATGGATAAAGAATTAGTATCAAGGTAATGGAAATAGTATTAAGTGGAAAAATGTAAACTGTGGAATTTCCCAAGGAATCAATCCTAGACCAATCTAATTTAATGGTTTGTTATGTTTTGGAAAAGAGAGTGCACAGTAAAATCTCTTAATATGAAAATGATACTAAATTTTTACAGGGAATGATATGCCAAAATGACAGGAATAAACTATGCAAAGTAAAAATGACAGATGAATTTTGGCCTATGTATAAGTTAAAAAACACACATCAGTGGGAAAATACCTCAAACTCTGGTTGTACATGGATTTGATTGTTAAGTCACAACTGAGCGCAGGGCATTGATGAGGGTGCTCTTTAAAGATATCCTGATGTGCTATTGAGGTTCAAAGGTCAATACAAGGTTATTGGAAACAAGTCAGTTGTTATTGTTGATTATTTTACCCATGAGGAAACTGCTGTCCCAACCTTTTCAGCACATTCGGTTCTGAGACTCAGAAGCGTGAGTAGAAGGGTTTGGCCATGCAGATCGTGCTTTTCTTCCCTAAGCATCATGAACATGCATGCTTACCCATAAAGACAGAATGCCAGGTTAGTTTGAGTCATTGGTAAGAACCCAAACGGCATTTCTTGGGCTCTGTTAGATATCTGAAAATAGAAGGAGTGGGACTTCCCTAGTGGTCCAGTGGTTAAGAATTCTGATTCTGCATGCCACAACTAGAGAGTCTGCATGGCTGAACCATGCACTGTAGAGCCCACACACCACAACCAAGACCCAGAGCTGCAAAAAATGAAAAAAAAAATTTTTTTAAGGCTTTCTAAAAAAAGAAAGAAAGAAAATGAAAGGAGTGACTCAGATGCTTGCTGAAAACTGCAATGTGAGTTTCTAATGCTAAGGAAGATACACAGATAAATTCCACAAGGTTCCTGCCTATTTGAGCTCCAAGAATACCCAGAGAATTGAGGTCATTCCACTATAAAGGAGAGAGTGATTTTGCCACATGAAAGGTATGGATGTGAGTGATCAGAAGGGGAAACCAAACACATCCATTCATTACTAATTCAAGTAACATTTATTGAGTACTACTCGTTGTCCTAAAAAGCCTCTTGATAAAAGTGAAAAAGGAGAGTGAAAAAATGGCTTAAAGCTCAACATTCAGAAAATGAAGATCATGGCATCTGGTCCCATCACTTCACGGGAAATAGATGGGGAAACAGTGGACACAGTGTCAGACTTTATTTTGGGGGGCTCCAAAATCACTGCAGATGGTGACTGCAGCCATGAAATTAAAAGACGCTTACTCCTTGGAAGGAAGGTTATGACCAACCTAGATAGCATATTCAAAAGCAGAGACATTACTTTGCCAACAGAGGTCCGTCTAGTCAAGGCTATGGTTTTTCCAGTGATCGTGTATGGATGTGAGAGTTGGACTGTGAAGAAGGCTGAGCACCGAAGAATGGATGCTTTTGAACTGTGGTGTTGGAGAAGACTCTTGAGAGTCCCTTGGACTGCAAGGAGATCCAACAAGTCCATTCTGAAAGAGATCAGCCTTGAGATTTCTTTGGAAGGAATGATGCTAAAGCTGAAACTCCAGTACTTTGGCCACCTCATGGGAAGAGTTGACTCATTGGAAAAGACTCTGATGCTGGGAGGGATTGGGGGCAGGAGGAGAAGGGGACGACAGAGGATGAGATGGCTGGATGGCATCTCTGACTCAATGGGCGTGAGTCTGAGTGAACTCCGGGAGTTGGTGATGGACAGGGAGGCCTGGCGTGTTGCGATTCATGGGGTTGCAAAGAATCGGACATGACTGCGCGACTGAACCGAACTGAACGTGTCATCCATGTATTACATCAGTACTTAGTGACTGGTTTCTAGATGCTAGCTACCTTTCAAGGTGCTAAGAATACAGCAGTGAACAAGACAAGATCTTTTTCTCAGGGAGTTAAAACAGACTTTTTGTTTGTTAGTTTTAAAGGGTTAAAATCAACCTGATAACATCAGATATTGCTGTGAAGAAAACAAAACAAGGAATTCCCTGGTGGTCCAGTGGTGAGGACTCCCCTCTTTTACTGCCAAGGGCCTGAGTTCAACACCTGGTCAGGGAACTAAGATCCCACAGCTAAATGTGATGGAGTGACTGGAGGTTGGAGGCTTCTTTACATGAGATATCAGAAAGAGTCTCTCTGAGACTTCTCTGGTGGCACAGTAGACAAAGAATATGCCTGCCAGTGCACACAGGTTCAGTCCCTGGTCTGACACGATCCCACATGCCACAGAGCAACTAAGCCCGTGTGCCACAGCCACTGAAGCCCTTTCACTTAGAGCCTGTGCTCCGAAACAAGAGAAGCCACCATGGTGAGAAGCCCACACACCACAACGAAGAGTGGCCCCCCCTCACTGAAACCAGAGAAAACCCACACACAGAAATGAAGACCCAGCACAGTCAAAACTAAATAAATGAAATCTCTCCTCTCACCAAGAGTAGGTTGTGTTTTTGATTTTTATTTTTAAAAGAAACCGTCTCTCAGAGAGGTGGCAGCTGACTGACAGCTGTTGATGAGGAGTCTGCCACATGAAGATGTACAAGAACTCTGTAGGTAGAAGGGACAGGAATTACAAAGACCCTGAGGTGAGAAGGAGCTTGGTGTGCTCGAGAAGCAGAAAAAAGACCAGGGATAGCTGCTGAGTGAGCCTAGAGAAGTCAGACAGACAAGGCTGGAGGAAGACCTAGTTATTCCCTTTGAGAATCCCTGAGGCCCAGTAGAAGAGAGTGAACATGTAGGCAATTATACAACAATGTGAGGCGTGCACAGATATATGAAAGAAGTTATTTTTTCTTTAAATGTGAAGCAGGAGTTAAAGATGATAGGTTTTGAATTATATTGGGTTGGCCAAGAAGTTGATTCACATTTTTCCATGAGATGTTATGGAAAAACCAAATGACCTTTTTGGCCAACCCAATGTTTTCAGAACATGGGCTTCCCAGGTGGCGCTGGTGGTAAAGAATCTGCCTGCCAATAGAGGAAACGCAGGACACTCAAGTTCAATCCCTGGGTCGGGAAGATCCCATACAGGAAGAAATGGCAATCCACTCCAGTATTCTTGTCTAGAGAATCCCATGGACAAGGAAGCCTGGCGGGTGATGGTCTGTGGGGTTGCAAAGATGGACATGACTGAACTCGTGCACACAATATTTTCAGAAATGGCCACAAATATAAAGCTGAGGGAGAAGGACTATGGATAAGGATGGTCCAAAAACACGGAAATCCAGACCTAGGGCTAAGATCAAGCTAAACTGCAGGGGCAGCAGCAGCGAGGGTGGGCGATGGACGACTGTCCACTGCTGGACGGCTAAGCTTCTGATACAGTGGGATTTGAGTGATTCCTGACACATCAGTCAACCCACCTTCTTTTCCACCAGAAACCTCTCAGGACTCACTGAAGTCTCAGAGTTACATTCACTTAACCTAAGGGAAGCTGGTGGCTCACAGGTAAAGAATCCGCCTGCAGCGCAGGAGACCCAAGAGATGTCGGTTTGATCCCTGGGCCTGGAAGATCCCCTGGAGAAGGAAATGGCAACCCACTCCAGTATTCTTGCTTGGAAAATCCGTTGGATGGAGGAACCTGGTGGGTTATAGTCCATAGGGTCGCAAAGAGTCGTACATGACTGAGCAACTAAACACAGGAAGCTTTTGCCCAATTAAAATGCAAAGACATTTTATAGCTAATTATCTTGCAGGGTGTTATTAGTACTTCATTTATTTGGGCATTTCATCTTTAAGAAGTTGAAGAGGGAATGGTAACACCTTGGTGTGAATTTGTGCAGATGATTATAACCCTTCTATTTTATAATGAAGGAGGACAGAGTAATGAGACACTTGCATCTTTTGGATCAAAACAAATTGATAGTTTTGCGGAGACAGACTTGTGAACCCAAGTTCAAAGTCTGTGGACTGTTTCCCTGTGGGACCCAAGGAAAATTAATTATTTGGAGTCCTAGCTGCCCTATCTGAAAGAATGCCAGCCCAAGAGATTTAATTGCATATCTTAAGGGAAAGTGCCGGCTGGACTCAAATGTTTAATGGTCTATTCCATTCAAGCTTGTGACTGAAATTCAGGGTCATGGCGGGGGGTTCCGGGAAGCCCAGCCTGGGTGGGTCACAGGGAATCCGTAGACTCTGAGGAGAAAGCAGGGGTCAAAGTGAAGTCGGTAGGAGAATCTGTGCATGGTGCTCAGTCACTTCAGTCGTGTCCGACTCTGTGACCCTCTACACTGTAGCCCGCCAGGCACCTCTGTCCATGCGATTCTCCAGCAAGAATACTGGAGTGGGTTGCCATTCCAGGGGGATCTTCCCGACCCAGGGATCAAACCTATATATCTTAAGTCTCTTGCATTGGCAGGTGGGTTCTTTACCACTAGCATCACTTGGGAAGCCCGAGGAGAATCTAGTACTTCTTACTACACAAATGAGAGGAGACAGGCGAAAAAGGAAATTTAACTTTATTCCAAAAAGGATGCAAGGAGAAAAACTGTAGAATCCCTAGAGTTTTAATTTTCTCCCTTCTTGATACAGGAAACTAACACAGACATTGGTTTCAAGGGTGTTAAAATATAATAGGGCCAAAATCATTTATTGCCAGGATTTTGATAACAAATCCAAGCATAGGAAACACTAACTCCACTTGCCAGAATTTAAACCAGGTTAACCTAAAATCAGTTCACAGTACATCCACAGGGAGAAAGCATTTACATTGCCTGACATGCGATTCTAGCAAACAAACTTTTAACTGTGTAACTTCCTAGGCCTCTTTAATACCACATTAGTCTAGGTTCATATCAATTATTTCTTGCCAGGAAAATAATTTTTAAATGGGTTTCCATTTGGATACAGTTCAATACCAGACTGAACAAGGCTTTTTGGAGGCATTGGAATGCACAAATGTCACCAGATACAGTCAATGCAATTTCAGCTTATGAGATTTTATTTAATGCAATTATTTAAAGAAACAAAGATGGCTGAAATAAGAACACTGGTATCAGAGGGACTGCAAAATCCATTGAAATGGCATCTACTGAAGAAGGATTAACTTAGGTCAGGCTCTTAGTTCTACTATTAAAACTAAATAAAGGACTTAATTGGATGAAGTGACTGATGTCTAATATTTCTCATTCTTATATACACAGAAGAGGTTCAGATCAGTCTAGCATAGATTTAGGTGCTCACCTTGGGATTGGCCAATTTATTTTGAGGCAAAGAGGTGCTCCCAAACACACCAGACTTCTTGGAAATAAGTGAAGTGGCATTGATGATGGCCAGAACTGCCAAGGGTGTCAAATGCATTTAAAAGTGAGCAGAGCCCAGGCTCTGTTCCCGGGGTGGGGACACACTTGATTTCAGGTGGGCATGTTCCTTTTAGTGCTGTGTGCAGAACATTCCCAGTGAAGGACCTCACCCCACAGCAAGCACATCAAGATAACATGAAGGATGCTGGAGCTGCAGCTCTTGTCTTTGTGAAAATAGTGAGAATGATGTTGTCATTGTTGGCAACATTTGCCTTCTCTTTTTGTTCTCTTTGTTTAATTTCCTTTTAGGAGGGTCAGCCTCTCAGCCAGGTTCCTTGGTTTTGAACACTGGCTCTACCACCACTTGTTAAACAGGTGACACTGGGCAAGTCACCCGACCGCCCTGTGCTTCAGTTTCCCCGTATAGATAATGGAGATAACAGTAGCACCTATCTCAAAGATTTGCTTTGAGGAATTCATAAAATACAGACTGTTTAGAGTAGGCCCAGATCTTAATCAATAAGTAATCAATTAGCAACCAATAAGGTTAGCTATTATTATATTTCTGTATGGATGATTAGAACAATGAAACAAGCTTACCATGAAACAATTAGTACACAAAATTTTCAAAAGAATGAAAACCACTCATATTCCCACTCTTTATGCGCAATCTAAAAATTTGGGGAGGGAAGGACAAGATACTTTGTATGTCTAGAAATGTACATAGTCTATATTTCCATTTGAATGAGAGTTTTTCTTGTGTTAAAATCTATACATAATTTTCCCTCAGAATTTTGAAAGCATAACTCTATTTTCCCTGGCTTGCAATATAATCCTCATAACGAGTTCCAACACTAAGAAAACCTTATGTTAAAAGATGTGGAACAGTGTGGGAAAATGTTATGTGATATCTACTAAAGCTGAAAAAAAGCATATTTCACAACTCAGTAATCTGTCTAGTAGGTATACATTCAACAGAATTGCATCAATATGTTCAGCTGAAAGTTCTGTTCATGTGTATGAGCTCAGCTGATTCAGTCACATCCAACTCTTTGTGACCCCATGGGCTGCAGCTCGCCAGGCTTCCCTGTCCATGGAATTCTCCAGGCAAGAATTCTGGAGTGCGTTGCTATTTCCTTCTCCAGGGAATCTTCCCAACCCAGGGATCGAACCTGCGTCTCTGCCGTCTCCCACATTGGCACACGTTTTTGTTTTTTTTTTACCACCAGCGTCACCGTGGAAGCAAAGTCCCATTTACAGCAACACCGTTCATGTGGTGGTGGTGGTGGCTTAGTCACTAAGTTGTGTCCAACTCTTGCAACCCCGTGGATTGTAGCCCTCCAGACTCCCCTGTCCATGGGATTTCCCAGGCAAGAGTACTGGGGTGGGTTACCATTTCCTTCTCCAGGGCATCTTCCCGACCCAGGGATTGAACCTGGGTCTCCTGCATTGCAGGTGAATTCTTTGCCAACTGAGCCACCAGGGAAGCAATGCCTGTTAACAGTTGAATGAATAAATAGTAGGGTGGAATTCTATGCAGTGATGAGAATAGACAAACTGTAACTCAACAACATGAATGAATCTTATAACAATAATACTGAGCAAAAGAAGTCAGATATTGAGTAAGCCCCAGATAATTTCTTTTATATAAAGAAGAAGAAACAGGTAAAATAATCGATGCTCTTAGAAATCAAGACAGAGGTTACTTTCGGAGGAATATAATGGCTTAGGGTAGGAAACACGGGGGAGGCTTTGAGATGCTAGTAATTTTCTGTTTTGTACTTTGAATGAGGGCTATAGTTTGTGGAAATTCATTGAAGCACATACTCACAATATGTCTACATTTGTGCATATATATTTTAATAGTTTTATTTTTAAATTAAGCTCTGATGGTACAATTCCAAGCATCAGCCATAAGATGAAGAGGATTGGTAGAACAACAATTAAAGAAATATTAGGAGGTTGTTGCCTCACCTAGGAATGAAGTCAGTCCTATACAGAACAGGACTGAAGCTAATTTATGGAGGAAAAGCTTAACTAAGCAAATATGCTGTGGAGGGTAACCAGGAACTCAAGATGACAGTAGATATGTTTCCCTAAAGTGAGAAACATCTATATGAAGTCAAACTCCAATACTCTGGCCACCTGATGTGAAGAACTGACTCATTTGAAAAGACCCTGATGCTGGAAAAGATTGAAGGCGGGAAGAGAAGGGGACGACAGAGGATGAGATGGTTGGATGGCATCACCGACTCAATGGACATGAGTTTGAATAAACTCCAGGAGTTGGTAATGGACAGGGAGGCCTGGCGTGCTTCAGTCCATGAGGTCGCAAAGAGTCAGACACGACTGAGGAACTGAACTGAACTGAGCCATATAAATCCAGTAGAGACTCCCCACGCCCAATGCAGAGTAGCTAACATTTTATGAACCTCAAAGAAGGAATTTTACATATGTTACCTCTTTGAACCTTCACAAGTGCCTTGCTGCTAAGTCACTTCAGTCGTGTCCGACTCTGTGCGACCCCATAGACGGCAGCCCACCGGGCTCCCCCGTCCATGGGATTTTCCAGGCAAGAGTACTGGAGTGGGGTGCCATTGCCTTCTCCACACAAGCGCCTTGGGAAGTAAATATTCTGCCCTTCATATTACAGGTGAGGAAATGGAGATGCTAAGACCTATTTGATTCCCTGGAAATAGATGGGTATTATTGATTCAAGTCTGCTAACTTATTATGAAGTCTTGCATTGTGCAGGACCCTGTTGGTTGCAAGATTCAAACCAACTTAAGGAAAAGGGGAACGTCTTTGGTTCCCATATCTGGGAAGTGTAGAGGTGTAGCTAGTTCCTAGAGTGGCTGGATCCAGGCTATGATGCTCTTTTGAGTTTCTCTCTCACCACCTCCTGGACAGGCCTGCTCCAGACATTCTCCAGCATCCCCAGCTTAACATCCTACCAATCTGGCAATCTAGCAGAAAGTAACAATCTTTCCCAATATCTCTAGCCCAGTAGTCTGTAGAAGGCTCTGACTAACCCAAGTAGGGTTGTATATTCATCCCTGGACCAAACGACATGGCCAGAGAGGACAATTTTGTTCTCGCCTTCTGTGGTTAGAGGAGATAAGGTCATTTGCTAGCAAATGACATGAAAGGAATTTCCTACAGAGAAGAAGGGTTCTGTTACCCAAAGAAAGGCCAGAATGAACAGACTCCCACTACAATGTCAAAGGAAGATTTCCTGACAACCCCAAAATTGTTCACCAATGAGTGCTTAAATATCACTATTTCCATGCAATATATGAATATCTTTTATTAGAGTAGCATTTCATATCAAAGAGATTTGAAATGAATGTTCTCATTAAATTCTTGCAACAAACACTAGGGGGAAAATTACGTTCATTCCACAGTTGAAGGAATGATCTATAAGGTTAATAATTTCTAAGGTTATCAGGTTAAACTTGTAAAGTGGACCCAATTTAAAAACCAGGTCAGTCTTGCATCAGACCTTGTGTTCTTTTTGGCAAACCTCTTGACCTCCCAACATAAACAATACTAAGTGGCCTTTGCGCGTCATAGTAGGTTTGGGGACTTTTAAAGTTCTTTTCATTGGTTTTATTTATTTACTTTTGGCTGCACTGGGTCTCGGTTGCTGCATTCGGGCTTTCTCTGGTTGCGGTGAGCAGGGGCCCCTCTCTAGTTGTGGTGCTCGGGCTTCTCACTGTGGTGGCTTCTCTTGATCTGGAGCACAGGCTCCAGGTTGCATGGGCTCAGTAGCTGAGGCACATGGGCTTAGCTGCCCCACGGCATGTGGGACAGAATCCGTTTTCCCTGCATTGGCAGGTGGATTCTAAACCACTGGACCATCAGGGAGGTTCATTTTTATTAGTTATTTTGTTTTGTTTTAATGCTTCATTATTTTATTTATTTTTTAATATAAATTTATTTAATTGGAGGCTGATTACTTTACAATATTGTATTGTTTTTGCCATACATCAACACGAATCCGCCATGGGTGTACTCATGTTCCCCATCCTGAGCCCCGCTCCCAGCTCCCTCCCCATCCCATCCCTCTGGATCATCCCAGTGCACCAGCCCCGAGCATCCTGTATCGTGCATCGAACTTGGACTGGCGACTCGTTTCACATATGATAGACATGTTTCAATGCCATTCTCTCAAATCATCCCACCCTCGCCCTCTCCCACAGAGTCCAAAAGACTGTTCTATACATCTGTGCCTCTTTGCTGTCTCGTATACAGGGTTATCGTTACCATCTTTCTAAATTCCATATATATGTGTTAGTATACTGCATCGGTGTTTTTCTTTCTGGCTTACTTCACTCTGTATAATAGGCTCCAGTTTCATCCACCTCATTAGAACTGATTCAAATGTATTCTTTTTAATGGCTGAGTAATACTCCATTGTGTATATGTACCACTGCTTTCTTATCCATTCATCTGCTGATGGACATCTAGGTTGCTTCCATGTCCTGGCTATTATAAACAGTGCTGCGATGAACATTGGGGTACACGTGTCTCTTTCAATTCTGGTTTCCTCGGTGTGTATGCCCAGCAGTGGGACTGCTGGGTTGTATGGCAGTTCTATTTCCAGTTTTTTAAGGAATCTCCGAATCTCCACACTGTTCTCCATAGTGGCTGTACTAATTTGCATTCCCACCAACAGTGTAAGAGGGTTCCCTTTTCTCCACACCCTCTCCAGCATTTATTGCTTGTAGACTTTTGGATCGCAGCCATTCTGACTGGCATGAAATGGTACCTCATTGTGGTTTTGATTTGCATTTCTCTGATAATGAGTGATGTTTTCATGTGTTTGTTAGCCATCTGTATGTCTTCTTTGGAGAAATGTCTGTTTAGGTCTTTGGCCTCTTTTTTGATTGGGTCATTTATTTTTCTGGAATTGAGCTGCAGAAGTTGCTTGTATATTTTTGAGATTAATTCTTTGTCAGTTGTTTCATTTGCTATTATTTTCTCCCATTCTGAAGGCTGTCTTTTCACCTTGCTTATAGTTTCCTTTGTTGTGCAGAAGCTTTTAAGTTTAATTAGGTCCCATTTGTTTATTTTTGCTTTTATTTCCAACATTCTTGGAGATGGGTCATAGAGGATCCTGCTGTGATTTATGTCGGAGAGTGTTTTGCCTATGTTCTCCTCTAGGAGTTTTATAGTTTCTGGTCTTCCATTTAGATCTTTAATCCATTTTGAGTTTATTTTTGTGTATGGTGTTAGAAAGTGTTCTGGTTTCACTGTTTTACAAGTGGTTGACCAGTTTTCCCAGCACCACTTGTTAAAGAGATTGTCTTTTCTCCATTGTATATTCTTGCCTCTTTTGTCAAAGATAAGGTGTCCATAGGTGCGTGGATTTATCTCTGGGCTTTCTATTTTGTTCCATTGATCTATATTTCTGTCTTTGTGCCAGTACCATACTGTCTTGATGACTGTGGCTTTGTAGTAGAGCCTGAAGTCAGGCAGGTTGATTCCTCCAGTTCCATTCTTCTTTCTCAAGATTGCTTTGGCTATTCGAGGTTTTTCGTATTTCCATACAAATTGTGAAATTATTTGTTCTAGCTCTGTGAAAAATACCACTGGTAGCTTGATAAGGATTGCATTGAATCATTTTTATTAGTGACTTTAAAGCATAGGCCATTGCTTAGGGACACTCCTTGATAAAGGTATACCACATGCCTTTAACTCTACAGCAGGCCAGTAGTGTTGGCTATAGAGTATCACTCTATACATATTCATATTACCGCCCATCTTCATATTATCTTGCAATAAAGTGGAAAATCAAGGCCCATCACTATGGCCATCATCTGGAACAGCCCACTGACTTTTCTGCAGTGCCCATAGCCTGCCCACAGAACAATGCATGGAACTGCCCAGACTGTTTCTCCTTCCTGGCTACACAGTCCCCGGCCTGGAGTGGGCAGAGGCTCTGCAGGCAGCGTTGCCAGGGCCAAGCCCACGTGCCCCACTAGTTGTGTGTTGCAGCTGCTCCCTGCCCTGTCTATGCCCTGTAGCTCTTAGGCCACACTGCTTAGATTTCTCAGGCGTGTTGCTGATGGTACAGAAATTCCAAATGTTATGAAGTTCTCAAAGCACTTACTGTTGAAAGACTGTTTGTGTCTAGTTTTTGAATTCCATCTATTTTGAATTCTGAAAACTGAATGTCTATTCTTCAGGGTCAGTAGCAGCCTTCCATCATTACATCACAGCCTTACGACAAACATTCACTGAAAGCCTTTTATGTCTGGGGCTGTGGGCAGCTACCTACATGGTGTGACTGGGTCTCCTCTAGAATCAGGCTCACCCTGTGACCAACTTGATGCAGGTTACATGTCCCCCTCCCCCATCCAGGTGAAGAGAGACATTGACCCGTGACTAACCAGCTTTTGACAAGGTGCTCCCCTGTGGATCTAAGACATGGGATTGCTAAATTCTGATGAAACAGAGGTAACCCAAGGCACAATACGCTCCCAAGTGGTGAGGCATTGCTGTAGGATATACCTGAGATGAGCAGGAACCTTGGAAAGAATTTATCGAATGTACACTACATGTCAGACATCCTGCAAACATTAACTACTGTAGATCAGTTTCCTCAGGAAACAGACTAGGGGATGAAAGTTCACTGGGAACTGATGTCAACACCAGTACTTGAGAGGGCTGAAGGCAGCAAGACTGGGCAGAGGGAGAAGTGGAGTGATGATGTAGTTGCTATAGCAACATCAGCCAGTCCTTCTATGGGAAGCCTCTGGAGCTGGGATGGTCCTTCAGCGTTGTCCTAAATTGAGGTAAAGCGGCTGGGCTCATGCCTCTCTCCACATTCAGTTGAGAAGTTGTTGGATATGGGTTGCCCTGAGGAGGGGGCAGAACTTTCAGTGACTGACTCCCCTTCAGTTCAGTTCAGTTGCCCAGTCGTGTCCGACTTTTTGCGACCCCATGGACTGCAGCACGCCAGGCTTCCCTGTCCATCACCAACTCCCAGAGCCTACTCAAACTCATGTCCATCATGTCGGTGATGCCATCCAACCATCTCATCCTCTGTTGTCCCCTTCTCTTCCCGCCTTCAATCTTTCCCAGCATCAGGATCATTTCCAATAAGTCAGTTCTTCACATCAGGTGGCCAAAGTATTGGAGTTTCAGCTTCAGCATCAGTCCTTCCACTGAATATTCAGGACCGATTTCCTTTAGAATTGACTGACTGGATCTCCTTGCAGTCCAAGGGACTCTCAAGAGTCTTCTCCAATACCACAGTTCAAAAGCATCAGTTCTTCAGCACTCAGCTTTTTTTATAGTCCAGTTCTCACATCCATACATGACTACTGGAAAAACCATAGCTTTCACTAGACGGAACTTTGTTGGCAAAGTAATGTCTCTGCTTTTTAATATGACTCCCTTCAGCTAACAGCAGTTACTGGAAGAGGCTCAACTCTGCCAACAGTCAGCAGGCACAGTCCCAGCCTCAGGGGAGGGAAGTGAAGGGTGCCTTGGTCCCAGCGGTGATCTGGGTAGCACTTCACAGCATCCACTACAATATATTTTTCAATTCACATGACAATTCTATGAACTAGTTATTATAATGAGCATTTTAAACTGAGGGAACTGAGGCTCAGAGAGGTTATCTAACCTGTCTAGGTGCACACAAGCAGGGTTTGAATTGAGGTCAGACTGACTGAAAAATCCATAGGCTTTCTTCCACTCTCCTGGTCTCAGAAAGGAAGGAAAAGTAAAAGGAGGGAGGGGATGAGGGAACTCTGGAGATGACCCTAGCCACGGCACAGTTTTGTCAGAATTAGAGTAAGAGAAGCTTTCCCTGGTGGTCCAGTGGTTAAGTCTGCCTGCTAATGCAGAAGACACGGGTTCCATCCCTGGTCCCGGAGGATCCCACATGCTGAAGGGCAACTAAGCCCGTGAGCCACAACTACTGAGCCCACGTGCCGCAACTACGGAAGCCCGAGCACCCAGAGCCCGAGCTCTGCAACAGGAGAGGCCACCACAATGAGAAGCTCAAACACCACAAGGAAGAGCAGCCCCCGATCACCACACCTAGAGAGAAAAAAGCCCCAGCTCAGCAACGGAGACCCAGATAAGCCAAAGAAAAAGAAACAGTAGGAGCTGCAGATGAAGCGGTTAAGAGCACGGTCTCCAGAGCTGTTCTGGCTGGCTTTGAGTCTCGCCGGTGCTGCTCACCAACCTTGGGCAAGTGGTTAACTTCTCTGTGCCTCCGTGTCCTCGTTTATAAAATGGGGATGATAAAAGTAACGTGTGCCTCAAGAGTTATTGTAAAGTTTAAATGAAAGAACAAACGTAGTACCTGCCAAGGGCCCAGCACTGAGCCAGGGCTCTTCAAAGCACCTGGTAAATGTTATCCACTGTTATAACATTCCCATTTACGGGAACTTTTTGGACAGTGCAGGAAATGTTTTCTTGAAGGTTCTGCTGAATCTTGCTCTCCGGGTACCATACACATAGCCTCATCACCAATGAAGGCTCTGGATTGCTCCCAGGACCTGGATATTCCAAGAATCCAGTTTTCGGGTGGTCAGGGTAACTTCAGAAATCTGAAAGGGAACCATGTGCCAACCACACCGAATCCTTCAATGCATAATCCCAGAGGCAGAATAAATAAAAGAGAACTGTTAAAATAGCTCTTTCTTGTCTGCCAAACAAAATAACCCCTTATTGAAGTCAGCTTTTTAGAAATGTTGGACAGTGCATGAACGAGTAGGGGCTGTTGGCTTCTCAAGAAGCCTCACTTGAGTTTTGTAATCTGAGTCCCACACCCTGGGGAGAGGGATCGGTAACCTTGCTGCTGCACTTTCACCACCACTTCCTCCGGAGGGCAAAGCACAGGGATCTAAACCCTCAGTGCGTGTTTCTTAGGTGTGTGGCCAGTATTTTATTACCACATTATACCCTGGAGCCACTCAATGACTCAAAATGAGTTCTGCCCACCTTGCAGCCACACAAAAAAGGGACCCAGAAAATGGAACCAATCAATGTTTTTAAAAATCATTTTTAAGAGAAAAATTATTTATCTAAGTGTAGTCCCCAGTGGCTCAGCGGTAAAGAATCCATCTGCAATTCAGGAGGAGCAGGAGACATGGGTTCGATCCCTGGGTCAGGAAGATCCCCTGGAGGAGGGCCTGGCAACCCATTCCTGTATTCTTGCCTGGAGAATGCTATGGACAGAGGAGCCTGGCAGGCTACAGTCCGTGGGGTTGCAAAGAGTTGGACACGACTGAAGTGACTGAGCACAGCACACAGTGGTTTCAACGGTGCCCTCTTCCCACCTCCACTCCCTCAAATGGTATGTCCACCTGGAAGCTGTAAATGGGACTTGATGTGGAAAAGGGGTCTTTGCAGATGTAATTAAGGATCTCAAGGTGAGACCATCCTGAACTATCTGGGTGGTCCCTAAATTCAATGACAGGTGTCCTTACAAGAGAACAGTGGAGGGAGATTGGTGACACGCGGAGGTCACATGAAGACAGACATACACACTGCAGTTGTGCAGTCTGCCTGCTGCTGCCAGAAGCTGAAAGAAACGAGGGAGGAGTCTCCCCTAGAGTCTTCAGAGGGAATGCAGCCCTGCCAATACCTTGATTATGCACTTCTGGCCTCTAGAACTATAAAAGAATAAAAATTCTATTGTTTTAAGCCACCAAATTGGTGGCAGTTTGTTACAGCAGCCACAGGAAAGCAATACACCAATTATTTCCTGTATAACCCATTGTTGTTGCTGTTCAGTTGCTCAGTCGTGTCTGACTCTTTTGCGACCCCATGGACTGTAGCCCGCCAGGCTCTTCCGTCCATGCGATTCTCCACACAAGAATACTGGAGTGGGTTGCCATTTCCTTCTCCAGGAGATCTTCCAGACCCAGGGATTGAACCTGAATTGGCAAGCAGATTCTTTACTGCTGAGCCACCAGGAAACCCTATATAACCCATATCTTCACTACCCATGAAGATGTTCATGATTTGTTTCTATATTCAATAAATTAAGTTTAAATAAAATAGGATCCGTTTAAAATAATGATCCAGTTTTTATACATTACATGACAACTATGCATGGGTCAATGAATGTTTGGTCTATATCTACATATTTGTCAGAAAAAAAATAAGATTTAAAAGGCTTTACACCCATACATGTGCCTGTGGACATGCCACAGATCCTGCCCTCTTGTCCAGATTTGAAGAAGTCACTTCTGGGCCAGTCTTCCTCCATGATCTGGAAATATCTAGTTCTTTTCCCCTCAGTAGCCCCAGAGCAGAGATCAAACATTCATAGGGGATGCTCATAAGCAGGAATATTCTTCAATGAAATGGGCCCCACAGAAGACATTGTTCTTCAATGAAATATCCCCAGGCATTTGGGGACAGTGGCAATGTGAGAAGAGCAAGCTTGTGTCACCTGAGAGCCTTAACTCAGCTCCAGCTGATTGTTGTCACAATGGAGTCAGATTGAATGTTACCAAATCTTCTGATTTTTCAACACACATGAGAAATTCAGAATGTTTATATAAAATCTGTTTTAGAAAAACTGATCTTTAAAAATTCCTGTTTTTTAAATGTGGGTTTCTAATTCAAATTCTCCTGAAACATTTTTTAGGCCAAATAAAACAGAAACTCAGGTCCCTAGGTTTCCATCTGTGATTCGGACCTTCATAAATAAAGGCCACCTGCCTCTTCCCAGAGGGTAAAAGAAATCTAGGCCTCAGAACACAGCGCCTAGCTTCCTTCCTAGGAAGAGATACTGAAAAATTCCTCTCATTCTTTGCTCATCAGCCTACATCCTTGAATACAGATACAGTTAATGCTGTAATCAAGTTGCTCTAACACATGAAAATTCTCATAAATTGCCCTGCTAAGTAAGCAGTGTGCCAGGTATATGGCAAATGCACAATGAATAGTGCATATATGATAAGTTGCTTTCAGTTCAGTTCAGTTCAGTCGCTCAGTCGTGTCCGACTCTTTGCAACCCCATGAATTGCAGCAGGCCAGGCCTCCCTGTCCATCACCAACTCCCGGAGTTCACTCAAACTCAGGTCCATCGAGTCGTTGATGCCTTTAATCATGTCCAACTCTTTGCAATCCTATGGACTGTAGCCCGACAGGTTCCTCTGTCCATGGGATTCTCCAGGCAAGAATACCGGGGTGGATTGCCATGCCTCCTCCAGGGGATCTTCCCGACTCAGGGATCGAACCCGTGTCTCTCGTGTCCTGCATCGGCAGGCGGGTTCTTTACCACTAGCGCTACCTGGGAAGCCCACAATGAATAGTAGCTATCATCTCTGATACGATGGGTACAAATATTGCCCTCCTCCCCTGGAGAACAATTTTCTTCCCCTCCACCCAAGAATAGAGATGGCGTTGGATAAGTGGTACCCAGAAAATGGAAGCACGTCTATTCCTCAGGCCACCCCAGTTGCAGATACTTATGGCCCAGGCCTGCAGAATCTGTTCAAAGGCAAGTGGTCCTATTCATTCCATTACCCTCACTGCCAAGCAGCCATAGGAAATGTCCCTTGTGGCACAAAGAAAATAGCTTTTACTGGTGACTCTGGTCCCCAGTTCTGCTTCTCTCCATCCCCAGCAAAAGTCCTGTCCTTTCTGGAGCACAATTTGGGAGTAGCTGGCCCCCTTCAGCCCTAGGGGCCCCTCTGTTTCTAGTACAACTCAGCTCTAATCTCTTTAGAAGCCTAAGGTTTGGAGGGTGGTGGGGGGTGGGTGAGGGAGGTTGAATCCCCTCCAGGAACCAAAGCAGGCCCACTCCCCAGGCTTCTTGGAGGAGTGGGTCAAGGACCAAGAGAGAGAAATTCCTCTCTTTTTTTGATTTTGCCTTGTTTTTTTTACAGTAGAAAACAACAGAAATTAACCTCAAGGAATCAAGAAACCATTTTATCATAATAGGGAGAAATGCCCCTAAAATTCTTAGCAAAGCCAACAAGCCAAATAGTGCCTAGAAAGGGCCAGAATAAACCAAAGACATAGACAAGAGAAACAGAGGCGTTTAGGTTGGGAAGGACTACAGGAACACCCTCGCCATGCTGGGCTGCTCAAAATTTTGGTCTCCAGGGTCTAAAGGAAAGTCTCTTGGGCCAAAATATTTAACTTCCAGACCTGGGACAATGACCTCCTCCTACGGCTCAGCCAGGCTCATTGCTTAACATCTCCAAGAAATTGTGTGAATGAGAGAAACTCTCCACCTCTCTGTTTCAGCTTCTTCTCTAACACAGGACTGACCTCAGTAAACTTGTCTGCCACAGAGAATTGTTGTACAGACCAAAAGAAGAAAATCCATGTATTTTTTTTTAACACAGGCAATATGCTTGAAATCCTGCATTTTGAAAAGTTAGAAATGCCCTTGAGTCAACTGCCAAACTCCTCACAGAACAGATAAAGGAACTTTTATTCTGCCCGGAACAAAAAGATCCTGGCTATTCCATTAAAATTCTAACATAGCCTTGTAGTGTTATCTAAGAATTTGTTATGCATTTCGTAAACCTTGTTAGCTAGGATGACTCTGATTCGATAGATAACTGTGATTTAGGATTGTGGCATTTACTCCAAAAGATTTTTGAAACAATGTGCATTATCATATATTATTATTAGAGGTTCAAAATTAATGGTTCTTTTAAGGTTTATATAGGCTATGTAATGACCAGTCTGCCCATAATTAAATATAAAAGGGCATTTTGATAACAAAGCAGTATTAGGTCAGGGCTTCCAAGGTGGCACTAGAGGTAAAGAACTCGCCTACCAATGCAGAAGACATAAGAGATGTCGGGAAGATCCCCTGGAGGAGGGCATGGCAACCCACTCCAGTACTCTTGCCTGGAGAATCCCGTGGACAGAGGAGCCTGGTGGGCTACAGCCCATAGGGTCACAAAGAGTTGGACACAACTGAAGTGACCTAGGACGTGCGCACGCATGCATGCACACACACACACACAGACACAGACACACACAGACACACACGCATTAGGTCCGCACTTACAATGCAGTTACAATCTATCAACCATGGATCTGGAATTTAAAAATAATAGCCAGGCTGATATCCTCTATACTGTCTCTGTTCTAGCCCAGAATATTGTACAGTCTGTGTTTCAAATTCTATAGCTTAAGATGTTAAACTAATGCTCTCAATTTTTTTTTTAGACTTTTCATTCTTAGGCTCACTTTTTAAAATTTAGTGATGATACTGTGTTAATAAATCTAGTCCTTCCACATTTTATGAAAAAATAACTTGAAAAGACTGTTTTGAATGACTACTATGTGCTATTTTTTAAATGTTTTCAACACACTTCTAAGATACAATAAAGAGAAGAATTATACAGACTGAAGAGACCTAAGCAAACTGGTTGATTCTCTGATTTTAGTGATGAAGAAACTGGGCTCAGAGATCTGGATGAACTGTCCTGTACTTAATGGTGGTATTAATCATAGCCAAACCTATTGCAAAACGTCTATTGAGAGCAAATTCTTTTAAGAAGATGGGTGTTATAAGTTACTATACTTGTGCAAGCATACCCCTTCTCTACTGTCATAGGGTCTACATAATATAATTAAGGAACTTATACATTTTGAGCCTATAATAGGTGAACTTGAAGGTCTGCTCCCTGAGCGTATGAAGTAGAACAAATTAATTAGGGTGGGTTGATCAGTTCAGTTCAGTTCATTTCAGTCGCTCAGTCGTGTCTGACTCTTTGCGACCCCATGAATCGCAGCATGCCAGGCCTCCCTGTCCATCACCAACTCCCGGAGTTCACCCAGACTCACATCCATCGAGTCAGTGATGCGATCCAGCCATCTCATCCTCTGTTGTCCCCTTCTCCTCCTGCCCCCAATCCCTCCCAGCATCAAAGTCTTT
>NW_011495050.1:23081464-23085622 GCF_000754665.1 Bison bison bison | reverse complement strand
CATACAGATTTCTCAACAGGCAAGTCAGGTGGTCTGGTATTCTCATCTCTTTCAGAATTTTCCACAGTTTATTGTGATCCACACAGTCAAAGGCTTTGGCATAGTCAATAAAGCAGAAATAGATGTTTTTCTGGAACTCTCTTGCTTTTTCCATGATCCAGCAGATATTGGCAATTTGATCTCTGACTCCTCTGCCTTTTCTAAAACCAGCTTGAACATCTGGAAGTTCACGGTTCACGTATTGCTGAAGCCTGGCTTGGAGAATTTTGAGCATTACTTTTCTAGCATGTGAGATGAGTGCAATTGTGTGGTAGTTTGAACATTCTTTGGCATTGCCTTTCTTTGGGATTGGAATGAAAACTGACCTTTTCCAGTCCTGTGGCCACTGCTGAGTTTTCCAAATTTGCTGACATATTGAGTGCAGCACTTCCACAGCATCATCTTTCAGGATTTGAAATAGCTCAACTGGAATTCCATCACCTCCACTAGCTTTGTTCGTAGTGATGCTTTCTAAGGCCCACTTGACTTCACATTCCAGGATGTCTGGCTCTAGATGAGTGATCACCCCATTGTGATTATCTGGGTTGTAAAGATCTTTTTTGTACAGTTCTTCTGTGTATTCTTGCCACCTCTTCTTAATATCTTGAGAAATAGATTTAAGGGCCTAGATCTGATAGATAGAGTGCCTGATAAACTATGGAATGAGGTTCGTGACATTGTACAAGAGACAGGGAGCAAGACCATCCCCATGGAAAAGCAAAAATGGCTGTCTGGGGAGGCCTTACAAATAGCTGTGAAAAGAAGAGAAGCGAAAAGCAAAGCAGAAAGGAAAGATATAAGCATCTGAATGCAGAGTCCCAAAGAATAAGAAGAGGTAAGAAAGCCTTCCTCAGCAATCAATGCAAAGAAATAGAGGAAAACAACAGAATGGGAAAGACTAGAGCTGTCTTCAAGAAAATTAGAGATACCAAGGGAACACTTCATGCAAAGATGGGCTCGATAAAGGACAGAAATGGTAGGGTGGGTCAATAGAGAAGATCAATTCCTAACAAATTTCCAGAAAGATCCTATTACAGCTGGTGATAGTTTTTTTTAAGTTGAGGGACTAAACATTCCAATAGTTGACAGTGATCAAAGTTCATGAAAAAAGATAATGGAAACATCAAACTTCTGACTAAAGAAGATAATAATGAAGTCGATGACAGAAGCTTGTACGAAGAAGGCCAGCATTGGCTCAAAAAGAACGTTGGTGGGAAGATCGATAGGCTTTTAATCATATGTCGGTATCGTCACCATAATAATGAATGACTATCCAAAATACAAGTATGCTCTTTTGGCTGCAATGGGTACACATGTGTTACTAAAATGTGAATCCTAAAATGAGAAGCAGTTCCTGGGACCAGAATGAAATGAATTCTGTTGAAAAAGAATAAAACTAATATATTTGAAGTGTTCTACTTTATAAAAAGAAACAACATGGGGATGCTTTTGTCTTGCCCAAATGAATACAAAAGAGCTTTCTCTTCGCCCTATTTATTTATTCAATTATTTAGTTATACCAGTATAGAATCATGAATTCTTATTTTATTCTATCCCCATAGAATAAATCCATTTGTATAATTATTTATTTTGATGCTCAAATTGTGCCAATTTGGCCACCAGTTGTTATTGTTCAGTTGCTAAGCCATGTCTGACTCTTTGCGACCCCATGGACTGCAGCATGCCAGGCTTCCCTGTCTTCCACCATCTCCCGGAGTTTGCTCAAACTCATGTCCATTGAGTCAGTGATGCCATCCAACCATCTCATCCTCTGTCACCCCTTTATCTGCCTGCCTTCAATCTTTCCCAGCACCAGGGTCTTTTCCAATGAGTTGGCTCTTTGTAACAGGTGGTCAATGTATTGGAGCTTCAGCTTCAGGATCAGTCCTTTCAATGAATATTCACTGAGAGTCCCTTCCAGTTCCTTCTGACATGTTCCTTTCATTTGCAAGGACTTCCTTTCTTTCTGGCACAACAGATGTTCCAGCCTCAGCTTGTATTTTCCCTCTCTCAATCCTGAATGAAGGGATTCTTTGATTTTAGAAATTTACGTTCTTCAGTTCTGACAGGTTTTTTTGAATTACTTTTTGATAATTTCTTTTCTTTCTTCTGCTCTTACTCTCTTAAATTCCTATTAGTCAGATATTTCGCTTTCATCTGATCCTGTAATTTTCTTTCTCAATAAAAAGTTTTGCGATAGAAATTACAGAACTTAGAAAAAGCAGAGAGAACAGCCAAGCAAAATCTTATATGCTCATCACCCAGTATAATGATTAACATTTACCTTTTTGAAACGTTATATTTTAGGGAATCCCCTGGTGATCCAGTGGTTAGGACTCAGTGCTTTCACCACTACAGCCCAGGTTCAATCCTTGGTGGGGAAATTAAGATCCTGCAAGCCACGTGGTGTGACCAAAAAATAAAGTTAAATTTTAAAATAAAGCAATGCCAGATATAATATCACTTTTCACCAATAAATACTTCAGTATATACCTCAATATCTTCACCAGTGGCTCAGTGGTAAAGAATCTGCTTGTAACGCAGGAGGCTCAGGTTTGATCCCTGGGTTGGGAAGATCCTCTGGAGAAGGGAATGGCAACCCACTCCAGTATTCTTGCCTGGAAAGTCCCATGGACACAGGAGCCTGGCAGGCTACAGTCCATGGGGCTGCAAAAGATCCAAACACAGCTGAGCAACAAAACAACAACAAATATATCTCAAATATATAGGAACTTTAAAAAATAACTACCATTATCATATTAACAATATTACTGTAATTTCTTAATATAATGTATTACCCAGTGCACACTCACATTTCTCTGAGTATTTTTTAAAGTGTCTTTTCACTATTGGCTTGAAGTTCAAGGCACGATTACATCAAGGCTCGTGTTACATCTGGTTAACATATCCTCCACCACTCACCCCTTTCTATCTATATCATTTCTTTGTTGAAGAAAATGAGCCACATGTGATCCATCAGTTTTCTTACCTCTCTCCAATTTCTATCTCTATGTCTCTTTTTTTGATAAATTAATTTTTTCTTATTTTTATTGAGATATAAGTTTCAGGTGTGTGGTATGACTCAGTATCTATCTATTTATTGTAAAATGATCATCACAATAAGTCTAGTTAACATCCATCATCACCATACATTGTTATAATATTTTTTTCCTGTGATGAAAACTTTTAAGATCTACTCTCAGAAACTTTCAAATATACAATACAGTATTACTAGATATCATTCAGAGAAGGCAATGGCAACCCACTCCAGTACTCTTGCCTGGAAAATCCCATGGATGGAGGAACCTGGTAGGCTGCAGTCCATGGGGTTGCTAAGAGTCAGACAGGACTGAACAACTTCACTTTCACTTTTCACTCGCATGCATTGGAGCAAGAAATGGCAACCCACTCCAGGGTTCTTGCCTGGAGAATCCCAGGGACAGGGGAGCCTGGTGGGCTGCCGTCTATGGGGTCACACAGAGTTGGACATGACTGAAGCAACTTAGCAGCAGCAGCAGATATCATTCTTTGTCTCTTATTCTACTTGCTGGAGATTTCCTCAACTTATCTTCCAATCTTTCTACTGAATTTTTTTTTGGTAAAGAAATTTAAATCTTAGGTTTTCTCAATGTTTGTCTATTATAGCAAACTGTTCTTTTTTCATGATATGCTGTCGTCTCTTATTTCTCCAAAGATACCTTTTTGTTAACTACTTTTCTGCCTTTCTGCATTATCCCTACTTCCTCTGTGGTTTTCCCCCCCATTTATCTGCTTTAGTGTTAGCCTTTCTTGTTAAAGTTCAGCTCAGTTTAGTCGCTCAGTCGTGTCCGACTCTTTGCAACCCCATGGACTGCAGCACGCCAGGCCTCCCTGTCCATCACCAATTCCTGGAGTTCACTCAGACTCACGTCCATCGAGTCAGTGATGCCATCCAGCCATCTCTGGATCCCCTTCTGTCATCCCCTCTGTCATCCCCTTCTCCTCCTGCCCCTGATCCCTCCCAGCATCAGAGTCTTTTCCAATGAGTCAGCTCTTCCCATGGGGTGGCCAAAGTACTGGACTTTCAGCTTCAGCATCATTCCCTCCAAAGAAATCCCAGGGCTGATCTCCTTCAGAATG
>NW_011495050.1:23069528-23081030 GCF_000754665.1 Bison bison bison | reverse complement strand
GTTGCTTCCTGACCTGCATACAGATTTCTCAAGAGGCAGGTCAGGTGGTCTGTTATTCCCATCTCTTGAAGAATTTTCCACAGTTTATTGTGATCCACACAGTCAAAGGCTTTGGCATAGTCAATAAAGCAGAAATAGATGTTTTTCTGGAACTCTTTTGCTTTTTCCATGATCCAGCAGATGTTGGCAATTTGATCTCTGACTCCTCTGCCTTTTCTAAAACCAGCTTGAACATCTGGAAGTTCACAGTTCACGTATTGCTGAAGCCTGGCTTGGAGAATTTTGAGCATTACTTAACTAGCATGTGAGATGAGTGCAATTGTGCGGTAGTTTGAGCATTCTTTGGCATTGCCTTTCTTTGGGATTGAAATGTGATCCTTGACGATCTGTCCTTTATGTTTAGGAATGAGACTCTCAAAAGCATGGGCAGGTCACGTTGACTTGTGTGTTCACTGGAAAGTGAGTGGGTAGGAACCCAGCCTTTTTGGTTGAAGGATACTCAAATATCAGTTGCTCTAGGACTTTTCTATCGAGCCACTGAATTTCCCCAGAGAGAAAAACTCTCCGATCTCCTTTCTGTGATGTGTAAGTTCAGCAGCCAGTGTTGCGAGCTATCTTACTGCCTAGTAGGCAGTTTGTACTACAGACTCTTCGTTTTCAGCACGCACCTCATCCCACCGTATCTGTGTCTGGCCTCCCTGGGACTAAAGCCTCTGTGTTGACCCCTCCATCCGGTGACTGTTCTACCTTCTGTTGGACACTGGGAGGAAGAGGCTGAGCACTGGCTTTGACAGTAAGGAGGGCCGCGTGCACTTCTAAACTCTCCTACATATTTTCAATCCCACTGTTTTCAGGCCCTCCTTGCCCCCTGCCTTTGGACGTCTGGTATCTTCAATCCTTGAAATTTTCTAAAATTCAGTGGGATGAACCTACTTGCTCCTTATTGACTTTCTTCCCTGAAACCACTTAGTTCTCTCTTGTCCATCTATTTTCCAGTCTCCAAACTGTTATAGTCATTTATTGCCTTTATGATCTCATACTATTATATGTACGTGTGTGTGTACTTTTAGATTTTGTCTTTTTTATTTCTTTATTATCCATTTAGTGGGATTTCAGAAGGAAGTAAAGGCAAATAAGTATATTGAATGTGTGTTGTTTTAATAGAAATCCCTTGTATTGCTTTTTTAAAACTTTTAAGTTTTGAAGTAATTATAGATTCACAGGAAATTGCAGAAATATAAAGAGGTTTCATATACATTTCACCAGCTTCCCCTAAAGGTAAAATCTTACTTGACTATAACACAGTATCAAAATCAGGAAATTGACATTTGTTCAGTCCACAAAACTTATTCAGATTTCACCAGTTTTATATGGAGTTACATGCATGCATATGTATACAGTTCTATGCAATTTTATCACATGTGTGGATTCATGGAACTACCACAATCATGATATAAGAGTTCTATTATCACAAATCCTTCATGCTACCCCTTTATAATCATGCTCACCCCCCTTTCCTCACTGCCAAGCCCTGGAAATCACTAATCTGTTCTCCATGATTTTATCATTTAGAGAGTGTTGAATAAATAGAATCATACAATATGTAATCTTTTTATATTGGCTTTTTTTTCACTCAAGATCATTCTCTTGTGATCCATCTAAGTTGCTGAATAGATCAACAAACCCATAATTTGTTCCTTTTATTGCTGGGTTATATTTCATGGTATGGGTGTCAATAGTTTGTCTCACCATTCACCCAACTGAAGGACATTTTAATTGTTTCCAATTTGGGGCATTACAAATAAATGCACTTCTTATCTAATAACTAAAAAACATAAAATATAAAATTCAAGGAAGCACCACAAATGTTGAAGGCAACCCATCTTTACTCTTTTAAAAGAGGGAAAAGTTGGGCTTCACTGTTACCTGTCACTGGTAAGTTCTTGTTCCAAAGTTCCTTTCAGTTCAGTTCAGTTCAGTTGCTCAGTTGTGTCTGACTCCTCTACTCACCATTAAACATGAACCATGTCCATCTGTAATCAGAGCCCGTCTGTGCTGGGGCAAAGAGGCAGGCCTGGTTTGGTTCAGTGAATTAGCCAGTGATTTTACACCCTTGGCAAGATCGGGCTCTTGTATATTATGAGAAGTTTATGAAAGTCCCTAAGGTCATTCTCCATAATGATGTGGTCAGTTACAACTGAGTTACAGGGATTTGTCCAACACATTTCTCATTGTTAATAGGGCAGTTCAATTTCTGAGATTTATTTAAATCTCTTTTACAAAGCCATGCCCAACCACACAGGGAACTTGGTAGATGGTATTGCAGTATTCTCTGCAGTTTTAGACAAAAACAGTTTTTTTAAACAATGGTCCCCAGCATCACAAAAGTTTTCAAAAGGATTCATTCATTCATTGAGCACATTATATGTGCTAGATACTATTTTAGATACCTAGAAAATAATGGTGAATGCCCCCAAAAGGACGTGGTTATTCATGAAGATTATATTCTAATGGCAGAGACAAATTAATCAAATTATCACAGATTAAAGTGAAATTATAACTGGGAGAAGTTCTACACAGGAGAGGTACATAGTGCTATGAAATTGTGTAATGAGATTTTTTATCTAGTTGCTATAGGTTGTGGAAGCAGAGGGGAGGTCAGGGAAGGCTTCCCCAAGAAAGTGAAAGTTGAGCTGAGATTCAAAGGCTAGATGAGTAATCAGAGCTCAGATAAGAAAACAGCTCATGGTCAGGGGGAGGGAAAAACTAGGAGCTTGGTATTAACATACACACACTGCTGTAACCAACAAAGACCTACTGTATAATACTGGGAACTCTACTCAGTATTCTGTAATAACCTATATGGAAAAAGCATCTGAAAAAGAATAAATATATATGTATATGCACAATTGAATCACTTTGCTGCACACCTGAAACTAATATAATGTAACATGTAAATCAACTATACACCAGTAAAAATTTTTTGAAAAAAGAACTCATACCAGGCAGTTCACTAGAGGGGATTTAATTTAGGAGTTGAGTTATGAGTTACTAGGATGTGAAGAGCGAACAGGACAGGGATATTTTCAGAGATCATTAACAGCAGTAAGCTGTAGCCACCCCGGGCTTGGGGTGACCTAGTATAGAGCCCAGGAACCAGAGCTAGTAGTGAGAGCTGGGAACACAAAGGAAGGAGCCATGTGCAGATGCTAAAGCCAGAAGGTGATACAGGTACTGCTAGGAGATGCTTTGCAAGTTGGGGGCGGTGGAGGCAGTTACCTGAGTTTCCACCTTCCCCTTGCCTTCTTAATTTCCTGCCAGGGCTTTCCATTGGCCAAATAGAACTAGAAGTCAATTGGAAAGGAAGTGTGGAAAATGGAGTTTGCCTGGGTTGGTCCCTACTATATCAAGCAGAAGACAGGTGGAAATGGATCTGAGCAAATGACTGGGGCAAGGTGGTGGGGGACAGATGCGAAAGAAGCAGGCACAGGAAGGCACTCTAAGCGGAGAGGTGACATGTACAGAGGCCCAGGGGCTAGAGGGGACACTGCCCAGCTGGAGAACATGACAGAAGACAGAGAGCAAGCTGAAACTGAGAGGAGGCAGGATGGGATGGTGCAGGTACAATAAGCCACGTTAAATTTTGGACTTTAATGGAAAAGCAATGAGATGACCAAAAAAAAGTGTTTTAAGAAAGTAGTTATTGAGGGGGACTTCCCTGGTGGGTCCAGGGGTTAAGTCTGCCTTCCAATGCAGGGAGGTGGGTTCATCTCTGGCCAGGGAACTAAGATCCCATATGTGTGCTGTGCTTAGTCACTCAGTCGTGTCCAACTTTTTGTGACTCCATGAACTGCAGCCCACCAGGCTCTTCTGTTCATGGGGATTCTCCAGGCAAGAATCCCAGAGTGGGTTGCTATGCCCTTCTCCAGGGGATCTTCCCAACTCAGGGATCGAACCCAGGTCTCCTGAATTGCAGGCGGATTCCTTACCAGCTGAGCTACCAGGGAAGCCCATGCTCAGAAGCAAATAAGCCCACGTGCCACAGCTACTGAGCCCGAGTGCTCTTGAGCCCATGTACCACAACTGGAGAATCCATGCATCACAACAAAACAACTGCACATTATGCTACAAAGATCCTGCATGATCCTTCATACCGCACTAAGACCCGACACAGCCAAACAAATGAGTGATTTTTTAAAAAAAAAGAGAAAGTAGTTATCATAACTAGCAACTGTACTTGAAATAAAAAATAATTATCAGCCATTCTGCAGAGCTGAGGCTATCAAAAGGAAAATGCTGTGCACACAAGACAAAGCAAAGCTCCAATGAACCCACGGATCACCGTAGTGGGAAACCGAACCCAACTGGCATATGGACAGAGAGTGGGAAAAACAGACCACCATTCTCCAGACCTAACTGAAGGCCTCTACGGCAGTGGTTCTAGCACTTTTGAGCACCTACTATGTGCTACGGAAGGTGCTGAGGGAAGACAGAAGAAAAATGTGTTTTTTTAATGTTTGCATATGCTAAGTGATATTAGGAAACGTGCATGCACACATTTACACTCACATTGCCATTCAAGTTTTACAAGGATCCTATGAGATGGGTATTATCACTGCTGGGTTACAGATGAGCAATCAGAGACTCAGGAGTGTGGATTCCCATCCCAAGGTTACAGGTGCGAGGCCCTGCATCAAGGTCATAGAAGTGGAGCCCAGAACCAAGGTCACCTTAGGAACTGACTGAGCCCCATTGTAACTGTTGCCAAAAGCCCCCCGATCCTTACTGGCCAGCTTCTGGACCTCAAATGAGGAAAATTACCCACCCTAACCAGTCACCTAATGCCTCCCTTCCAGCAGGCATATCCTTTGTCTTGAGGCTGTAAAAATTGGCTGCTAACCTGCAAAAGAGGTTGGCTCTCCTTTGAGCAGCCTGCTTTTCTAACAGCTTCTGTCGACTCTCCCTGGTCTGTCAGGAGGTTGGCCCGCTGTGCTCACAGCGCCCACATTATCTCTGCTCTTTGTTCATAATAAACTCATTCCTTTCTGCAATACTCTGTACCTGGAAATTCTTTTGCAACCCACACTCGGATTGCCACAACACGGAGGAATGTTCTGGGTCATCAGCTAGGAAGCAAAGGAGGCAGAATAAGAATTCTAGTCCTCCTGATTTCAAAGCCTGACTTTTTGCTGTGAATGGTAAACTCAGACTTCTAGTTTCTTCATCAATCTGTCAGTGGCACAGAGGAACCGTCCTAATGGTATCCAGGTCGAGGTGATGAAAGTGAGGTTTTCTTCATGGAAGCAGTGCTTCCTGCTGTTCTGTTTCGCTGTACTGTCCGCATGGTGGGCAATAACAAACGAGTGGCTGCTGTTTCTTTATTTTAAATGGAACAATCACAAAAGTGATGAGACTAAAACATTCGAAGGACTCAGTGACTCAATTCTGGTAGAAGGCTGGCAATCAACCTACATTTTCTCAAAATGTAGTCACAGGGAATTCTCTGGCTGTCCAGTGGTTAGGACTTGGCACTTTCACTGCTGTGGGCCTAGGTTCCATCCCTAGTCAGGGAACTTAGGTTCCCGAAGCTGCACAGTATGGCAGAAAAATAAAAATGTAGTTCTAGAGATGAATTCAGGCAAGCAGCAGTGAGCTGGGGTGACTCCATTCTGGACAAAGGCACTAAGAAGAACACCATATTATGTAGGTCTGGACAAGCCACAAAGCCAAGAAGTTACAGGGATGTTATGGCTCAAGAGCCCTCCCCGGCTAGATGCCAGACAGTAGGAGACCAGAGGACATGGGGCAATGTAGACTCTAAGAGGGCAAGAGAATCGAGACTCCACATGCTGGGGGAGGAGCAGAACAATGGCTGAATCTGGAAGCAGAGGCGGGTTTGAAGTCTGAGCTTGTGGGCAAAGGCAAGTCGAGTGTACCGGGGATGGCAAAGGGTGGTCCCCAGTGCCTCCAGAGTTTGAGACTTGGTCTTCAGGCTAACAGGTGGACTAATTTGATTTAGAGGGCAAGGGTTGGGCTGGATATTTCTAGTCTAAACCAGTAGTTTTCAAACTTAAAGCTGTGAAACATTTTCTCCAAAGGAAATCCTAACTGGAAGTGTAAACAACCAAAACAAATAAAGTGGATTTGCTCTAGTGGAAGCCAGTGGTGGGGATCCAAGGTCCTGCCAGGTTGGACCTGCTTTCCTCTTTTTAGGCCTCCTGATGGTCCCACACCCAGACGCTGAAGCAAAGAGGTTTCACAAATGTAGTCATAATCATCTCTATTGAGAAGTCAGGCTGGAACTCCAACTTTCAAGTATGCAAATTAACTAGAAAGTCTCAGGTCTCCTCGAGATGGAACTCAGAAAGAAAAACTTTGAATTAGCACACCAATAATCGTTTTCAGCCTGCTCTCCAAGCAGTCCCCTATGGCCCCTGTAATTTAGCTGGTTAAACCTTTTCCTCGGGGACAAACAACTAAACTTGAGCCAGGTGGGCTTAAACGCATGAACCAGTTCAGAGTTTACTGTCCAAAGATGAAAGAGAAAAGTCTACCAACATCTTCTGCTCGTCCACAGAAGATTCCCAAGAGCAGGACTTGGTCCTCACCCTCCCCTCCCCACACCCGCTGCAAATACAGAGAGGCCAGCCCAATATAACTTCAAACAGAGCGGCCCTGCAGCCCCCTCAGACAAATTACACTGAAACCAGCCAAAGTGAACGCAACTGTCTTTACCAGTTTCATAGAGGAATTGCCTGGGAACCATTCCTTTTCAGACCTAATTATAAAGTCAGTTTTGAATTACAGAACAGGATGGTATGAAAGCCAGTGTTTAACAAGCAGAACAAACAAACACGCAAAGATAAAATGCAGTGGGCTTTTACCCGAGGGCTGCTGCCAATGACAGCAGAAATGGCCTCTTTCACCAAGTCTGGGGTGCCCTGGAAAACTTCATACCTCTCCAGGGAGACAGTTTCCAAACTTCCCCCAGCTCCTTTTACAAAGCAATCCGGTAATAAATAAATAAACTACATTTCCCAGAGTTCTCTTTGTGCAGGCATGGGGCTATATTTTAAACGACTCTGTCAAAAAAAAAAAAAAACCACTTGAAATGTTTAAATGTGACAACGTTTTGACATACAGAGTTGACTCAGCTCATTTCAGATCTCATCTTATCACTAGGGCCCTTGGGCTTGTTTTCAAAGATAAAAATATCAAACTATTGGCTATGCCAGGACCAGCAGAACATAACAGAAACAACGGTTGAGTGCTTTTTACACTCAGTGTATATATTACGCTTCATTCAAACATGAGCATGCGTCAGAATCACCTGAAGGGCGTATTAAAACACAAGTTGCCAGACCCCACTCTCACAATCTCTGGGAGTCTGGCCAGAGGGGTAGGGGGTCCCCAGAGCAGCCATTTCTAACAGGTTCCCAGGTGCCGCCAATGTTGCGTGTCCCAGATCTCATCTTAAAGAGCCCCTGACTTAGATGATCTGCATTTGCAAGTCTATGGGGAACGCAGGCACACAGCTACTGATTTCTACTTACTCTCTGGGTCGGGAAGATCCCCTGGAGAAGGAAATGGCAACCCACTCCAGTATTCTTGCCTGGAGAATCCCATGGACAGAGGAGCGTGGTGGGCTACAGTCCACGGGGTCGCAAAGAGTCGGACACGGCTGAGCGACCTCACTTTCACTTTCTTTTCTTTCAGCCAGCAGTATGTGGCTGTGAGGAAGCCCGCCTTCCCTAGCACGGTCAGGAAAGGTTATGAGCAAAGCAATGAGTTCAGAAGGATCCAGAAACTGACACTACCTTGCCCAACACTTTCATCTTCCCAGTGAGGAAATAGCGGCTTAAAGAAAATCAGTTTGTGCCAAGTCTCCCAGCTAGTCTGTGGTTGCGCAAAGAACCTAGAGGTTGTGGCTCCCACTTCCCGTTCTCCAAATGGGCCAAGTGGGCCTGACAAAAAAAACCAGGGAAGCCAGCCTGATTGATTCATACTGATTTTTCCCTCGGCTCCTTTTTTCCCTCATCATCGTCTCTGCCCTGGCAGAGGCGAAGTTCCTCTGCTCACACCCCCAGACCAGAACCTCCCTTCCTTTTTCATTTAGCTACTCTGGGGCCCAAGACAGGCAGGCAGAATTGGGTAGGCAAATTGTCACAGCAGTCTTCAGTTACAATCTATGGGGGATAAATGAATGAATATAGAGCCATTTATTTGCTTTTCTATCTACTTTGTCTATGAGACAGCAAGTAATGATAGAATCTTCCCAACCAACCAACCAGAGCCTGTGTGTCAGTCAGCTTACTCTGTTATTCTCAAGCAATTAGCCTTTAAGAAAAATAGTTTAGGTGCCCCAATCACTCCCATCAGCCACCAGGGTCACATAAATAGAAGTTTTCACTAGACCTTTCTAAGTCGCCAACCTACCCTCTTCCTCCAAAGGCCTTGGTGCAACACATAATTCAGCAACTAGAATCCCTTGAAGAAGAAAAAACAAACACCTATAAAACTAGTCTTTTTCTCATTTCAGAGACATGAAACCCTTTAGGAGTTTAGGCCAGGGTTCACAATGATCCATTATCTAAAAGCATAGATGTACAGATAAACCATTACTTTGGTAAAGATACATCTTCCAAACACCACTCATCCAGGCATTGTGTTTGTCCTTGAATTGAAGAATGATCGCATTTTATTGTCTTAGCCTTGAGCATGGTTATCAATGCCAGACACTGAGAGGCTTAACTTGAAAGATGGCCACACTGTCCCACTGGCAAGTGCCTTTTATTCAGTTTACAGGGATGACTGAAAGCTTCTACACTGTTGCACAAGCGAAAAATCTGAGTTCCTAACAGTTCTTCAAGGCACCAGCCAGGAGCCTCTGCAGGCTTCCCAGGTGGCACGGTGGGAAAGAGTCCGCCTGCCAACTCAGGAGACGCAGGACATGTGGGTTCGATCCCTGGGTTGGGAAGATCCCCTGGAGGAGGAAACGGTAACCTGCTCTAGTATTCTTGCCTGAAAAATTCCATGGACAGAGGAGCCTGGCAGGCTGCAGTCCATGGGGTCACAAAGAGTAGGACACAACTGAGCGCAGACACACACACACACCCCCCCACACAGGAGTCTCCACAGGCTAGTCTGCCAGGGCTGGAGCTGCAACCGCAGCTCCGTGCTGAGCCTTTTCAGCTCAGCACCGCGCGGTGCAGCTGTTGTACTGGCCAAAAAATCCCTGGCAGCCCCAGGAGAAACAGAGACTTAATTCACTTACAGGAACTTTCCTGAAAGAGTCTTTTAAAATGCATTTAAGGCAGACCAGGTGCACTTATTTTCTTTTTAAATCTCATTGCTTTGTCAGATATTCTCATTTATGGTCTTAATATTCTTTGTCTACCACATTAACCACGCTTTGTTGCATTACAAATCATAATAAGAATTTAGAATACATATTTAAGGATAATGATTTCTAGGTAGATTCCTTGAAATGTAGAACATCTGAATATCTGTGCTACAGCCCTTGCAACAGTTACACAGCCTGGGTTGCTATTTGGGTTGCCTGGAATTTTGCTAAAGATTTTGTAAATCATGCGTATTTTTTAAAAATAAAGCCATTTGTGTGTGTGTGTACACAGTGCTCAGATATAAACAGTAGTAAAAGCCAGTAGTAAAAGAAAGCTGATTCAATTCAATATGTCATGCTATTAAAAGACTTTCAGCTGTCAACGGCCTCCACTATAAACAGGAGATGGGAAGAATGGGCTCCAAAGGGGAAAGAGGTTGCATAAAGATGAAACTTCATAATGTGAGAGACGGGGTAGGGATTGGATTCAAGATATCATTTAGGTGAAAATTGCCAATAACCTGACTAATTCTAGGAAATACCCTTTGTAGTCCTTCACTACACTTTGAAAGCACTCAGCCCACGGACACTCCCATCCTAGCACGACAAAAAGCCTCCCTATGCCAGTAAGTAAAAATGAGTGCCAGAGCCATCCTTAAAGGTAAATATTTGGGATAGGCAGCTGTTTGCATAATGTGATTTTAAGTGTGACAAGCACGCACCCCACCCAAAAAATAACTATGCTTACAGACCCGCGTCACGGATGCCTTGCAATTCTGCCATTAAGGAGTATTTCCATCCCAGTCAGAAACTTAGGAATCATCCTTGGCTCCTCTTTCTCCTTCTCTGACCCCATTCAGTCAATCACAAGATCCTCCTACAGAGCTCTTGGCTCTGTCCCTTCATCTTCATTCCTCTGACCGTGCCATAGTTCAGGTCTCTGGCAGTTCCTGCCAGGGCAACTGCAGTTCCCTCCTGACTTATCTCTGCGCCTTCAGTCTGTTCTCCACACCGCAACTAATGGGATCTTTCTAAGATGCAAATCTGCTTAGGACAATCCCCAGCTTAAAACCATTAGCTGGTTCCTCGTGCCCTCATAATGAAATCTGGGCTACTCAACAGTGTTCTCTATGCCCTGTGGTCTGGCTGTTGCTGACTGCTCAGCCTCGTCTCTCACACTCGCCTTTTCTTGGTCCCTCAGTCTTGCTTCCAGAGCTTGAACACATCATCCCCTTTGTTTAGAACACCCCCTCCCACTTTCTAACCTTCCCCCTCAAAGACTAAACTTAAATTTCAGTTCAGTTCAGTTCAGTAGCTCAGGTGTGTCTGACTCTTTGCGACCCCATGGACTGCAGCATGCCAGGTTTCCCTGTCCATCACCAATGCCTGGAGCTGACTCAAACTCATGTCCATCGAGTCGGTGATGCCATCCAACCATCTCATCCGCTGTCATCCCCTTCTCCTCCCGCCTTCAATCTATCCCAGCATCAGGGTCTTTTCCAATGAGCCAGTTCTTCGCATCAAGTGGCCAAAGTATTGGAGTCCCCGGCAGAGGTGTGGGTCGGTGGTGGCCTGCAGTGCCTGCATGGGACCTTTTGAAGGAGGTTGCCATTATCTTCATTACCTCCACCATAGTTTGGCCTCAAGTCAAACAACAGGAAGGGAACACAGCCCCACCCATCAACAGAAAATTGGATTAAAGATTTACTGAGCATGGCCCTGCCCATCAGAACAAAACCCAGTTTCCCCCTCAGTCAGTCTCTCTCATCAGGAAGCTTCCATAAGCCTCTTATCCTTAACAGAACACAATCACAGAAAACTAACCAAACTGATCACATGGACCACAGCCTTGTCTAACTCAATGAAACTATGAGCCATGCCATGTAGGGCCACCCAAGATGGATGGGTCATGGTGGAGAGTTCTGACAAAACGTGGTTCACCGGAGAAGGGAATGGCAAACCACTTCAGTATTCTTGCTTTGAGAACCCCATGAACAGCATGAAACTTAAATTTGTCCCTACTTTATTTATGATTATTATCATTATTTAATTTATGTATTTACCGTGAACTTCCTGATGTTCAAGCTGGTTTTAGAAAAGGCAGAGGAACCAGAGATCAAATTGCCAACATCCACTGGATCATGGGAAAAAGCAAGAGA
>NW_011495050.1:23068600-23068776 GCF_000754665.1 Bison bison bison | reverse complement strand
TGGCTTAAAGCTCAATATTCAGAAAATGAAGATCATGGCATCTGGTCCCATCACTTCATGGCAAATAGAATGGGAAACAGTGGAAACAGTGTCAGACTTTATTTTTCTGGGCTCCAAAATCACTACAGATGGTGACTGCAGCCATGAAATTAAAAGACGCTTACTCCTTGGAAGGA
>NW_011495050.1:23059900-23068500 GCF_000754665.1 Bison bison bison | reverse complement strand
ACCAACCTAGATAGCATATTCAAAAGCAGAGACATTACTTTGCCAACAGAGGTCCATCTAGTCAAGGCTATGGTTTTTCCTGTGGTCATGTATGGATGTGAGAGTTGGACTGTGAAGAAGGCTGAGCGCCGAAGAATTGATGCTTTTGAACTGTGGTGTTGGAGAAGACTCTTGAGAGTCCCTTGGACTGCAAGGAGATCCAACCAGTCCATTCTGAAGGAGATCAGCCCTGGGATTGCTTTGGAAGGAATGATGCTAAAGCTGAAAGTCCAGTACTTTGGCCACCTCTTGCGAAGAGTTGACTCATCGGAAAAGACTCTGATGCTGGGAGGGATTGGGGCCAAGAGGAGAAGGGGACAACAGAGGATGAGATGGCTGGATGGCATCACTGACTCGATGGATGTGAGTCTGGGTGAACTCCAGGAGATGGTGATGGACAGGGAGGCCTGGCGTACTGCGATTCATGGGGTTGCAAAGAGTCAGACACGACTGAGTGACTGATCTGATCTGATTAGTTTTTTGGCTGCACCGGGTCTACAGTGCTGCTTGTAGGCTTTCTCTAGTTGTGGCGAGTCGGGGCTACTCTTTGTTACACTGCTCTGGCTTCTCTTTGTGGGGGCTTCTCTTGTTGCAGCCGGAGTCTGGGCTCTAGGGCATTCAGGCTCAGCAGGTGTGGCACACAGGCTTCGTTGTTCCAGGGCAAGTGGGATCTTACCAGACTAGGGATCCAGTGCATGTCCCCTGCTTTGGCAGGTGGGTTCTTAACCACTGGACCCTAAGGAAGCCCAATTTATCCCTACCTTAGCACTTTCTTCAGAGAAGGCAATGGCACCCCACTCCAGCACTCTTGCCTGGAAAATCCCATGGAAGGAGGAGCCTGGTGGGCCACAGTCCATGGGGTCGCTGGGAGTCGGACACAAGACTGAGTGACTTCACTTTCACTTTTCACTTTCATGCACTGGAGAAGGAAATGGCAACCCACTCCAGTGTTCTTGCCTGGAGAATCCCAGGGACACGGGAGCCTAGTGGGCTGCCATCTATGGGGTCGCACAGAGTTGGACACGACTGAAGTGACTTAGCAGCAGCAGCAGCACTTTCTTACTATGTCAGCTTTAACCATTTGACTCTCTTAATTGTTTCCCAACTGGGCTAGGTACTTTATGAACACCAGAAACTGTCACTTATCCATTACTGTATTTCCAGGACCTAGCACAATACTTGTCACATAATAGTTCATACATATTTGTCCACTCAATGAACAAGGGAGTTCTAGTAAAGGCCATGTGCTGTGCTAAGTTCCTTCAGTCGTGTCCGACCATTTGCAACCCTATGGACAGTAGCCCACCACGCTCCTCTGTCCAGGGGATTCTCCAGGCAAGAATATTGGAGTGGGTTGCCATTTCCTTCTCCAGGGGATCTTCCCACAGGGATCTAACCCATGTCTCTTTTGTCTCCTGCATTGGCAGATGCGTTCTTTACCACTAGCTCCACCTGGGGAGCCCTAGTAATGGCTTATGTTCTATTAACTAGTAATATTGGGAATTCACACTTTAGTATGATTTTCTTACCACAGCTCTCTGAGAATATGAGAGTGTTAATGAAATAAAGGCAGAACTGGCTCTGGAGAACCAGTGTAGAGCAGAGAGGCAAAGCTCAGCCAAGAGAGGAAGGCGCTGGGAAGGAAGGAAAGAACGAGCACCCTTCATGGGTCCAAAGAAAATAACAACCAAGATTTGAGTTTCTTTCCTGTTCACGTCCCTGAGCCTACCACCAAGGAGAGGTCAGTTCCAAAGCCTGGGCTGAACTCGAGGTCCCTGGACTTGGCTCAGTGGCCTGAAGATTGTGTGCTAACCCCAGGCCTCTGCTATGGAGAAGCTGCAAGGGCAAGGCAGAAGTCACAGGACAGACAGTTTCTTCCTGGCCAGTTGGACTGAACTTGTCTAGATACAGAAGGTTATGATTTTCTGCTTATCACAGCCTTTCAGAGACGTATTAAAGCTCTACATCCCATACTTCCTATATTTCCCTTTCCATGTACATTCTTTTATCTATAATCAGTACAGAGGAAGGATAATATGAAGCAGTTTCTTTGTTTCACCACTGACCTCAGTGAAGGACTCAGTGATGTTTCTGGGCAAAGGAAAAATGTCTTCTTCCTTTGATCCGGGCCTTCACCAAGGTTCAGCCGTGAGTTTCTCTCCCATCTGGAGTCTTACCTGGGTGAACCAGTTGTAAAGTATGGCTCTCACTTTTAGATCTGGACACGATACTAAAGTGAAGTCGCTCAGTTGTGTCCAACTCTTCGTGACCCCCAGGCTCCTCCGTCCATGAGATTTTCCAGGCAAGAGTACTAGAGTGGGTTTCCATTTCCTTCTCCAGAGGATATTCCCAACCCAGGGATCGAACCCGGGTATCCCGCATTGTAGGCAGATGCTTTACCATCTGAGCCACCATACTAATGACGCCTGAATCTAAAATATCCACCCTGATCTTACCGGCATACTCCAGGCCCACATTTTTCATTGTCTATAGGATATTTCCCTTTGAATATCTCACCAAGAGTTCTACCTCAACAAGTCCAGAATAACTCAATCTTGCCTATCTTGCCTCCTCCCTTCAACAAGACCCACAGTTGCAATGTCCTTACTTCTCCCTGTGGTACCATCATTCCTTCAGTCACACGTCAGAATACTCCACTCTTCCCGCTAGAACATAAACTGCCACCTCCTCAATGAGGCCCATCTTGACTATTCCATTTAAAATTGCCACACCAAGGCCCTGCAGTCTTGATTTATGCCCTCACTTGCTCCACATGTTTCATAGGACTTATCACTTTCTAATTGGTTGTTGTTGTTGTTCGGCCGATAAGTCGTGTCCAATCCTTTGTGACCCCAGGGACTGCAGCACGCCAGGCTCATCTATCCTCCTCTGTCCTTATCTCCCAGAGTTTACTCAAACTCATGTCCACTGAGTTGGTGATGCTATCTAACCATCTCCTCCTCTGCCACCCACTTCTCCTTTTCCCTTCAATCTTTCCCAGCATCAGAATCTTTTCAAATGAGTCAGCTCTTCACATCAGGTGGCCAAAATATTGGAGCTTCAGCTTCAGCATCAGTCCCTCCAATGAATATTCAGGGTTGATTTCCTTTAGGATTGACTGGTTTGATCTCCTTGCAATCCAAGGGACTCTCAAGCATCTTCTCTAGCACCATAATTTGAAAGAATCAATTCTTCAGCACTTGGCCTTCTTTATGGTCCAGCTCTCACATCTGTACATGATTACCGGAAAAACCATAGCTTTGTCTACATGGACCTTTGTTGGCAAAGTAATGTCTCTGCTTTTTAATACAATATCTAGGTTTGTCATAGCACTTCCCCCAAGAAGCAAGCATCTTTTAATTTCATGGCTGCAGTCACCATCAGCAGTGATTTTGAAGCCTAAGAAAATAAAATCTGTCACTGTTTCCATTGTTTCCCCATCTATTTGCCTTGATGGGTATGGGACTGGATGCTATGATCTTAGTTTTTTGAATGCTGAGTTTTAAGCCAATTTTTTCACTCTCTTCTTTTACCCTTATCAAGAGGCTCTTTATTTCCTCTTCACTTTCTGCCATTAGAGTATCATCTGCTTTTCTGAGGTTGTTGGTATTTCCCCCAGAAATCTTGATTCCAGCTTGTGATTCATCCTGCCTGGCATTTCGCATGATGTACTCTGCATAGAATTTAAATAAGCCAGGTGACAATATGTAACATTATCATACTCCTTTTCCAATTTTGAACCAGTTATTTCATGTCTGGTTCTAACCGTTGCTTCTTGATCTGCATACAGGTTTCTCAGGAGACAGGTAAGGTGGTCTGGTATTCCCATCTCTTTAAGAATTTTCCACAGTTTTTTGTGATCCACAGAAAGTCTTCAGCATAGTCAGTGAAGCAGAAGTAGATTTTTTTTCTGGAATTTCCTTGGTTTTTTGATGATCCAATGGATGTTGGCAATTTGATCTCTGATTTCTCTGCCTTTTTAAAACCCAGCTTGCACATCTGGAAGTTCTCAGTTCACATACTGCTGAAGCTAACTTGAAGGATTTTGAGCATAACCTTACTAACAGGGGAAATGAACACAATTGTATGATAGTTTGCACATTCTTTGGCATTGCCCTTCTTTGGGATTGGAGAAAACTGACCTTTTCCAGTCCTGTGGCCACTGCTGAGTTTTCCAAATTTGCTGACATATTGAGTGCAACACTTAAACAGCATTATCTTTTTAAAAAAAATACTAATTATTTACCTATTTACCATGGATCAGTCTCTCTGTGACTCCTACTAGAAGATAAAAAGCACTAAATATATGGATTTGTACCTGTTTTTATTCACTCATGTCCTACCAGTGCCTACAGCAGTGCCTAACACACAGTTCAGTTCAGTTCAGTTCAGTCGCTCAATCATGTCTGACTCTTTGTGACCTGATGAATCACAGCATGCCAGGCCTCCCTGTCTATCACCACATACAGTAGTGTTCAATAAATATTTGTTGGATTAATTAATCCATTCCACAAATACATATAACAAAGCATATATTTTAAAATACATCTCTCCTCTAGCTAGAACTTAAGCTTCATGGAGAAGGGCAATTTGTTCATTGTTGTGCCTCCAGGGATTATAGGAATTCAATAAAATCTGTTGAATAAATGAATGAATGGATGGAAACTCACTGCTGCTGCCGATAAGTCGCTTCAGTCGTGTTGATTCTGCGCAGCCCCATAGATGGCAGCCCACCAGGCTCCCCCGTCCCTGGGATTCTCCAGGCAAGGACACTGGAGTGGGTTACATTTCCTTCTCCAATGCATGAAAATGAAAAGTGAAAGTGAAATCGCTCAGTCGTGTCCAACTCTTCGAGACACCATGGACTGCAGCCTACCAGGTTCCTCCGTCCATGGGGTTTTCCAGGCAAGAGTACTGGAGTGGGTTGCCATTGCCTTGAGTATCGTTTATTTATGTATTATTTATGACCATGATGTGCAGCTTGAAGGATTTTAGTTCTCCGACTAGGGATCGAACCCATGCCCTGCGCAATGGAAACACAAATTCTAAGATAATTTAAACAACTAACTATAAAACAATGAGATGAAGAGATATGATAGAGGTAGGAACAAAATGCCAGGGAAGCTCAGGAGTGACAGCACCGAAGGTAACTCTTTACACCTGGTCTTGAAGAAGACGTAGATGTTCATCTATTTTACATGCCAGGCAAAAGTCCTAGAAAGAAAATACACGGTGTAGGGCAATGCTTCTCAAATGTTACTTACATGTATATGAATCACCTGGGGAATCTTGCTAAAATGCACACACTAGTTTAGGGACCTTTGCATGCTAAGTCGCTTCAGTCATGTCTGACTCTTTGCAATTCTATGGACTGTATGTAGCCCTCCAGGCTCCTCTGCCCATGGGATTCTCCAGGCAAGAATACTGGGCTGCCATGCCCTCCACCAGGGAATCTTCCCAATCCAGGGATCAAACCCACATCTCTTAGGTCTCCTGCCCTGGCAGACAGGTTCTTTACCACCAGCGCCACCTGAAACCTGAGGTGAGCCCTAAGCTTTTATATTTTTAACAGGTCCCAGGTGATGTTGCGGCTGCTAGTCCTCAAACCACACATTGAATTTCAAGTGTACTCAACTCAGCACCTTTTCCCTCTTGTGTTCTTTTAGCAAACTCCAACTTTGCTCACGTATCTAATCTTCCCTTCCCCAACACTCAGAGGAAATGATCCTCGCCCCAGCCTCAAGGTTAGACTGGGATGGAGCTCAAAGCCAATGAGTATAAGGCATTCTTCCAGCTGATGAGAATGGGGACAGGAACTCAGGATGTTTAGTCTGTATTTAGGGGAAAGGTTTCTCTTTCCCTTCTGCTGTCCTTCAATAGGAAGCCTGTGCCTTGATCACAGCAGGCAGCCATCCTGTAACCTGAGTAGTAGCACCTTAAGATGAAGCCAATGCCAGGGGTATTGAGTGAAAAGAGGAAGAGAACCTGGGTCATTAGTGACATCACTTAGCTGTTGATTGTGCTGAGCCTTGAACTTACTCTGTCTCTGATCTAATAAATATCCTTATTCTTTAAGCCAGTTTGAAGTCAAAATTTCTCTTATTTGCAGCAAAAATCATCCTAATAGTTACATACCACCTTTTTTTTTTAGGGCATAAATATTTATTGAATACCTACTATGTCCCAGGTAACTTCCTAAGGAAACTAGACAGTCATAATCCCTACTCTTACAAAATTTATAGTCTCCAAGGTAAATTACTTTCAGCCCAAGTTAGTGAGATTTACAAAATTTCATTTTCTTTCTTTCTTGGCTGGAGACTGCCTCTCCTTCCCTGACTCTGCCTCTGAAATGGTTCTTATTACTTACCTGCTGCCCTGGTTCAGCCTCCCTAATCCTAAATCAGAGCTATGTCTCCTCACACTTGAAAATTGCAACAGAGCCCTCCTAGTCCTCTCAGATCCAGTCTACAAACTAGTACTCCGTGAGTCTTCCTAAAGCATCAAGTTCACGGAGCAAAACTTCCCGAGACGCTCCTTGCTTATACCAGTGATTTTTAAACTTGTTTTTATTAAAATGAGGAACAGTTCTTCAAAGGCAAAAACTTTTTTACACGAAGTCCCAACATGTAAAACAGGTAAACCAGTGTTGTGCTACGGACATAGGGAAGGGTAAGGGGCAGACGGGGTCTCACTCACCCCACCCCAGCCCACTCCCCACCCCTACTTCACCCCCCGACACACCTGACCCCTGAGGAGTTATGGAGCTTTCATTCACACTATGTCACAAAATCAAACACTTCCACTTGTCATTCTTGTACTGCCCCCATTCTTGATTCCCTTAAATCAGTCTTCCCACAACCTTTCAAACACACACACTCATTCTTAAGTCTTTGCTCAGGCTGTTTCTTGCATCAGGAATGTTGTGCGTCCACCTTTACGTAAAACTGATCCACCTCCACAAGAAACATGACAACAACAAAATACAACACTCCCAGCACCCACAGAGCAGGCACTACCAGTCAATCCCAGTCCATCATGCATCCTTCTTTTTGAGTCTTTTCCTTTGACTTCATGTCCTTTTCTATGCATCACATAGTCAAGCACTATCAACCTCCCAAAAGGCGAAAAAAAAAAGCAAAAACAATTCTAAGTCTTTTTTATCCCTTGTAATAATAGCTCTTATTCTGTCATTCTATAGACTCACATTATTTTTACTTAATTATAAAATAGATTGATCTGTATGGTTCCTCAGACTCTAAATGACTGGAGGGTACAGCCTGTACTTTCTTTTCCCCCTCAGTTTCTGTAATAGCTCAGTTCTAGCCACTTAGCAGGTGCTAAGTAAATGCACTGGAAAAAATATCCTGAACATGTTTGAAAACAAATATTCTGAATATTCTGAAACAAATATTATGAACATATTCTGAAATATACTGAACAAATATCCAGGTAATATTAATTTGTGTGATGCTGGGAAAGATTGAAGGCAGGAGGAGAAGGGGACGACAGAGGATAAGATGGTTGGATGGCATCACCAACTCGATGGACATGCATGAGTTTGAGCAAGCTCTGAGCATTGGTAATGGACAGGGAAGCCTGGTGTGGTGCAGTCCATGGGGTCCCAAAGAGTCAGACTCGTCTGAGCAACTGAACTGAACTGAAAGCACGCTTATATGATCACCATGGAGTATCAAAACACGAGGTAGCACCTCATGAGGCCTCATGAGGCAGCTGGAAGAACCACCTTAGAAATCAAGAAACCTAAGCTCCCCTCCCACGAGCACTGCTAATAACTATGTGGCTACTTTGTCTTCTAGGCCTTGGTATTTCTTACCTGTAGAAGGGACTTGATTAAATTATTTCTGAGAGGGACTCTTCGAGTTCGCTTGGAGAAACTGCACTTGGGTGACCAGATGGCCCTGTGGGAGTAGGGTCCCTTGGGAGAATATAAGGCATCCTCCATTTCTGTTTCTGCATCCTGGGTTCCCCGACTTCTGTGGCCATGTGGAAAACTCTTGACGCAGAGCGTGACTGACCAGCTTTCTTTGTGTGAACTCCTCATCAGTTCATCCCTATCCAACAGACCCTGCTGGTCAGGCAGAGTTTCCCAGTCAACTCTGTCAAAGGCTGTTCAGTTCAGTTCAGTTCAGTTCAGTCTCTCAGTCGTGTCTGACTCTTTGCGACCCCATGAATCGCAGCATGCCACACCTCCCTGTCCATCACCAACTCCCGGAGTTCACCCAGACTCACATCCATCGAGTCAGTGATGCCATCCAGCCATCTCATCCTCTGTTGTCCCCTTCTCCTCCTGCCCCCAATCCCTCCCAGCATCAAAGTCTTTTCCAATGAGTCAACTCTTCGCATCAGGTGGCCAAAGTATTGGAGTTTCAGCTTTAGCATCAGTCCTTCCAGTGAATATTCAGGATTGAATCCATATCATTGCTCTCCTTTATTGCGCTCATCTTTGCATGCAATGTTCCCTTGGTATCTTTAATTTTCTTGAAGAGATCTCTAGTCTTTCCCATTCCGTTGTTTTCCTGTATTTCTTTGCATTAATCATT
>NW_011495050.1:23056521-23059412 GCF_000754665.1 Bison bison bison | reverse complement strand
TCCATGTCCAGTTCTAATTGTTGCTTCCTGACCTGCATATAGATTTCTCAAGAGGCAGGTCAGGTGGTCTGGTATTCCCATCTCTTGAAGAATTTTCCACAGTTTATTGTGAGCCACACAGTCAAAGGCTTTGGCATAGTCAATAAAGCAGAAATAGATGTTTTTCTGGAACTCTCTTGCTTTTTCCATGATCCAGCGGATGTTGGCAATTTGATCTCTGGTTCCTCTGCCTTTTCTAAAACCAGCTTGAACATCAAGAAGTTCACGGTTCACGTATTGCTGAAGCCTGGCTTGGTTAACAGTCAAAGGCTGTTAACCTCCCGCAAATACAGCTTACATCTGATTGTCTCTGGGTTGGACAGAGCTGATTCAATCAGCTGCGACCAAGATATCAGGGTTGGTTTCCCTCGGGGACCACTCTAGCAACTTTATTGTAGGAAGAACTAGTTTTCAGAAGAGGGGGTTGCAGGCACGGCGCCAACCTAGTGCTTCACGAACACTTCTCTCTCCTTTTCTAAAATGTTTTATGTTGTTGAACCAAATATATCCAATTGTCACATAAAATATTAAGAAATGTGCATTATTATGTGTCATTTAATTCTCAGTTTTTATAGAAAATAATTTTGTATGAGAACAGCCTATATGGTCTTTATCAGTTCAGTTCAGTCACTCAGTCGTGTCTGACTCTTTGTGACCCCATGGACTGCAGCACACCAGGCCTCCCTGTCCATTACCAACTCCCGGAGTTTACTCAATCTCATGTCCGTTGTGTCGGTGATGCCATCCAGCTATCTCATCCTCTGTCATCCCCTTGTCCTCCTGCCCTCAATCTTTCCCAGCATCAGGGTCTTTTCCAATGAGTCAGTTCTTCGCATCAGGTGGCCAAAGTATTGGAGTTTCAGCTTCAGCATCAGTCCTTTCAGTGAATATTCAGGATTGAATCCATATCATTGCTCTCCTTTATTGCGCTCATCTTTGCATGCAATGTTCCCTTGGTATCTTTAATTTTCTTGAAGAGATCTCTAGTCTTTCCCATTCCGTTGTTTTCCTGTATTTCTTTGCATTAATCATTGAGGAAGGCTTTCTTATCTCTCCTTGTTATTCTTTGGAACTCCACATTCAAATGGTTATATCATTCCTTTTCTCCTTTGCCTCTAGCTTCTCTTCTTTTCTCAGCTATTTGTAAGGCTTTGTCAGATGACCATTTTGCCTTTTTGCAGTTCTTTTTCTTGGAGATGGTCTTGACCACTGCCTCCAGTACAATGTCATGAACGTCCATCCATCCATAGTTCTTCAGGCACTCTGTCTATCAGATCTAATCCCTTGAATCTATTTGTCACTTCCACTGTATAATCATAAGGGATTTGATTTAGGTCATCAATGGTCTAGTGGTGGTTTCCCCGACTTTCTTCAATTTAAGTCTGAATTTGGCAATAAGGAGTTCATGATCTGAGCCATAGTCAACTCTCGGTCCTGTTTTTGCTGACTGTATAGATTTTTTCCATCTTTGGCTGCAAAGAATATAATCAATCTGATTTCTTTGTCTATATTCACCAATAAATTCCATCTCCTCAGCTATTTGTCTTATCAGTCCTCTCTCTGTCTCTATGTATCTCATTGTGTTAGCATTTTGAATTTTCCTGGAGAAGGCAATGGCACCCCACTCCAGTACTCTTGCCTGGAGAATCCCATGGATGGAGGAGCCTGGTGGGCTGTAGTCCATGGGGTTGCAAAGAGTCAGACACAACTGAGCGACTTCACTTTAACTTTTCACTTTCATGCATTGGAGAAGGAAATGGCAACCCACTCCAGTGTTCTGGCCTGGAGAATCCCAGGGATGGGGGAGCCTGGCGGGCTGCTGTCTGTGGGGTCACACAGAGTTGGACACGACTGAAGTGACTTAGTAGTAGTAATGATTATTAATGCCTATCATCTTTCCATGTGTTTACCAGCAATACACAGATCTTCTTTGTAAAGTGTTTGTTCAAATCTTTTATCCATCCTATATTGTGTTTTTCATTTTCTTATTATTGGGTTTTGAGATATCTTTATATATTCCTGGCACAGGAGCTTTATGTGATTTTCTCCAAGTCTGTTTCTTGTCTTTTCATTTTTTTTTTTTTTTTTTTTAGGCTTTTTAAGTATCAGTCATTGTTGTTAGAAGGACCAGTAACTAAGCTTAAAGTTTGTGGAAATGTAAATCCTGTCACTTTCCTTCCTGAGAAGGAAAATGAAACACCTGATCACGATTGTTCTCCTCTTTTCATTCTTATATCCATCTTTGGAGGTGCACAATTTTTAAAATTCTAATGATATGTTGTATTTTAGGTATAATATCTTAGAAATCTTTGCCTAACTTCAGACATAAAAAATTTTTTTCCTATATTTCCTTCTGAAAGTTTTACAAATAGTATAAATGAATGTATTTTTATTTTTTTATCATGAATTTGCTGCATATCTTGAAAAGATAAAGGCAATATGTATTTGTCTAATATATGATTCGAATAATAAAAAAGAAATATGCATTATAATGAAAGCTTATATAAATACCATATTCACTTAGCAGTGACTTAATCTTTCTGCCCAATAGAAAAACATACAGGAAGTAGACCTAAAGAAGAGGGAAACTACTCAATGCAAAATATTCAATTCTTCTAAAGACATTCTGGGACCCAAAAACCTTAAACATAATACAGTATTGCTTCAGTATTAAAAAAAAAATTTTTTTAAGAGGACACCAAAGATGATAGGGTTTTATAAACTTCTAATGTGGAGCTAATTCAAGCACAGCATGCCTGGTACAGGCTCAGTCACAGCCAATAACAAAATCAACACCTGTGGGCCCTTCCCCTCTCCCTTGTGCTGGGGTCTGCCCCCCTCCCCCCCACAGC
>NW_011495050.1:23043932-23056421 GCF_000754665.1 Bison bison bison | reverse complement strand
ATCCCCACCCCTGACACACAAAAGGGCTTTCCATGAGGGATTGGAATGAGCTTACCCACACATCTCACTTACACAGAGGGACCAGAGGTTGACCCGTGAGCCCAAGGCCTTTGGCAATGGACACATTTCATGAAAAATAAACAAAAGCACCACACAATATGTGACTTTGTCTCTCAACTTATCATTTCAAAACAGGTTATAAAATCCGAGTGCTTTTTTTGTTGTAGTTCAAACAGGTTTAATTATTGGAATGCACAAATTTTTAAATACTTTAAATAAAAGTTTTAAAGCCTGAAAAAAATGGCGCAGCTGAAAATGTTAGGATGGTAAACTGTCAGGCCTGGATGATGGGACAGAGGATGCCTTAGGATGATCTCGGCAATAGCTCGTGAGGGGAGGAGCCTGGCTTTGCCCTCATACAGCCCTAGGAGTGACTATCTGTTTTTCCTGTACTAGTTTGCTAAGCCTTTTGCAAGATGCTTAATATTAATAATAATTGTTCATCGAGTGCTTTATTTTGTGCCAAGGACATGAAATGCATAATCACACTTACTCCTCACAGGAACCCTGGAAGATGGAAATTGAGCCTCTGAGAGAGTAACTTTCCCAACTGGCCAGCTTTTTAAAAGGGAGGCTGAGATACACAGCCAGACTGAAGTCTCTCTACTGCCTTCCTGTCTACCTTCTCTGACCCTTTACTTCCTCAGCTGTAGAATCATCTCCCTTAGAGAATTATAAAGTCAAAGTGCTACTCATTCAGTCATGTCTGGCTCTTTTCGACCCCATGGACTGTGGCCCACCTGGCTCCTCTGTCCACGGGATTCTCCAGGCAAGAAGACAAGAGTAGGTAGCCATTCCCTTCTCCAGAAGATCATCCCAACCCAGAAATCAAACTTGGGTTTGCTGCATTGCAGAGAGATTCTTTACTGTCCGGGCCACCAGGAAAGCCCAGAGAATTAGAGGGAGACTTCAGTTTTGTTCCATTTGTAAATGTGTGTGGAAGATAGTAATTGTTCAATAAATGTGAACTAGTAATATCACAAGTCTACACATGAAACACTGGAGTTCAGAGAGCTAAGTCACAAGGAGACCTGCCGGGCAAGGCTGGTTTCCTTGATTTTTCCAATCTGGAATGCTTTTCCTTTTTTTTTATTTTAAAGAAATGTCAATTTTAACATTCTCCACAGTGCAAAATACATACAGAACATAAAACCACCCAAAATTCCATTATATACGCACATAGCTTTTTGTGCATTTTCTGCTTCTGTTTTCCCATGTGTTGTTTTTACATGGTTAGAGTTGTATATTCTGCTTTTTTCACTTAACATTGTCATAAATACTATGAATAAGTCATAAGTAGTATGAATACTATGCTACTTACAATGTGTGCTATTTACAAATAGATGGAACATTTTTCTCTCACCCTCACTATCGTGAGGGCTTTCCAGGTGGCACTAATGGTAAAGATATTGCCTGCCAATGCAGGAGACATAAGAGACATAGGTTCAATCCCTGGGTCGGGAAGATCCCCTAGAGGAGGACACGGCAACCCACCCCAATATTCTTGCATGGAGAATCCCATGGACAGAGCCTGGCGGGCTGCAGTCCACAGGGTCACACAGAGTCCGACACGACTAAAGCGACTTAGCACTCACAACTATGCTTCCTCTAAGCATAACTAAGCTTCCTCTAAGCACAACTAAGCTTCCTCTCCTTCTCCATCCATGCAGCATTACTTCACATTTTTAGTTCCTCAGTGGCTTTACAGAAATATGCTTAGAGATTACATAGGTTTAAGAGAGAGGAGGAGAAAGGGAGAAAAAAGGAGAGGGGAAGATACGGTTGGTGGGAGGCCCTGCCATGCCCTCCTCCACTGCACATCACGCCCTCCTCCGCCCATCCGGCAGCTCAGCAGGAGCAGCGGGGGTCCCCAGGCTGAAATTCCATTCCCAGGTAGCTCACAGGGCAGATCTGGCCACGGCTGGGCCGTGTGGGCTGTGCCCACCTGCTCCCTCCCTGCAGCCTCATTCCACGCCGGCTCCCCCGGGATGCCTGAAGCCGCCGAGGCCGGGGATGGAGGCAGCTGGGGCGAGCAGGGCAGCTTTAGGCCTTCTCAGAGAGCTTCTCAGTTGTCTGAAATCCTCAAGCTTTTCAAAGAAGGGCTGATCCCTACAGAGAAATGTGAAACTGCTGTGAGGCAAATAAATCATTAATAGGCAAGCTGGGAAAGAATGGGCAATAAAGAGGACAAGGGGTCAGCCTTAGGCCTTCTCAAAAGGACTGACTTCACACGTGGGCTCCACTTCCTGGTTCCAGTCACCCTCCTACTTGGGGGATGAGTTCTGCTCCTCCAGGGAAGCTCCAAGGGAGCTCCTCCAAGGGAGTGCCAGGAAAACTCCTGAGCCCTCCCGCCCAGCTGAGCCCTCTCTGCTTCTTAAAACTCTCCTCGCTTGTCTTCCCTGACGTCATCCTCTCTGGGGCTTTCTCCTCCTCCACCTCACCCTCCGTCAGCAGTTTCTCTTCTACTTGACCTCTAGGCATCACTTGGGGGATGGCACTAAGCCCTGTCCTCTTATTGGGCTTTCCTTCTTCCTAGGTGACCTCATTCATTTGCATGATTTGAAATATCTACATCCTACTGTGCTGTGCCGTACTTAGTCACTCAGTTGTGTCCCACTCTTTGTGACCCCATGGACTGTAGCCCGCCAGGCTCCTCTGTCCATCCAGATTCTCCAGGCCAGAATACTGGAGTTTGGGTTGCCATGCCCTTCTCCAGGGGATCTTCCCAACCCAGGGATCGAATCTAGTTCTCTGGCATTGCAGGTGGATTCATTACTGTCTGAGCCACCAGGGAAGCCCATGTCTTGGTGACTCCTACATTTTTATCTCCAGTTCAGATCTCTTTTCTGAGCTCTATACCAATACATCCAATACTCCGAACATACAAATCTTAAATTTGGATGACTCAGAAAGGTTCTGTAACTGAACAGGTCCAAAATGTAACTCCCTCAAATTGTCCCCTCATCCAGCATTCCTGTCTCGGTAATTCTCAGTCACTCCCATCTGCTCAGCAGTTTATCACCCCTGAGACCTACGAGTTATATCCCCGACTCCTGCGTCTTCTCTCACCAGCCCCATTCTAGTTTAACGCAAACCCCTCTCAATTCCTCCTCTATAATATTTCTTGCATCCTCCCACTGTCAACATCCTCGTCCAAGCCTTCACTTCCGATAACCAGCTAGCTAATCCCCTGAGCTTTCCATATGGCAACAGGGGGATCATTTAAAAACACGATAAATGGGATTGTGTCACTATCCTACACAAAACACCTCATGACTTCCTGATGCACTTTAACTGCCAATATATCAGAAACTGTGCAAAGAACCTTTCATTATATTATCTCAATGAATCCTCACAACCTGGCGATTACTGTCCTGTTTAACAAATAAGGAAACTGAAGCTTGGAGAGATGAAGTAATTTGCCCAAAATAATGGAACTAGAATGAAGTAGAATTAGGATTTGAACTCAGTCTGAACCCCAAACCTAGGCTCTTCAATTACTGCTGTTTGGCCTTTCAACTGGTCTAAAATTTCTAATTCACCTAACAGGTTCTACGGGACCAAGACTCTATCCAGGGTTATGTCCTTCATCTCCATTGCTCCTGTTTTCTAGCTACAATATCCTTCTTTCAGTGACTCTAGAACCCTACGCACTTTGCTGTCTCACGGCATTTGCATATACAGTTTACTCTGTCAGTAACACTTTTCCCGATGTGTGGACTACTGTTCTAGATCCTTCAGGACTCAACTTTATTGTCATTTTCTCGCCAAGATAACTTGTCCAAATTCCTTACCTAAATTATTCTCCTTCCACTTTCTGAACAGAAGACGCAAGTTCGATCTCTGGTCTGGGAAGATTCCTCATACCATGGAGCGACTAAGCCTGTGAGCTGCAACTCCCGAGGCCACCTGGCTAGAGCCAGTGCCCTGCATCAAGAGAAGCCACCACCACAAGAATTCTGGGCACCACAACTAGAGACACCCAGCATGTAGCAATAAGATCCAGTGCAGCCAAAAATTAATAATAAATAAAATTTTAAATAAAATAATTTTCTTACATTATGCTTTCTCACTTCATCCGTTCTTTCTTCTTTGTATCACTTACAAAAATTAATTATAGGTGTATACATAAAGTTGTTCAATTTTAACTCTCCCATAAACATAAGCTCCATGAAAGCAGAAACCATGACCACTTTTTTCATCACTGTATCCCCAGAGACTAGATCGTGGTTGGATGCTAAATTAATATTGTTAAGTAAATAAATTTATCTTTATGGAATAAATAATACAAGCACATTAATAAGAAGAATACTACATTCCCCAGTAGATAGAAAGGTAAATGATACCAACAGACAATTAACAAAATTGGAATAAAATAAATAAAAAGGGGATGTTCTATATTATTAATAGCCAGGTAAGTTGAAACAGAAATGAGATATACTTTTTAATTTATTTCAATAGTCACAATGAAAAATAAAACTTCTTAATGTTGATGATGAACTGACCCTTTAATGTTTTGATGGTGAAAGTGTCAATGGGTTAAAAAAAAAAGAAAATCTTATCAAAAATTTGACCTGTATGAAGAATCTTAAAATATTTATATTCTTTATAATATAATTCTACTTCAGGAATTCTATTGTAAGAAAATAAGATTAAGACAGAAATTGCTTTTGTATAATTATTTATAATAGTGAAAAACAAGGTAGATCAAATGTCTTACAATAAACATTAGTATATCCACCACATTGTATGCAGCCTTTAAAATTATTTTTACTACAACTTCATAATAGCATAGAGAAATGGCTTGGCTATGACCTTGAATACATTGAGTGAAAACGTGTAATCCCTTATATTATATATGCCTAGACATGAAGCAACATCAAATATTACACAATCCCAAAACATCCTATTGAAAAATTAAAAAAAACAATTGACCTTTTATGGGAAGGGAGCATGAAACTGGAATATGCAAGCTTTTAGCGATGAAGGTGAAATATTTATCTTCTCCAAATACATGACTTATTCAGTTCAGTTCAGTCGCTTAGTCGTGTCTGACTCTTTGCAACCCCATGAACCACAGCAAGCCGGACTTCCCTGTCCATCACCAACTCCCAGAGTCCACCCAAACCCATGTTCATCGAGTCAATGATGCCATCCAACCATCTCATCCTCTGTTGTCCCCTTCTCCTCTGCCCTCAATCTTTCCAGGCATTAGGGTCTTTTCCAATAAGGCAGCTCTTCCCATCAGGTGGCCAAAGTATTGGAGTTTCAGCTTTAGCATCAGTCCTTCCAAAGAACACCCAGGACTGATCTCCTTTAGGATGGACTGGTTGGATCTCCTTGCAGTCCAAGGGACTCTCAAGAGTCTTCTCCAACACTACAGTTCAAAAGCATCAATTCTTCGGAACTCAGCTTTCCTCACCGTCCAACTCTCACATCTATTCATGACCACTGGAAAAACCATAGCCTTGACTAGACGGACCTTTGTTGGCAAAGTAATGTCTCTGCTTTTGAATATGCTATCTAGGTTGGTCATAACTTTCCTTCCAAGCCGTAAGCGTCATTTAATTTCATTGCTGTAATCACCATCTGCAGTGATTTTGGAGCCCAAAAAAATAAAGTCTGACACTGTTCCCACTGTTTCCCCATCTATTTCCCATGAAGTAATGGGACTGGATGCCATGATCTTAGTTTTCTGAATGTTGAGCTTTAAGCCAACTTTTTCACTCTCCTCTTTCACTTTCATCAAGAGGCTTTTGAGTTCCTCTTCACTTTCTGCCATAAGGGTGGTGTCATCTGCATATCTGAGGTTATTGATATTTCTCCCGGCAATCTTGATTCCAGTTTGTGCTTCCTCCAGCCCAGCATTTCTCATGATGTACTCTGCATATAAGTTAAATAAGCAGGGTGACAATATACAGCCTTGATGGACTCCTTTTCCTACTTGGAACCAGTCTGTTATTCCATGTCCAGTTCTAACTGTTGCTTCCTGATCTGCATACAGGTTTCTCAAGAGGCAGGTCAGGTGGTCTGGTATGCCCATTTCTTTCAGAATTTTCCAGAGTTTGTTGTGATCCACACAGTCAAAGGCTTTGGCATAGTCAATAAAGCAGAAATAGATGTTTTTCTGGAACTCTCTTGCTTTTTCCATGATCCAGAAGATGTTGGCAATTTGATCTCTGGTTCCCCTCCCTTTTCTAAAACCAGCTTGACCATCTGGAAATTCACAGTTCACATATTGCTGAAGCCTGGCTTGGAGAATTTTAAGCATTACTTTACTAGCGTGTGAGATGAGTGCAATTGTGCGGTAGTTTGAGCATTCTTTGGCATTGCCTTTCATTAATTTAGCTTAAATACATATCCAGGGATTTCCCTGGTGGTCCAGTGGCTATGACTCCACTTTCCCAACATAGGGGGCCCAGGTTTGATCCCTGGTCAAGGAAATAGATCCCACATGCCGAAACTAAGAGTTCACATGCCACAGCTAAAGATCCCATGTGCCACAATTAAGACCTGGAGTAGCCAAAATTAAAAAATAAATAAAATACAAGGACTTCCCTGGTGGTCCAGTGGTTAAGAATTAGCCTTCCAATGCAGGGGACACGGGTTCGATTCCTGGTTGGGGAACTAAGATCCTATATGCTAAAGGGCAGCTAAGCCCTTGTGAGGCAACTACAGAGCCACAGCTAGAGAGAAGCCTGTGTACCTAGAGAAGACTGCATAATGCAGCGAAGATTCTGAGTGTTGCAACTAAGACCTGATGCAGCCATTTAAATATAAATAATAAATATTTTTAAAATAAAATACATATCCCAAATCACATGTATCGAAAATACACTGCTAAAATTTTTTTCCATTCTCACATTTCATGGAAAAATTTTATTCACACTCCTCAGGGAATTGATACGTGTCTTCATATGTGTCTTCATCATCTCTAAAGAGATACCTACCAATTTTTCAGGCCTTCACGTCTTTCTAAACTGTTTGCAGCAATGATATTTTCCTGAAAAAAGAAAGAAATTGCCATTACAGAAAGTTTTAAACATAAGCAGAAGTATATAGAAATCTCAACAATTAACAACTCATGGCCAATGTTTTGTTTCTATTCCCCCATGCCAGACATCACATCATTTTATCCAAAAATATTCCAATATGTATCCCTATGATAAAGGCCTTTGAAAAATACAACTCCAGCACCATTGCCTTCACCATTGCCATTGCCTTCTCCGAGCTAATTTCCTGGCACTCATCAATAGTGACCAACAAGGTTTGTATGTGTGCGTCACTGAGTCTTTTCTTATCTTATTTATGACATCCATGCTTTTTATTCCATGTAGGCTTCTGGCTCTCGAAATTGTATTGCAAGGCAAAATGAATTGTAAAATATTAGGACAGTGGAGTTGTTTTTCAGTGGGTATGTATATGAGCGGAGAAGGCAATGGCACCCCACTCCAGTACTCTTGCCTGGAAAATCCCATGGGCAGAGGAGCCTGGTAGGCTGCAGTCCATGGGGTCGCTAAGAGTCCGGCATGACTGAGTGACTTCACTTTCACTTTTCACTTTCATGCATTGGAGAAGGAAATGGCAACCCACCCCAATGTTCTTGCCTGGAGAATCCCAGGGACAGAGGAGCCTAGTGGGCTGCCATCTATGGGGTCACACAGAGTCGGACACGACTAAAGTGATTTCACAGCAGCAGCAGCATGTATATGAGAGTGAAAGAGGAGAGTGAAAAAGCTGGCTCAAAGCTCAACATTAAAAAACTAAGATCATGGCATCTAGTCCCATCACTTCATGGAAAATAGAAGGGAAAAAGTAGAAGCAGTGACAGATTTTCTTTTCTTGGGCTCCAAAATCACTGCCGATGATGACTGGAGCCATGAAATTAAAAGATGCTTGCACCTTGGAAGGAAAGCTATGACAAATCTAGACAGTGTATTAAAAAGCAGAGACATCACTTTGCCAACAAAAGTCCATTTTGTCAAAGCTATATGATCTTTCCAGTAGTCTTATATGGATGTGAGAGATGGACCATGAAGAAATCTGAGTGCCAAAGAATTGATGCTTTCAACTTTTGGCCCTGGAGAAGGCTCTTGAGAGTCCCTTGGACAGCAGAGATCAAACCAGTCAATCTTAAAGGAAACCAACTCTGAATATTCATTGAAAGGACTAATGCTGAAGCTGAAGCTCCAATACTTTGGCCTGATGTGAAGAGCCAACTCATTGGAAAAGACCCTGACTCTGGGAAAAATTGCAGGCAAAAGGAGAAGGGGGTGACAGAGGACGAGATGGTTAGATAGCATCACTGACTCAACGGACATGAATTTGAGCAAACTCCAGGAGATAGTGAAGGACAAGGGAGCCTGGCGTGCTGCAGTCCACGGGGTTGCAAAGAGTCGGACACGACTTGGTGAATGAACAACAACAACAAAGTGTATTTTATTGATAGATGATGTTGAATTATTCTTTGTTCACTTGATTTTCTTTTGATAGAGTCCTTGTAGCATGCAATTCACCACTGTGCAATCCAGTGTTTTTCAGAATATTCACAGTTGTAGAACATTTTCATTAGCTCAAAGACAAATCCCATAGTCTTTAATCGTCACGCCCCTCTCTCTATGTCCCTACCCCATCCCCCAACTTTAAGCAACCACTAATCTACTTTCCGGAGAAGGCAATGGCAACCCACTCCAGTACTCTTGCCTGGAAAATGGATGGAAGGGCCTGGTAGGCTGCAGTCCATGGGGTTGCTAGGAGTCGGACACAACTGAGCAACTTCATTTTCACTTTTCACTTTCACGCATTGGAGAAGGAAATGGCAACTCACTCCAGTGTTCTTGCCTGGAGAATCCCAGGGACGGAGAGCCTAGTGGGCTGCCGTCTATGGGGTTGCACAGAGTGGGATACGACTGAATCGACTTAGCAGCAGCAATCTACTTTCTGTTCTATGGATATTTGTGTTCTGGACTTTCATACAAATGTAACCATGTTGTATGTGGTCCTTTGTGACTGGCATCTTTCACTTAACATAATGGTTTCAAGACTCATCCATGCTATAGAACATATAGAATATAGAAATATAGAATTTCTTTACGGTTGAGTAATATTCTATGTGGTTATACAGCATTTCATTTATTCACTCATCAGTTGATAGACATTTGGGTTGTTTCCACCTGTAGGCTACTATGAATCATGCTTCTATAGACATTCATGTACAGCTTTCTGTGTGGACATATGTTTTCATTTTGCTTGAGTATATATCTAATTGTAGAATTGCTGGATCACATGGAAACTCAGTGTTTAATTGTTTGAGGAACTGTCAGACTGTTTTACAAAGCAGCCATACTGTTTTACATTTCCATTAGCAGTGTATGAAGATTCCAACTTCTCCATGTCCTCACTAACAGTTGCTGTTATCTGACTGTTTTATTCTAGCAAATCTGGTGAATGTGAAGTGATATCTCACTGTGTCTTTGATTTGCTTTTCCCTGGTGACTGATCATACTAAACACCTTTTCCTGTGTTTATCAGCCACTTGTATATCTTCCTCGGAAGATATCTTCAATGGGAGAATGTTTATTCAGATCCTTTGCCAATTTTAATTGGGTTATTTGCTTTTCTATTGTTGAGTTTTAGGATAGTAGATTTAAGAAAAAAAAAAATTTATTTGGCTGCACCGGGCCTTAGTTGCTTCATGTGGGACCTAGTTCCCTGCCCAGGGATCCAACTCAGGCCCCCAGCATTGTGGATGTAAGTTCCAGGATAGCTGATCTTTAAAATACACCATGTAGATGTATATTTGCAATATTCTTTAATATAGCCACTTATGCTTTTTAGAAGTGACCTAGAAAAGGCTTACTTATAAACATAACCAGCACTTACAATTGTGTGGTTATGACCTCAGTGTATTAGGGTTCTCCAGAGAAACAGAATCAATAGATATAAAAGGAGATTTATTATAAAGAATTAACTCACATGACTATGGAGACTGAAAAATCCTACCATCTGTAAGCTGGAGACCCAGAAAAGTCGGTGATGTAATTTGGTCAAAAGTCAGAAGGCCTGAGTACCAGGGGAGCTCAATCCTAATCTGAGGGCAGGAGAAGAGTTGTCCACAAGGTGATGAGTTGTCCCAATTCAGCAGAGTGGGGGATGGGGGTGACAGGGCTGCGGTGGAAATTCTGTCTACCTCCACTTTTTGTTCTGTTCAGGTCCTCACCTCAATGGAATCGATGGTGCCCACTACGTTGGGGAGGGCAGTCTGCTTTTGAGTCCCCTGATTCCAACACAATCTCCTCCAGAAACATGCTCACAGACACACACAGAAACATTGCTTAATCCCAGCACCCCGTGGTCAGTCAAATTACCATATAAAATCAGCCATCACACTCAAGAAACAATTATTGACTCGGTATTAAGTTTCTTAATTAACTTGTAAAGATTCCAGCAAGTGATCGCAAGAAACATGGAAAAATGGAAAACTAGAACTGACTGCAGCTTCTTAAACTAAAATATCTTCCTGAACAACATATTGTTATTCAAAACAAATTAATCAACTTTCTATCATATGATAAACTTTATAAAGACTTGAACACATGGTGATTCTTTTCTGAAGAATTCTTTTCAGGAAACCTTGTCTTTCATTGGATGTAGCACAGGATTTACAACTGTCTTTTTAAATGATATCCTATCCCCCACGAGGCCAGCATTATTGGATGATTAATCATTAATCCCCCTCAGTTGCTGCAGGGTTGTAGGAGATAGCAATATTAAATGATATTACACAGGAAGTGTTCCTGAAATCTGTGTTCTGCTTGTGAGGGTGTCCTTCTTTAGCTCAGACTCCAGAGGAAATGAGTCTCTCCACATATTTAAAACGTCCTCCCCTTGGTTACAGTGGCCAAGAGAAAACTGACTGGACAGAGAGATCGCAGCCCCAGGGAGACCACAGGTGCATAGCCTCCTGGGGAGAGCTTAGCAGCCAGCCAGTGCACTCAGCAAGGGAAGCAGAGAGCTGAAGAGCTGCAGGAGAAGCAGGGACAGGAGAACGGCCAAATCCCAGGGCTCGGGAAAGCCCCTGGAATGGGCTGCTGAGTGAGGGTCCTTTGAAAGTGAGCCATAGTAAAGTGGTTTTTGTTGTTCAGTTGTTCAGTCGTATCCTACTCTGTGCGACCCCATATACTGCAGCACAACAGGCTTCCCTGTCCTTCACCATCTTCCGGAGTTTGCTCAAACTCATGTCCACTGAGTCAGTGATGCCATCCAACCATTTCATCCTCTGTCATCCCCTTCTTCTCCTGCCTTCAATCTTTCCCAGCATCAGGGCCTTTCCCAATGACTTGGTTCTTCCCATCAAGTGGCCAAAGTATTGGAGCTTCAGCTTCAGCATCATCCTTCCAATAAATATTCAGGACTGATTTCCTTTAGGATGGACTGGTTGGATCTCCTTGCGATCCAAGGGACTCTCAGGAGTCTTCCCCAACACCATTGTTCAAAAGCATCAAATTTTTCAGCACTCAACATTCTTTATGATTCAACTCTCACATCCATACATGACTACTGAAGAGACCACAGCTTTAACTATATGGATCTTTGTCAGCAAAGTGATGTCTCCACTTTTTAATATGCTGTCTAGGTTTGTTAACAGCTTTTCTTCCAAGGAGCAAGTGTCTTTCACTTTTTTTAGACAGATATACATTCCATAGGATGAATGCAATGGCTCTCAGAAGGTGAGAGCAGGCCCCAGAGTGTGGGGTTTTTAGTTTTTATGGGATGGATTATTAAAGAAATGGGAATACCAGACCAACTTACCTGCCTCCGGAGAAACCTGTATGCAGGTCAAGAAACAACAGTTAGAACTGGACATGGAACAATGGACTGGTTTAAACTTGGGAAAGGAGTATGTCAAGGCTGTATATTGTCACCCTGCTTATTTAATTTATATAAGATTTATAATTTATTTATATATTTATTTATATGCAGAGTATATTTAATTTATATGCAGAGTATATCAAGCAAAATGCCAGGCTGGATGAAGCACAAGCTAAAATAAAGATTGCCAGGAGAAATATCAATAACCTCAGATATGCAGATGACACCACACTTAATAGCAGACAGTGAAGAGGAAATAAAGAGCTTCTTGATGAAGGTGAAAGAGGAGACTGAAAAAGCTGGCTTAAAACTCAACATTCAAAAAACTAAGATAATGGCATCCGGTCTCATCACTTCATGGAAAATAGATGGGGAAACAATGGAAACAGTGACAAACTTTATTTTCTTGGGCTCCAAAATTACTGCAGATAGTGACCACAGCCATGAAATTAAAAGACCTTTGAAATAAAAAGCTCCTTGGAAGGAAAATTATAACAAACCTAGACAGCATATTAAAAAGCAGAGATATCACTTTGCTGACAAAGGTCCATCTAGTCA
>NW_011495050.1:23041328-23043832 GCF_000754665.1 Bison bison bison | reverse complement strand
GCCAGTCAATCCTAAAGGAAATCAATCCTGAATATTCATTGGAAGGACTGATGCTGAAGCTGAAGTTCCAATACTTTGGCCACCTGATGGGAAGAGCCAAGTCATTGGGAAAGACCCTGATGCTGGGAAAGTTTGAAGGCAGGAGGAGAAGGGTATGACCAAGGATAACATGGTCAGATAGCATCACAGACACAATGGACATGAGTTTGAGCAAACTCCAGAAGATAGTGAAGGACAGGGAAACCTGCAGTCCATGGGGTCTCAAAGAGTCAGACACAACTGAGCCACTGAAGGACAACAGCAATTTCATACTTACCAGGAACATTGCAACTTTGTAAAGGAACTCTATTTTAGAGGATGGGAGGGGCTTTCCAGGAATTGGGCCACTGCCCACTTCTGGCCTTCTATGGTCAGCCTCAGAACTGTCATGGGGCTGGTGGGTGTGTCCTTTAGCATATGCTAATGTATTATAATGAGCATATAGTGAGGCTCAAAGCCTGCTGGAAGTCGAATCTTCCACCATCTTGGGCCATGTTGGTTCTAACCAGTTTTTGTCCATATCCTGTTTTTCTCAACAGCTGTGTCCCCCTCTTCTTTCTTTTGACAATTGTGCCTTTTCCTCTTCCTGTTTCAGAAATATGACCAGGCTCCTGAAAATGCCCACACACAGCAAGGCAGCAGGTCACCAGCAGTTCTGCAGACTGCAGAAGGAAGAACACACTGGAGAAAGTTAGGACTCATTATTTCTGAGGAAGAACGAGGGACTGGAGTTAGATGACACTGTTCAACCTTGTGTAGCTCGTTGCATATAATCTTGTAAGTAAACTCCAATTCTCTTTACCAAGAGTGGGTTTGCAGAAACAGAGTTATAGAAAACAAACTTATGGTTACCAGGGGGTAAGGGGGGATGGATTAATTGAGAGACGGTATTGATACACAAACTAGATAAATAAGGACCCACTGTACAACACAAGGAACTTTACCCAATGCTCTATAAAGACCTATATGGGAAAAGAATCTAAAAGAGAGTGCATATGTAGAACTGACTCACTTTGCTGTACGTCTGAAACTAACACAACATTGTAAATCAACTATATTCTAATGAAATTAAAAAAAAAAAAGAGTGGGTTTAGGCCTTCTCAACAAATTATTTTGTTGTCATCCTGAAGTTCTAAGTTAAAGAAGCTCTCCCTAAGTACAGACACATTAGGTGGACTACAACGAATAGTTAGGTCAAAATTCTGCCCTTGGATACGATCAATAATATATATCAATAACATGTCACCTCCGTTACAAAATGACTAAGGCTGCTATAAGGGTATATTAATTACTCATAGAAAATATTCTTAAAGTAAATATACCAAAACATTGGTTTCAGTATATTTTGAGTGTTGATCTTATAAGAGTATTTATCCTACTTTTCCACCTTTTCCACATTATGTTCAAAGGGAATGTATTTTTTTTAAACATCATTTCTTTTGTGATGCTTATTTTTATTTATGTATTTATTTGGCTGCACAGGCCTTAGCTGTGGCACGTGGGATCTTCAGCTGTGGTACGTGAACACTTAGTTGCAGCACGTGGGATGTAGTTCGACCAGGGATGGAGCCTGGGCCCCCTGCACTGGGAGCATGGAATCTTAACTTCCTGACCACCAGGGAAGTCCCAAAGGGCATGTATTTTTAAATGAAAGTGAATAAAATAAAAAATGAAGATGAAGTTTAAACCTAAATGACTCATACTCCTTATAGTTTATTGCTGTGCTATCTAACCTGGAAATATTAACCAAAAAATTACTCCTAGTCCAAAAAGATGAGTTATAAAAACATTAGTTAAGAATTTGCCCATATAACATCATATTTGTTGACGTTCTAGAGACAGTGAAAAGTGAAAGTGTTAGTTGCTCAGTCGTGTCCAACTCTTTGGGACCACATGGACTGTAGCCCGCCAGGCTCCTCCCCTTGCCATGGGATTCCGCAGGCAAGAATACTGGAGTGGGTAGCCATTCTCTTCTTCAGGGGATCTTCCCTACCCAGGGATTGAACCCAGATCTCCCACATTGAGGGCTGATCCTTTACCATCTGAGCCACCAGTGAATACTTTAGAGAACTGAGCCCTTTCCTCCCTTCTGAGTTTAAAATGCAGAGACTGAGTGATAGACATGAGAGTTAGTTGAAGATCAAAACTTTTGTCTTGATCACTAGTAAGGCTGGATTAGAGAACGTGGCTTTACATGTGTGACCACAGTGCACTTAGAAAGAAAGTGAAAGTGAAGTCCCTCAGTCGTGTCCGACTCTTTGCGACCCCAGGGACAGTAGCCTACCAGGCTCCACCATCCATGGGATTTTCCAGGCAAGAATACTGGAGTGGGCTGCCATTTCCTTCTCCAGTGGACCTTCCCAACCCAGGGATTGAACCCAGGTCTCCTGCATTGCAGACAGACTTATTACCGTCTGAGCCAGCCGGGAAGCCCAACCCCATGGGCTGTAGCCTGCTAGTCTCCT
>NW_011495050.1:23028610-23041228 GCF_000754665.1 Bison bison bison | reverse complement strand
CCTAGGAATTGAACCCATATCTCCAGTGTCTCCTGCATTGCAGACAGACTTATTACCGTCTGAGCCAGCCGGGAAGCCCAACCCCATGGGCTGTAGCCTGCTAGTCTCCTCTGTCCATGGGGGAGTCTCTAGGCAAGAATACTGGAGTGGGTTGCCAGTTCCTTCTCCAGGGGATCTTCCTGACCCAGGAATTGAACCCGGGTCTCCTGCATTGCAGGCAGATTCTTTACCAACTGAACTATGAGGGAAGCTGGACTTACAGATTGCCCCCAAATTAAACTTACCTGCCTGGTCACAGGAAGGGCTGGAAAACCAAAGGCTGTCCTGACAAGGATGGATGGTGCCCTGCAACTGTACTACATGGATAGCAGACCAGAGGACGTGCTCTCGGCAGATGGCTGGGCCAAGGGGATAGTGAAATCCCAAAGGGCTGAGCCATGCAGGCCCAGTTCTTATGCCCAAACAAACCAAATGTAGAGGGCTAGAGAGAGCCCAGGAATGTTACTTTAAGGAAAGCCTTCTATATGGAACTATGAGACCACGGGAAAAGAAAAATCCCAAACCACCTGTGACTTGACAAATGGTAAAAACTTCATTCAGATAACTAAGGCTATGTGAGCCTAAGAAACAGTTTTGACTGTTTCCTAAACTAATAAAAATTTTGGTGTCAAGTCAATGCAAAAACACACAGAAACAGAAACAAAAAGTCATTGAACAGAAGCAGCTCTTGTATTTTGAAAACAAATAAGAGCTTTCTTTTTCACACATGCAATAGTAGGGATGTCCCTGGCAGTCCAGTTCGCATGAATTCTATCCCTGCTAGGGGAACTAAGATCCCACAAGGAAAAAAATAAAATATATAACAGTATATGTAGTTGTCTTATACTTCTTTCATATTCCACAAATGAAGTGTCTTACCCATTAAAATTAGAAGAAACATTGCCATGCCTAATAGAATTCTTGCTCCGTTCCCTAAAGACTACTCAGCCAGACACAAAGACATAAAAACGTCCTGAAAAGAGAGTAAAGAAACTGTTGTTTGTTTTTAAAAAGCTAATCCAGTGTTAAAACTAGTAAGGAAAGCCCATCCTCTTAGCTGGAGTTGCACAACCTTCAATGAAGAGTCCCTGGAGAGTCATAACCAGGTATGTTGATTCAACACCCACACTTGCTGTGCAAGACTCCTGGCCTTCATCCAGGCTCCCTGGGACAAGGTGTCCACATGCATCTGAGTGCCGCGAAGGAAATACCGGGAAGGAGCTTTTCACGCAGGGATTTCAGCATTCAAGCCCCTTGCACCACATTTGCCCACTCAGGCATTAAGCTAAATCCCTTTCCACACCACAGTGCGACTCAATCTGAGGAAAAGAGTTTTCCACATCAGCCACAAACAAATATCTCTGCTTAGGAGCAAACAGAAGTCCAAGAATGAGAACAGCGTCCTCCACGGTCATCGCCGTTGGCAGCTACAGGCTGTCAGCCCGGGCCTCTCTTCACTGAAAGACCTTGAGTCTCTTCCAGTCTCTCCATCCTTAGCTCAAAAATACTGAGGCTGGATTCATCAGGCTGGGAACTGTGTTGAAATTCTATGATTCTTGTTTCTTTCTATCCAAATATTCTAATGGAAATCCAGTAGATTAAGGTGAAAACTATGTCAGTGATAGATTGCTCTGTTATACAAATTCAAAAAAGTATGCTTGTAAGATAGGCTGCCTGGAGAAGGAAATCCACTCTAGTATTCTTGCCTGGAAAATCCCATGGATGGAGGAGCCTGGCAGGCTACAGTTGAGCTAAGAGTCGGACACGACTGAGCGACTAACACACACACAAGATAGGCTTGTGTGTATGACTGTATACGCACACACAGAGGAAGGAGCTTGAATTATTTCAACTGTTTGTTCACACAGGCCCAAATTACTCAACCTTGCACTTTGTTCTGCTGCCATTGACATGTTAATTGTACCAGGTTGTTTTTAGTTCTTTCAAACTGTCCTCATCTCTCTTTAACTGGAGTAGATTTCTGAACACGGGTCCTCAAAACAGGATGTTTGAGCCAGCACTGCTTGCTCCGGGGCATGTAAGAGCTAAAGGTACTGATACACTAAGTATGTGCCTGAAAGATGGATGTGTGACACGGGACAATATAGTGGTTGACTGAAGGGAAAAGTGCTGAAAAATTGAATACCCACAAGTCTTTCATTAAACAGAATCACATTTTGTGTGTTGTAGGACAATTCCCTAGTCAGGACTACATTTTTAAAAGAACATTGGACTTAGGTCTCGATTTATTTCTGTCACTTACTGTGTAACTTTAGGCAAAGTCCTTAAGCCCTCTTTCTCAGTTTTAGTTTCTCCTCGGAATAGTGTAGATAAAACACCCATCTCAAAGGGGGGATGTGAGCATTGAGCAAGAGACTGTATGCAAAAGTGCCTGACATATTATTTAATATACTCAAAAGTTAACTGGATATTAAAATAATCATTTTATCATTGGAGAAATTTTTTGAAATGCAAATAATAATCATCACTGACTCTGTGTGTGTATATAATTTTAAAAACTGAATCTTATTTTAAAATGTCCCCAGGTAGGATATATTCATCATTCCGTCATATGGGGCAGAAAACATCCCCGCCCCCCACACACACACATACATATACACATTCAGTTCTTCTCCAATGAGCAGTACTCCCCCACTCCCAATGCCCCGGTGATATCTCATACTGCCTTTTCCAGTGACAGAAATCAAGGATTATAGGGGCTCTTTTACTCCTTTTCCAGAAACCATTTAAAGTAGAAGACAATTCTTCCTGTTTCAAAAACCTACAAAGGAGCAGCCGACTCAACATCTCCTGCTAGAAGTTCTACAGAGCCTTCATTCACTGTTTCAAATATACTTTTTATTTCTCTGCTGTGGCACAAGCCTGCACAAGCTCCAGAGGGCAAGCTTCCCCCAGATAAACAGCTTCCGGCCTCGAGCTGGACATATAGAGAAAGATGCAAAAAAACTTAAAGAGGAAACAGGGAACACGCTGCAGGTGTAGAGTCAGTCTCCATAACTGAGGTTCAGTTTCTCATTCTGTCATCATCAGTTCAGTCACTCAGTCATGTCCAACTCTTTGTAACCCCATGGACTGCAGCATGCGAGGCTTCTCTGTCCTTCACCAACTCCTGGAGCTTGCTTAAACTCAATGTTCACTGAGTCAGTGATGCCATCCAACCATCTCATTCTGTACCATAAGTATAATTGCCTTCCCTGCCTACTCTGGTTTTTGGGAGGACCAGATGACTATGAGTGGCAGCTAAGCATTATCCAAATGGAATGACAATTATTAACTATCATACATGTGACAAATATGAACTGAGATCACTGTCCTAGGCACAGAGGATTCAGCACTAAATCTGCTCCCCAGCCAGCTTCCTGTGTGCGCGCTAAGTCACTTTAGTCGTGTTTGACTCTTTGCGATCCTATGGACTATAGCCCCACCAGGCAAGAATACTGGAATGGGTTGCCATGCCCTCCTCCAGGGGATCTTCCTGATCCAGGGATGGAACCGTATCTCTTATGTCTCCTGCATTAGCAGGGTGGGTTCTTTACCACTAGTGCCACCTTCGAAGCCCAGCTTCCTCAGTAATTATAAAATAATTTCAGTTTGGGATTAGCACTAGGTGGGAAATAAACAGGGAAATGCAATTAAAAAAAAAAAGGAAAAGGAAAAAGCAGAGGGGATATGGGAATGGCTCTCTGAGGATGGGGATTTTGGAGCTGAGTGAAAGGAAGGAGGCATCCACAAGCAGATCTAGGAGAGGAACTTTCCAGGCTGAGAAGAGCATCTGCAGGGGTCCTGAGATGGACATGAGCTGCTGTGTCCGTGGGGTAGGAAGATGGCTAGTGCCGGACATACAGCCGTAACTGGAACACAGGAAGCAGACCAGAGATGAACAGAAAACATAGTCAGAAAACAGATGGCAGCCAGGGCATGGAGGCCATGGCCAGGATTATTACAGAGACCTGCTTAAATGCACACATTTCTGAGAACCTATTTCATTGCCTCAACACATAAAAGGCCCCTAGTAAATATTTATATTTATTGGATTTCCTGTGGGTATTGCCTTGACTACATCTGTGATTAACAGCCTAATTGACTAGGACTCTGAGCAACTGGCAGATGCACCAGCAAAGCCTTTTTTAAGAGGACAGCATGAAGATATCTTTCCAGGGAGCAGAATCCAGAGGTGGGCTCTTCATCCAACTTAACAGAAGCCTCTCCTATCTTGCTATAGACCCCATATCCTACCAGCCCCTTGCCAAATACCAGGAACCAAGGTCAAGTTTAGCGCCATATCTTTTGGGTCCAAGGACTCAGAAGCCATCCCCAGAGAGTGGGGTAGAGAAAAGATCACCTACTTGAAGCCCCTTCTTTACTCCTAACTAGCTAACAACTAGCTAACTACTCCTAACAACCTTGAGTGAGTTAGTTACCTAATAACAATATAAGAAACATTTATACAGTGCTTTCTGTGGGCCAGGCTCTGTTCTAAGGACCTTACCGTATTAACTCATTTAATTTTCTGTTGCACCATCTGTAAAGAAAGGATAATAATAGTACTTAGATCATAGTCTAAGATGTCGGCTATAACACTGAAATGCAATAAATGGTTTCCCTTCTTTTCCTCTACAGACTAAAATGGATTACTTCAAAAGCACTAGTAGAAAGCATATAAAACAACTGGCCATAGTGAGTGCTCAATGTGTTATAGTTATAATGATAGCAACGTCATCAATTCTCCTCACTGAAGCGAGCCCTAGTTCATCTGAACAGCCAAAGTCCTGCTGAACGATTTACAGAAGCCAGGTACTTGGGGTACCTTTTACTATAACTTATTCTAGAAGCTGATTGAGAGCCTGGCATGTAACAGATGCTCAGCACATTTTCCTTCCTCTCTGCTGAGGCATGGTTTCACCATCAGACCAGGAACTATGTTAAAAGATAGCTATTGTACCTCAGAGAAAACAACTTTATATCAATTGTAGAAAAAAAAAATCCAAATCTTTGTTTTGGTGGCATTCTCCAATGTTCAAATCCATCCCTCAGAAGTTACAATTGGAGTGTGAAGAGGGTACCTGGGTGCCTTTCTGCCATGCCAGGGCCTGCCTCAGAGTAAAGGGGGGCAGCAGGGTTACAGCCAAATAGAAGAAAGGGTTAGGGGAGTTGGCTCTAACAGGTGGGCCCACAACAGTGACACTAAAGCCTAGTTATGATGGGAGGAACTAGAGAGTGTTCACAAGCAAAGATGTGCCTGTGTATCAGTGCACAAATCCTGTATTCCTCCCTGGATAGCACCACACACAATAGGCCCAAGGGAATAAGTGTTGTCTCTTCCAACCCAGCTGGCCACAAGACCTCACCTTGGAAGAAAGACCCTTTGGGTCTACTGTCTATATCACCAAAGACCTCTGTGAAACGGCTAGACTTGACTTGAGAGCATCAGCAAATCCATCCATTGGCACGAACCAGTGGATGGACGAAGGCTTACTGTCTCAGCAGATAAGCTGGCTCCTGTCTTAGGAAGCAGAGAAGAGAGTTCAGAGATAGGATACAGATCAGAAAAATCTTTGTCAGTTCTAAAACAGGCCCCCCCCCAAAAAAACCACTAAGGTTTAAGAAAAAAAAAAAAATAATAGAACAATGGTTGCCTGGGGGAATTGACTGGGAAGGTCCACCAGGGAACTTTCTGAGAACCTGGAAATTCTATACTGTGATGGGGTATAAGTTACATGGGTGGTGTATCCATTTGTCAAACTTGTACAGCAAAGAGCGGTGCATTTCAATACATATAATGTTTACTTTAAAAGCTGTGAAAAAAACAAGAATGGAGTTGGGGGGAGGAGAGGAGAGGTGTACATAAGCTAAAAATGGCAGCATGTAACCAGTACAGGAGTGTTCTTTGTACTATTTGATTTCCTTTGTATACGTTTAAAATTTTCCATAATAAAAAAAAACAAAAAACACTTCTTTGTCAGAAAGGTTACAACCAGGGTCCAGGAAGGGGCTACATGGGATGAGAATCCACAGGGTCAAAGGGCAGCATGGGGAATGGACCAGAAGTGCCCAGGGAAGGAGGGCCCTTTGTCGCCTGCACGTTTCTTGTCAAATTTAATCCTCCATGTTGCATATTCTTTGTCTTATTGATCTGATCCTTTCCCTTGGAATTTTCTAACTGTAGAAGAGAAAGTTAATGTTATTTATGTATTTACAGAGGCCCCTGTCTTAATATTCACAAGCACTCTTAGGGGAGGGTAGAAGGTATAAATGTTGTTTAAATGTGTCCCAGGCCAGCCCTGCTCATACCCAGTAAGAGACTTTGGGGGAGAGGGGGCCACAAACCCAAATTGCTTAAGAAAACTCCACACGAAGATTGTATTCCCAGAAATGATTGTCATCAAACAAAACCTGGGGGCTGGGGACGGGTTAGTGAATAGCCTTCATGTGTAAATGGATTTCTCCACCAGAGATGGGGCTGACAGACCGAGGCCTGCAAACTCATGGAAATTAGCAGTAATGAGACATAAACAGTCAAACCTCAAAATAACATCTCTGGCCTTTAGAATCAACACAGCTCTCCTGTCAGCCTGCACCTGGCCCGTCCGGCTGGGTCTGGGAGCCAGTGGGGTTTTAGGCCCCTTTTAACAGCTGCCAAGAGCACATTACTCATGGCCGGGATGTCGGCCTTTTATGTTGCCACAAGTGGCCCAGCCGTTGTTCGGGCCTGGCGAAGTCCATTGACGATTTTTCCCAGGGCTGAGGCTTTGCTCTCTGATTTTTCCAGCAGCTCCAGTTTGTCCACATGTCACCAGCGTACACCAAGCAAGCCCCCCGGGCTCCTGTGCTGGCCCGCAGCCACGCTCACTGCCGGCCCACACCCTCAGGTCACTGGAGAGACAGGGCGAGAGGCTGCAGTTAGCACAGCAAAGGGCAACGATTTCGCTTGACAAAACTGATCTGCCTTGTGAGTGCCTGGGTCCCTAAGACAGTGTCAACAGCTGGGAGGTGCCAGTGGAATACAAACAGTCTGCAGAGAGCATACCTGTGAAATCGCAGAGAGGCCTGATTGTAACTGTGTGGTACTTTGAGCATTCTTTGGCATTGCCTTTCTTTGGGATTGGAATGAAAAGTGACCTTTCCAGTCCTGTGGCCACTGCTGAGTTTTCCAAATTTGCTGGCATATTGAGGGCAGCACTTTCACAGCATCATCTTTAGGATTTAAAATAGCTCAATTGGAATTCCATCACCTCCACTAGCTTTGTTTGTAGTGATGCTTCGTAAGGCCCACTTAACTTCCCATTCCAGGATGTCTTGCTCTAGGTGAGTGATTACACCATCGTGGTTATCTGAGTCATGAAGATCTTTTTATATAGTTCTTCTGTGTATCCTTGCTACCTCTTCTTAATATCTTCTGCTTCTGCTAGGTCCATACCATTTCTGTCCTTTATTGTGCCCATCTTTGCATGAAATGTTCCCTTGGTATCTCTAATTTTCTTGAAGAGTTCTCTAGTCTTTCCCATTCTATTGTTTTCCTCTATTTCTTTGGACTGATCACTGAGGAAGGCTTTCTTATCTCTCCTTGCTATTCTCTGGAACTCTGCATTCAAATGGGTATATCTTTCCTTTTCTCCTTTGCCTTTTGCTTTTCTTCTTTTCTCAGCTATTTGTAAGGTCTCGTCAGACAATCATTTTGCCTTTTTGCATTTCTTTTTCTTAGGGATGGTCTTGATCACTGCTACCTGTACAATGTCACGAATGTCTGTCCATACTTCTTCAGACACTCTGTCTATCAGATCTAATCCCTTGAATCTCTCTGTCACTTCCTGAATGGTATAATGGTTTTCCCTACTTTCTTCAATTTAAGTCTGAATTTGGCAATAAGGAGTTCATGATCTGAGCCACATTCAGCTTAAGTAAAGTAAAGCAGACATTACTTTGCCGACAAAGGTCCGCCTAGTCAAAGCTATGGTTTTTCCAGTAGTCATGTATGGATGTGAGAGTTGGACTATAAAGAAAGCTGAGCACTGAAGAGTTGATGCTTTTGAACTGTGGTGTTAGAGAAGACTCTTGAGAGTCCCTTGGACTGCAAGGAGATCCAACCAGTCCATCCTAAAGGAAATCAGTCCTGAATATTCATTGGAAGGACTGATGCTGAAGCTGAAACTCCAATACTTTGGCCACCTGATGCGAAGAACTGACTCATTGGCAAAGACCCTGATGCTGGGAAAGATTGAAGGCAGGAGGAAAAGGGGACAACAGAGGATGAGATGGTTGGATGACATCACCAACTCGATGGACATGAGTTTGAGTAAACTCTGGGAGTTGGTGATAAACAGGGAAGCCTGTTGTGCTGCAGTCCATGGGGTTGCAAAGAGTTAGACATGACTGAGTGACTGAACTGAACTGATTGTAATCTTTGTGTTTGAAACACACTCTTGAAATGGGTCAGTGGCTTGAGTGGATGGGTGTCTGTATCAGATGAAAAGAATCCCACCTATAGCAATTTAGTAAGGTCCTTTCTGGATCAGTGGGGCCTGGCAAGGTTGGATTTGGGATTAAATCCTAATGGGGTCATTAGTAATTTTTTAAAATTATTTATTTGGCTGAGCTGGGCCTTAGTAGCAGCATGCAGGATCTTTCAGTTGTGACATATGGACTATTAGCTACAGCATGTGGGATCCAGTTCCCTGACCAGGGATTGAACCTGGGCCCCCTGCATTGGGAGTGAGGAGTCCTAGCCACTGGACAACTAGGGAAGTCCTGGGTCATTAGTGTCTAATGGTGATAAACTCATCATCATATCTATTCATCTATTCACAGATGACAAATTCATCATCTATCTAGCTCATCATCTATTAATATTTTTCCTTCCATATTTTAAGTTCTCCAAGGAATTGTGTCTGTCTTCACAGCTCTATCATCAGGATTCAGCCCAAAGAAGATCCTCCAGTTAATCTTTACTGAATGAAGGAATACATTGCATTTTGACTCTTGAAGTTGCCACAGTCCCTGGCAGAACCTTGTACGACCCCAGGTTCCTGCAGCAGTAGAGAGTGTTAGCTGGGGATCTGGGAGCCCTTCCGAAACAACACACTTCTCCCTTTCTCTCTCAATCTATGGAGGTTGGGCAGTATCCCTTCCAGCTAGGGGTCTGACCAATGAAGGCGTAAGTGTGAGTCTGCTGGGGTATTTCTGGGACAAGATTTGCTTCCTGATTTAAAAATTAAAAAAAAAAAAAAAGAAGAAGAAGAGAACTTGGAGAGCTTGTTGGTATTGCTCTTTCTCCCTTCTTTTTGCTCTGAAAAGCCAGATTCTATGACAGTCATCTTCACTGAGTCACTGAATCATCCCTGGAACCACTGTCGTTGCTGTTGTTGTTGTTAGCCGCTCAGTTGTGTCCACCCCTTTGCTACGCCATGGACTACAGCACGCCAGGCATCCTTGTCCTTCGCCATCTCTGAGTTTGCTCACATTCATGTCCATTGAGTCGATGATGCCATCCAACCATCTCGTCCTCTATCGCCCCCTTCTCCTCCTGCCCTCAATGTTTCCCAGCATCAGAGTCTTTTCCAATGAGTCGGCTCTTCACATTGGGTGGCCAAAGTATTAGAGCTTCCTCTAACCTTCTTGTTAAGTGAGATGATATAAACATGTGTAATGTTTCTGCTACAATTAGTCTACTTTCTATTCCCTACGATCAAACACTTTGTAACTGGTATTTTCTAATTCCCACTTTAGATAGATGGAAACTATTATTTATTCATCTTGTTATTCCCAAGCACATAGTTCTGAACCTGGTACACAGTAAGAGCTCAAAAATTACTGAATGAATGAGGAGTGAACAAATCAAAAAATGAATAAGAAGTGATTCAGGAATTCATTTACTGACCTTCTACTACATATAAGGCATTCCTGGTTGATGAGTGAGGGCTGTGGTTAGAATGTATTATTCAGCTGAATATTTTAGAGGAATAGTATTTATAAAATCTTGGTTACAAACTATTAGGTTCTTGGTTCTCCCTCTTTGACTTATATAAATTATGGTTTAACAAAGTGCACGCTGTTTGCCTATTTTCTTAATGCACACATACTCATTCGTTCTTAAAGTCTGAAGAAAAGTAACTGCTCCTCTATTATGGTTATTAGTAGAACTCTTTCTATGAAATATGGAAGCTATTTTTCATCTTTGAATTAGTGAAAATTGGTTCCGCTGAGGATTGACAAACTCTGGCTGTTTGCTGACATCAGTTCATTTAGAGCACTAGGATCCGTACTATCCATAGGTTTTCAAAATGTTTGATGTTTGGAACTTTTAAATTAAAAAAAAATGTGGAGCCTTGATCAAATGGAAAGGTTTTAAATACATCCAATGCAAATTGTAACGAAGCAAAATTTATACTAGCTTACAATCAATGACCCATGTTAGAAGAAGGTCTAACATAACAAAAAGAACAGGAAAAATGCAAATTTTATGTTAATAAGTCTAGGGATTAAGTTTGTGGGAATTATAATAAATTTTCTCTTCCTTTTATGCTGATCTTCAGCAGAGCCCAAGTGAAACAAGTGTAATGAATTGTACATCAACAGGTGGCAACACTTGTATTGTTTGCTTTTTAGAGTGGGCCCTGATTACATTTCAGGACCCTGAATGCACTGATAGCTAGATAATAGGATCGTTTTTAAAGCAACCACATCTAGAAATGACATACTCAAACACAAAGTGAGAACTGTGACAGAAGAAATCACAGAAACAAACAAATAAGCTTAAAACCTAGCACACCTTATAAAAATGGCCCAGGAAACCCGAGGGATATTTACTCAAACAAAGATTAATTCTCAATGGGCTGAAACTATCTAGAGTTCCATGATAGGCGAATGAATGGTCCTGTAGCCTAAGTCGGAACAAGATGGAATACCCTCCATTAAAAATGTTAAGTTTTGAGTATCAGCCAAGTCATGGAGATGCATATGTGGAATACAGTTAAGTGAAAAAAGCATAACGTGAAATCGTGTGTATACACAGATCACAGCTTTGCAACAACACGTGCGTATGCTGACAGTGATGGAAGAGAATTTGGAGGCATGGTTAACGGTTTTATGTTGAGCTAACCAGTTCTTTTTCTTTACTTCCCTTTGGAAGTTGTTTAGATTCATGATATAAGAAAAAAGAAAAATCCTAGCACTAAAACCATCCATGGTACCCTGAAAGACTTGTCAGACCTTCTATGGGGCTCATGGAAATTGGAAGGCCCAAAGGGTTCATGTCAAAAAAAAGGAAGCATGAAGACCAGGACGCTGGTTTTTTTGTGTTTTGTTTTTTGTTTTTTGTTTTTGTCTGTACTGGGTCTTCGTTGCTGGACGCGGGCTTTTTATCATTTCGGTGCTTCTCCCTGTGGAGGCTTCTCTTATTGCAGAGCATGAGCTCTAGAGCACAAGGGCTTCAGTAGTTGTGGTGAGCAGGCTTAGTTGTCCCAGATTGTGGAATCTTCCTGGGCCAGGGATCGAACCTGTGTCTCCCTGCATTGGTAGGCGAATTCTTAACCACCGGACCACCAGGGATGTCCCAGAATGCTATTATTGCCCCTGAAAACTCCAGGGAGAGTGTTCCCCTCCCTTGGCAGATCTCCCAGCTCTTGCTTCCTCAGGCAGCAGTTTGGACAGCAGGGAGAAGAACCCTTGTCTGTTTAATACGTTAGGGAACAAAGGCTGATTGCTTCCCTTGTCAATAAACAAACATTATCTGCTTCTGTTTCTCTGCTAAATTGAATTTCTGCTTACACTATCTGGTTATATAAAGACTTCATGTACACAGGAAAAAGAAATGACAAGGTTGTGTAAGCAGGCAGCCCTGGGTAGAGTTGTGAAGTTAGTACAGTTTATTTCTTGGGGATCCTTGCTTTTTTTATGCATACTTTTTCCCCTTCCAAAAGCCCAGATGGCTCATGAAGCCACTATTTTCATCTTTCAACAACCTATTCAGGAACCAATGGATTTCTTCACAAGATTCTTTAAAAAGAAATAAGGGCTGGGTAGGGGCGGGGGCATGGTAGACAGACAAAGAACTGAATCACTATAGACTGAATTTGGGGCATGGAGGGAGAGTTTATGTTGGGGAAAGAGAACTTTAAATCATATTTTGTAAGCAGCAGTCCTTGTAAAAGCCAGAACTGAGGGACAAAGAGTTTAAGTGACTGGCTCAGAGTCAAATGGTTGAAAAGAGGGAAGGTCAGGGTTAGAAGTCAGGCCTGTAGAAAGCAGTAGGTGCAGTGAGAGGCTGTGAGAGTTCAAGAGAATGGGGGTGAACCCAGCTTTCTGTTCCCCCAGGGAAGTGGAAGCTGGGAGAGTTCCTTCCAAAAGATGGGCCTTGGGACCATAACATGCCCCAGAATTGTTGATAATGGGTGACATGATGTGACACCAACCAGAAGGAAGAGGACAAAACCCTCTGGTCTTGACACAGTGGAGAGGGACAAGGGAAGCGACCAGGAGACGCTCTGCTCATAAAAGTCTTTCAAAGCTCGAGTCCGCTGGTAGGCAGTCCTGCAATGAGAACGGTGTTGCCAGGGTGTCCAG